>NC_138552.1:152386886-152730114 GCF_964273705.1 Natrix helvetica
CAACAGCTAGACAAGTCAAAGCAGCTTCAAGTATACAGTAGGTGAGATTCTTCCACCTTTTCTGGTGCCAAGCATTGTTACAAACAACTCCTTCTGGGTTGCGTGTGGAGCCATCCTAGGCATTCTTCTTAGAAGTACCCTGCACTGTGTTGAATGGAGCTACCATTTAATAAGATGGCACTGGCTTAAAATGTTGGTCTGAAATCCAATGCCTAGAACAATGGAATATGTCTGGTAGAAGTTAGTGGAAATCATTTCTGCATAAACATGCTTCAAATCAGCTACAAGGCATATAGGTTGCGAATCTAAAGAGTGGAAAGAAAATTGTCTGTGGTTTTGAGGGTCTGTGTATTGGGGAGAAAGAAAGGGGGGACAGAGAGGGGGGAGAGAGAGAGACAGAGAGAGAGACACCCACACACACAGAGTGATGAAAGAGAGAGAGATTTTTTTTTCCATTCATGAAGCATATTGCTTGTATACTTGTGTGTGGGAGAGGTGGATGAAATAACCCTGTTTGCTGCTGTTGTTTAAAGGATGTGTGAATTGAGTTTGCATGCTCCATGTCTAACTCTTAACAACAATGTTTCATTTTCTTTAATTACTAAGCTCTGCCCTTAGCACTGAATTATATTATTTCCTGGGGAGAGAGTGGATGGGTTGTGTTTCTGGTTTCTAATTCTCTTTAGCCATCAAATTCTTTATCACAGGTCATCAACCCAGACTAAGTAGGAGTTAGTACAACCCCCCCCCCTAAAAATGCAACCCACAAAATAGAAGGTATAAAATAAAATAAGGCACATCAGATAAGAAATGTACGTACAATGATGCATGCACTATTTTTAAAAAAAAACTCAAATCTTCAATGAGAAGGCAAGTTGCTTGAGAGTGAAATCAGAATATTTACATATTTATTATTTGTATCATGTGTATCCTACCCATTTTGATGGAGCCTAGTCAGTGGCCTACAACCTTTTGGGCATTAGAGACCGTTTCCATTTTTCCATGGACTGGAGGGAGTGTGGTTTCATGTACTCCAGGGGTGGGTTTCAACTGGCATTACTATCAGTTCGCTCATGCATGTGCTTCATGCTCGTGTGTGTGCTGGATGCATGCATGCACATTTCAATGGAACTTGTTCTGCGCAAGCGCAGAACTAAAAAAACAGATGGTGGTAGTGATGGCGGCAACCGGGAAATCTGTTCAGGGGTGTGGCCAGCCTGGGTCGCTGCCAGTTCTGCAATCCAGGCCGGCATTCCACTACCGATTCGGCTGAACGTCTGATGTACTCCCTGTATCCCACGGATGGGGCTTGTTTGTGTGGCCCACTTTCTGGCATGTCGTGGAACGGTGCCAGTCCATGGACCAGGATTAGGGATCCCTGGCCTAGGTGATTTACAACAGTATAAACATCTTAAAATACATAAAATCCCATAATAACATGTTTAAAGAAGCATGATTAAAATATTTAAAAATTACTCCATGGTGCCTGCAACTAAAACTCTAAATGCTCACTGGAATGAGGCCCTGAAGCTCTTAAAAAAGAAAGATGCACAAACATATTTTTGTTTGTTTTAATTGGCCCAACTTACCATACCAGCTAGGAAGGGATGCAGCAAGTAAGAATTTGGGGTGGGGTGGGGGGGTATTGACTCTCTTTTCACTTCACAGGTGGGGAGAGTAGGAGGCAGGAGCATTATGCATATCTATTGCCTTGTATTGACCAAATATAAATGTGAGACAAAAAAGCAATAAATAACTAAATGATAAATAAATAAAATGTCCCATAAAGTTGAAAATGGCATTTTAAACTGTTAATTGCTCTGTACAGCACAGATAATCTGTCAAAGAAAAGGCTCTGTCCATTGTGATAGATTCAATTTAAACACTGTGCAAGTGTAATAAAAACATTGGCTGTATTGGCTTAACCTATTTTAACTGTGTTTTTGGCTCCATGACGGTTCATTTGTTTTGGGAGCCAGGAATCCTGGTCTTGATCCCAGTGTTAATGAATTGAATGCTGTGTGTTCTCTGGGCATTTCACAGAGGAAGGTGAAAAACAAGGCCTGGATGGGAATTCAGCTGTTCTTCCAAATGAGCTCATTGGCCAAATAATGTCTCATTGGAAATGCAAAATATTCAAAGGAGGAGGAACCAAAACTGGAAGATTCTTGAATATCATTAAATGCTTTTGCAATATACAAATAACTTCTATTCTATTCTATTCTATTCTATTCTATTCTATTCTATTTTAAATTTATATCACCACCCAACTCACTCGTAGTGATTTTGTGGGCAGCTTATGAAGATAATTTATAATTGAATCTGGTCAATTTCAGTTAATGAGAAATAAGTTGGGGTCAAAATGACAGTACAATATAAGAATCTAGGCTATCAACTTTCCAACTGAAATCTAATTTGATTCTACTGCACTGTCCTCTGATTCATAAAGAGACTTGTATTTAAATAATTGGCTGAGAATTTGGACATCTATTCATGATTTTAAAGGTTGGACATGATTGGCAGCAGTCTAGGCAATATTTTAATAGTGCTGTTAAAATTCTTGAGTGTAACCTGAAAACTTCTCTGAAAATATCGTATGCTTCAAATTTCTTATTGGGCTTGCATCATCTTCATCGTTATCATTATCCAAATGCACTACAAGTGCTGCTTCGACTAAATTTGGTAACAGGTCTAACATAGGCAAGTCACGGGATTGCACACATGGAAGTGCATGAACCTTCTGTCAAGTGGTGTTCCTTGTCGAGGGAAGCATCAGGATGTCCTTTGGTAGAAACTCAGGTTTGACTTTCAGCAGTAAAGCAGCACCTGGGCTTTCTTACTCATCATCCTACTTCAAGGTTGAGACTGGCTATGCTTTTTCTTCTACCTCAACCCTCTTTCCTCTGAATTCCTTGGGAGCACCCAATTATGGGAATGAGTTTCCAAGCTCTATCATTTTGTGGTATTTTTGTCTAGCTTTTCCCCACCTGCATCAAGAAGTTTCTTTTTCAGTGAAAATAGACAAAACATCTAGGTACCCAGAAGAATGAAGAATAAATACAGTTGGCTGTAATCAAAGTTTCCATCTAGTTATTATGTCTGCAATTTTATGATTATATCTGAGCAAAAACAATTTGACTGCATGTGATTTCGCCATAGACAATATATTTTGGTTCCTTGATAAAAATAGAATCATTTGGGTGCTTTCTGCAACATGAGGTCCAATTTCATGTCATGCATATGATTCTTTTTCACACATTTAGGGAAGCTCAAAGCTGTGATTTAAATATACCAAGTTTAAAATGTGATAATGGCGTGTGTATGTATGTGCGTGCGTGTGTATATATGTATGTATAAAATCTCCAACGAAGTCCTTATAAATAAAACAGGAAATACACACTGTGCAGACTGCATTTGTCTCTTCTTCAGTGGAAAGTTGGATTCATATTATGCTTTGAGTGACATGCCAAAAATGTAGGTAGGTCAGGAGAAATAAGATGATGAGCCTAGTATAATAACCTCAAAAGAACATATTAAATGATTCAGGGATGGCTTAGATCAGGGTGAAAACTTGTGTGATGTCCTCTGCATAGTGCTGAACTACAGCTTACACTGTCCTCACAATTGGTCTGGACCAGTGGTGGGATTCAAATTTTTTTTACTACTGGTTCTGTGGGCATGGCTTGGTGGGTGTAGCTTGGTGGGCATGGCAGGGGAAGGATGCTGTAAAATCTCAATTCCCACCCCATTCTAGGGGATGGTTACTGCAAAATCTCCCATTTCCTCCTCATCAGCTGGGACTCAGGAGGCAGAGAATAGATGGGGGTGGGGCCAGTCAGAGGTGGTATTTACCAGTTTTCTGAACTACTCAAGATTTCCACTACCAGTTCTCCAGAACTGGTCAGAATCTGGTGAATACCACCTCTGGTCTGGATTGCTGAAGACTAACTGCATTTGAAAGACCAGGTGTCTTCATTACTGGATTGGACCATGGGCTGTTTCTAGACTTTAGAGCGTTAATATGAAAGTAAAGAAATAAAAATATATTCTTGATCACTTTCCTCCGAAGTTCTGATCACAAAAGAGCAATGAACCAGAAATACATTTTCCACCTTCAGATTCTACTGTACGTATCATTATCTTACCACGAATATTTTGGTGAAGGAAGAGAGACCAGTCTTTGTATCCTGGTACTTCCTGCCACAATTCCTGCCGCATTCCCATATGTGATCCGACTCCTTTTGATTTGATAGGTTTTATAAAGATATTTTGCTATCAATACTGTTCACAATTTAATTACAATAATTAGCATAGTTTTCCAATATTTTTTCTGCATTTGATTATATGCCTAAAAATGTTGCAGCTGTGTTTACCTATATGCCTTTTGTCTTGGGCTTCATCTGAAATGAGAAGTAAATATCATTTTATATATAGTTTCCACTTGCTTTGTGAACTGTTTTTCATAATCTCCCATTCGATGCTTCCTTTGCATTTATACAGATGTGCTCAGATTTCTCAAATTAGGGCCCTTCTGGGACAAGAATCAGGGTAAGCCAATGTGCCTCCAGGGACTGAATAATTCTCTCCTCCGCCTTTTACATAAATAATTTTTATGGTGTTCAGCTTCTTTGCCCAGGAAATACATGAAAACCTTCCACTTTCATTATTATTTATGGGACAACCTTACAATCTTAAACCACAGACACCATCTGAGGTTCTTTTAGACAAGCCTAAGACCCATGTGCCTTGTTGTTAGGACCCACAGATCCAAGACATGACTTCTGATGCATGAACCAAGCTTCTATGTCCATATTGCTAGATTAAAAGTGAACCCCGTGTACCAATATTGACTATGCTGCTTACCAGTCTGGTGTAGCTACTGCCAATATTCTAGTTTAAAAAAAAGCTCAAACCCAGCCAGTTGGTTGTTGGAAAGCAGGAGCTGGGGCTTTTATCTGGTCACTCTGAGTAACTCCTTTCTTCATTTGTCATCTGAATTATGGCAGAATTATGGCAGAATTATTCACAGCTATAGTACAGTGGGTATTGCTAATAATGCTAGGCATTTTGAACTTGAATGGGCTTGCCTACAGTCAGAGCAAGCTGGATTAGTCAAGACATTGCCTGCTATACTGACCTTATTGAAGGCTTGCTCATAAGACAATCTATGATTGGTTCAGTTCACTTTAGAAGTAGTTCAAAACAGCAGGTTCTTTCTGGAGGTAGGTTGTCTAGGGGCACTTATTTGGAGTATTGACTTGATTTGAGGCAGACTTTGCTACAGGAGTTTGAGAAATGGAGTAAAAACCCAGCATTGAATGAATTAAGTGTTGCCAATCCAGGATCTACAGCAGCCATGTACAGTGAAACAAATTAACTGGGTATTGGACAAGTTTGAGTGTTTTTTAAAAAATGAAAATATGTTTTGGATATATGTGCAGGTGCAAGAGTACAATGAGTATGATTATTCATATTCTGGGTGCTAGCCATGGTGCTTTGTCCTGGCTTCTTCCTGTTCCTTTGCAAAACTTTCCGAAAATTGGGGAGCTCCTTTTTCAGGTGGTGAATGTTGAAGGAGATGATTTTGGCAGTCATTGGAAGGGAATCATGAGTTGACTCTTGACTCCAAAAGCCTGGTGAAAGAGGTTAGAGTAGAAAATATAAGTTGCTTGGTAGCTTGCTATTTTGACCAGCACAACATGGGTTTGTGGGGTGGAGCAGGGACAGAAAGAGGAAAGGAAGGGAGGGAGGGAGGAGGAAGGAGGAAGGGAGGGAGGGATGGAAATATTTTACCTCACAAAGTTTAGCTTGCCTTTGATTTTCCTAATTTTACACTATTCCATTTCTCTTGTAACAATGCAAGTAAAAGAAGAGTTACACATGCACAGTGTGAGTGTGTTTGCAAACAGCAAAGAATGAAAACTGTGGCATCAGATTTTGACTACTGCCGGTATCAATAGATCAGTTAAAAATGAATAACTGTAAATCAAGAACTGCCTGTACCTTCCTCCATGAGACACATTTCTAGGTTTGAGAGAAATGGGCAGCAACTGGATTCTGCAACATTTTTCATTTGCATATTGGCATCCAAGTATAAAATGCGCATAGAGACCCAGCCACTCCTCAGCTGTAAAAAAAAAACATGGCTAATTTATTAATCTAAATTAATGTTTTTCTCAAGTGGTGAAGGGGGAAGACCAAGCTCCCATTCTGTATATTTTTTAGAAGAACTGATGAGGAACAATGAAGGTGTGTATACTGTGCACCTCAGGTACCAGCTACAGTATATACATTGCAAATTGGAGGAATAACAGAATAACAGAGTTACAAGGCACCTTGGAGGTCTTCTACTCCAACCTCCTGCTCAAGCAGGAAACCCTATAAGCACTTCAGACAAATGGTTATCCAACATCTTCTTAAAAACTTCCAGTGCTGGAGCATTCACAACTTCTGGAGGTAAGTTGTTCCACTGATTAACTGTTCTAACTGTCAGGAAGCTATAAGGAAGTGCTGAAGAAGCTGCCTTCATCACATCCTCCCCTTTCAGCCTACTCTTTTGTATGGGAATGGCTTTGTGGTGTGGGGAGAGAAAAACTAACAGACCCCAGTGGCAAAAATGGGTTATTAGATGGAGAAATTGTGCAGAGCAGGATTGGGGTGGGGTGGGGGGTGGGGGGGTGGAAGAGTGGGAAGGAAATGAGGCTGAAGACGAGGATGTTTCTAAATAAAACAAAGGCAGTTGGAAATAAAACGGAAGGTTTTGTCACGATCAGGGAAATAAAATGAAAGGCTTTGCTGTCGGCAGGGCAAAACGCTGTGGCTTGCTTTGGGAACCTTTGGGCAAGGTAGAGGAGCAAGTGGGACTTTAAAGGGAAAGAGAGAGAAAGACTGATGATGGCAAGGCAAAAACGTGGTGGGGGGTGGGTGGGTGGGGGCTTGGGGAGGGATGGGACCTTAGCAGAAGCGAGGAAGGCTGAGAGAGAGAGAGAGAGTAGCTAGAAGCCTCGTCAGCCAGCCTTGGCATGTGTGGTTTCTTCTGGCCAGCTGGTGTGGAGTGTGCTTGGGTAATGTGCCTCCCCTGCCAGCTGGCTGAAGCTCAGTGCCAGCCTGCAGGGAGCACAGTCGTGTGGGTGGGAGGCATAGCTTCCCAGATGGTTTAGCAATATCGATGCGATTGCAGTTCTCCAGGAAGGCTAAAAACTTCTCTGATCAGTTTGGGGGGGGGGGAGGGAGAGCTACGTAGCATTGCAAACAGCAGTAGGATACTTTCATTGGATCCAGGAGGAGAGTGATTGAGAGCAGGAACCTCTTCCTCCAAGTCCTTTTTCTGGCCCTCCAGCAACTTACTCCAGCCTTCCCCTGTGACTCATTACTGGACAAGGACAGCATGGTTTTGGAGTCCATCTGGCTCTCGCTCTAGGGTCTTACCATTCATAATTATTTCCCTTTCCCGATCTTGGGCCAATGATATGCTTCCATGCTGTTGGGCTAATGTACCCGGAAGATAACTTCTTAAGGCCATGCACATGGCATCTCTTGGGAAGATTCATACTGGGGACCAATGTCTTCATTTGCTAACACAAAATTCTCAATTTATCATTGAAATGCCTCTCACTTGTTGCCTGCGGTCAAGCGAAATGCTGAGAGGAAAAGAAAGTAAAGGCAAAGAAATCCTTTCATCCTGACTGAGGTGTCCAGGGGCGCCCATCCTTGGCAGTCCATAAGTCTTAAAGTTATCAAAGTTGGACAGCCCTGATCCAGGCTCATTATGGCATCAAGGTATGATTTTGATGATGCTGGTGCTGATTTTGGGCAGCTCGCTATCATGTCCTGAACCCTCCCAGGTAGGGAGGAGTTTAGAGTCCAAAAATAATGCAATTTTGTCACGGTACTAGAAATGTCTAAGAATAATTATGCACAAAAGCATATTGTTAGTTGTTACATGTTAATCTTGACTGCACATTCACAATCGTGGTCTTCCAAATGCTGAACAGAAAAATCCTAATTTAAAGTTGTTAAATTTGAAATGCACACACACACACAAACACACAAACTAAGCAAATGCCACGTAAAAAGCTGCAGAACCACATCATCACCTTTCTAAAGCCTGTTATTTCTTCATTACTCACAGTGTCATGCCTTGATGAATGCCTGACAGTCACCTTTTACAGACAACAGATACTGTGCTGCATGTATTGCCCGAAGCTGTGGAGCAGAAATTGCGTTTTGAAGCTACTCTGTCACTCAGGTATCTCTCTAGTCATGAGGGAAAAATTGTCATACAATAGAAATTGTCATGAAAGAAAAAGCAAGTTGGTTTTCCATGCAATCCATTATATACTGAACAAGTCAGATATATGTTTTATTGGGCCAATGGGGACTTCCCTCCAGGAAAATATATACTTACATTTCATAGACATCAGGCAAACATCAAGCCATTTTCCAGAAGAAAGTAAGTTCTACTCAGAAAACTAAATTTCTATGATTCTTCCTTTATCCTCACCCAAACTTAAGAAGTTACACCCACCCTTCCATCTCTCAACCCACATCTAAGTGTGAGACACTAAGATGTCTTTCATAGTTTAGCTGGCAAAGTAACATTCTGTATTTTCTGAATATTCTATTTGGGACCAGAATGTGGATTTTCCTTCTTGCATTGCATACAGGTAGTCCAGCGACCACAATTGGATCTAACAATTGCCGGCAGGTTGCTAAGCGAATCTGTGACCATGCTTATGGTCTTACTTTAGCTTTCCTTTGCTTCACAGACCTGTGAAAATCTTAAATGCAATGATAGAAAAGCCAAGGTAATTTTTTCATCGCTGTTGCAACCGTGAAGTTTTGCTAAACAAGGCAGTTGCTAAATGAGGTCTACCTGTAGTTTTATTTGTCATTCCAGATGAGAGATTTATTCTTTAGGGACAGGAAGGAATAATCAGAGGTGGTATTCTACCAGTTCAGACCGGTTCGCTCGAACTGATAGTGGAAATCACGGGTGGACTTGACCACCTGCCCCGGCTTTACGGCATCCCATTTAGGCCCTTTTTTTCACCAAGGCACAGGCACAGATGGCTGAGTGCATGTGCAGCACTCACATTTGTGAACCAGTAGAGAAGGTAAGCAGGGGTGGGTTGCTGCTGGCATTACTGCCGGTTTGGCGCGCAAAAAAATTGTGCCTAAAAAGGTCTGCGCATGCGCACATTAGAAAAGGGGAAAAAATTACATTTCTGCAATGAAGATTGTTCTGTGTGGGCCTGGGCCAGCTTATCTAAAAGACAAAAGACCTTTAGTTCCAGGGTGATGGGATTAAGACATGGCCCTTCAAGACATAATAGGGTTATCTAGCAGCAGGGCTCACTGCGTTGCAAAATCTCCTAAGGACATTGCATCAGCACACTTCAACCAAACTTGATTCAGACAAACATGACCCCGCATAGCACCATGGGAGTCTGACTACAGCCAATAGAAAACATGTTTTTGCACAGGAACAGGAAGCTGGCAAGGCCAAAGAGAAGGTATAAATAATCTCATTCTTAACTCCAGGTGTTCAGCTGCCCAGGACCTCAAACCAAGGGGTCCCACTTCATCAACAAACCATCTTTCCAATCAGCCTCCATCATTTCCAGTGTCTTTCTTCCCACTTGGAACTGAACCCAGTTGGATATTTCTTCCAACAATTGGGAATGAAAAATGGGATGCTCACACCCTTGCAATCCCTCAACTATCTTCTTCCCATCTAAACAGTGCTGAAGAAGAGAGTTTGATCATTCCCCCCCACTCCCCACCTTAAACTTGGGAGTGAAAAAGTTTTAAGGAATCTCATTTCCATCAAAGCGTTATAACTATAATTACTTTAAAGAAATCCAGCTGCCGAATTCACTTCTGTTGGAGGCTGACTTTCACCACAATGATTGGGTGACATCAAAACTAAACTCCTCTATGGATATATGTAATTAAATTCTCTGTAAGGCACTACTAAAGTAATTATCAATAGCTTAGGAGGAGGCTACTCCAGCAGCCAATCTGGAGGAGGGGAGATGGAGAGGGAAGGACTTTTTCTTTTTTTATTTACAAATAAAAAAGGTTTTTTTATATGCTGTCATTTTTAAATTCTTGTTATGCCTGGGAACCTCAGTTTCTAAGAGGATCTGATTGACTTGATATTCTCGACTTGCTTAACAAATAGGTGAGTTTAGGAAACCCTTCAGTTATAGAATTTTACAGAGTCAAAGGCTTTCTTCATCCAAACCTTTTCCTTTCTTTATATATCTGAGTTTGACTATCAAGAGCCTTTTTGAAAGAGCAATCAACATTTTTTTTTAAAAAAAGATCTGTGATGGCTCTTAATGGCCAGATATGTTTTCTTAATAGCTCTGAAGGTTTTCTTGATAGCTTCGAATGTTTCCCCCCTAACATCTGGAATGTAATGCTCATCAGACCCCTGGGAGCCCAGTTTGTAGTTGATGGTGAATCAATTTGGGGTAAAGGGATTCAGGATGAATGGATTTATTATCTTCTGCAAGTGTGAAGATTTGGCTGCATTAGATTCTGTTTGCATTGTGGTTAAATATGATTCAGATTAGAAAGAACTAAGTAGAAATTTCCTGATAGCTAGAACAGTTAATCAGTGGAATGGTTTGGCTCCAGAAATCATGGGTACTCCAACACTGGAGGTTTTTAAGAAGAGAGTGGACAACCATTTGTCTGAAATGGTATAGGGTTTCCTGCTTGAGCAGGGAGTTGGACTAGAAGACTTTCAAGGTCTCTTTCAGCTCTGTTATTCTCCAAATGAGTGGGCTTCCCAGAATTCTCAGCATTTTCCATGCTGGTTGTAGCTAACATTTATTTATTTCAGTATGTCTCAACCTTGGCAGTTTTAAGATATCTGGACTTCAACTCCCAGAATTTCCCAACCAACTTTTGGGGATTCTGGGAGTTGACGTCCACACATCTTAAAGTTGCCATGGTTGACAAATGCTGATGTAGAGAGTGTCAAGTTGGGAAAACATAATATAGACACTGTGCCCAATTCTAGAGCCCAGGGCCATCTATGACCCACAAAAGCTTTGATGTAGCTCCAACTTCTCCAGACATTTCTGCCAATGTGTAATTTTTAATGACAGAGGAAGAGGCATAACTAAATATGTGGAAAGGAATAAATGCATTTGTATCTCATTTTAAGAATCTGGAAATGAAATCAAGTGTAATTTTGTTCCATCTCCAGGTATTTTTTTGTCCTGCCCTGATTATTGTTTTAGAGTCTGACAGTTTACATTCTAAGGGCAAGTGTACTCCATTGCCTCAAACAGTTGCCATTGTGCTGTAGGAAGTTTGCACCCACTCCCCTCCTGGAAAAATGAAATATTTTAGGAAATATTAAAAGGGCAGAATATTTCCCCTTAAAGCGAAGAAGAAACTGACCCCCTACCCTTTGTCAATGGGCCATTAAGGCCTGAGCCAGTCTGTTCTATATAATGAAGACTTACAAGAGCCATAATAGGAATCCCAAAGCCCTTTCATTACATCAACACTCAGCAAGAGTCAAGCAAGCTTGGGACTCAGAACAGCCTACAGAGTTGCCCCTGCCTGGCCCCATGGGAGTCTGACAACCAATTATAATACAAGCTCAAATTGAAAAGCCCAGAGAGGATAAAACCAGGGCACTTTCAGCATCCCTTTCCTTTCCCCTCAAACCAAGTGGTCTTTTCCACCATTAAAACCATCTTTCTAAACAGCCACCACGTTTCCAGTCTCTTTCTCCCCACTTGGAACTAAACCCAGAAGGACATTACTTCCAACAACGTATTTAAACTCAATGTTTCTGAAAAGAAATTGGTTCTCTGTTGCTTCTGTAAATAGCAGGATAAGTTTCTTAACTGGAGGTATCTGATACCTCTTGTAGAAATTTAACACCCACCCCTCTTCTAGAAGAATGGAATATTTTAAGAAAAAGTAAAAAGGCAGAATGTTTTCCCTAAAAGAGAAATAGAAGTCTTAAGGGAGACAGAAACTCAGCCCCGGCTCCCTGCCTCAGGCAGATATTTTGGTGCCAGCACATCTACAAAGCAAAAGACCTTCAGCTCCAGGATGATGGGATTATCCTTTAAGGCAAAGCCATTCAGCCCCTTCATTGCATCAGCCCAAGCTTCAACCAAGCCTGGGACTCAAGACAGCCTACAAAGTTAGCTATGATCCCTGCATAGCCCCATGGGAATCTGACAGCAGACAACAAAATGCATTTCTTGCACAGGAACAGGAAGCTCAAGGGCAAGGCACAGAAGAGGGTATAAATAACCCTCTCTCTCTACTCCATGTATTCAGCTGCACCAAGATTTCAAACCTATGTGGTCCTGTTCATCAATAAACCATCTTTCCAATCAGCCTCCATGTTTCCAGTGTCTTTCTCCCCACTTGGAACTGAATCCAGTTGGATATTTCTTCCAACACTCTCAATAAGGGTATTGTATTCAGAAGATATAATAAATGTGTTAACTGCTGACATGCCTGAATGTGCTTTTAAATGGATTGATTGACCAATGAAGACTGCTTCCAAATTCATCTATTTTCAGGAAGACCAGTCCACCCATCCCTGATGACCTGCCATATCTGAAAAAGCTTAGTATGGAGTAGTTTGTATTCTAAAATCACACAGCCAAGTGAGTTGTGGATGTTTTCCAAGATCATTGCCTTACTCTTTCATTCTGGCTGCTTCACTGAAGGAGGAGACAAGGAATTTCAACGTTCTTTGTAACACTGCTGAAGTATGTTTTGTGCTCTGCATTTTGTTGTTTTGACAAGCGGTTGGAGGTGATAGGCTCTGCTTGTTGGCTCTCCATGGCCCCCACATTCTGTAGTTGCAAGCACATATCAAGGCACAGCAAGAGAGAGAGAGAGAGAGAGAGAGAGAGAGAGAGAGAGAGAGAGAGCGCTGATGGTACTTACAGAGATCCTCTTTTTTTATTTCATACACATGGTGCGCTGTTGATTTTGATGGTTAACAGCTGCTCTCACCAATGTTCCTGACCTAAACAAAGAGAGATAAGAAGTTGCTTGCCTTGAGGTTGACCTGGAGAAGGAAGAGTCAGGTCATTATGGGTCATTGTCTCTCAAAAACAACTTTAGAACTACAAAGTGATGACCTGGACAAGGAGGACAAGAACCACTGGATCAGTGGTCTCCACGGAAGGTCAAGGGGAGTGGACTAACAAAAGCAACTTAGTGCCAATGTACAGGAAACCCCCATCAATCATAGGGCAAGCTCTGGACCTTTCATCTGTGCCACATGCCACCCCAAAGGGGCACATAAGGCCAAGATTTGCCTCAAATATTTAGTTTAGATAAAATGCATTGACAATTCTGCTTGAAATATAGGGGTGCTGAATTATTTCTTGACCTTTTGTGCAAAGGAATAGATTAAAAATATTTTGGAACTGTAACAGTTAAGTTCATGCACAGGGGAATTTGGGAGTAAATCTAATATTAATCTGCTTTAATTTAGAAAATAAAAAAGCATTACCCTTTTTATTCAACATGAAGTAATATCTATTACTTTCCTTATTGTTTGCTTATCTACCAGTTATATGGAGTCATTCTAAAGGATGTTTTCAAAATGAAAAATGCTAACGTTACCTATGCTAGTTCCAGGAGCACCATTGCATTGAAACAGTTCGGAGGAGTACAAAAAACAGAAATATATTTTCGAATGAGAAGAGTCTATGCCATGATATGGCATGTGTGCCACAGGCGGCACGCAGAGCCATTTATGAGGGCATGTGAGGCATTGCCCTATCAGCTCCAGCGCGTATGCATGAGCTGAGTTTGGCCTTCATTTTTGGCCAGTTTTCACCCTCCAATGGTTTCAGGGAAGCCTCCTGAAGCCTCCAGAGGGTGAAAAACAGCCCAATGCACAAACTGGAAGTCTGAAAATGGCCCATTTCTGGCCTCCGGAGGGCCTGCCCTCTGTAGGGAAGGCCATTTTCTCCCTCCTGAGGCTCCTAGAAAGTGTCTGGAGCCTGGGGAGGGCGAAAAACAGGTCCACGGTGCCATCACTTGCCAAAAGCAGGGGGAGAGAAGGGGACCAGGCACTCATATGCGGGGGGGGGGGGCAGGTGCATAAAATTGGTGTGGGCACGCATGTGCACATACACACACCAAACTCACCCCGCTTTTGGCACACAATGGCATAAAGGTTAGCCATCCCTGGTCTATGGACTGGTCATTTCTTTTCATTATCTTGAAAAAAATGTCAGATAAGAGATAAGAGAAGAACCAGATTGGATTTGGCAGAGATAAACAAGTAAATGAAATACAACTTTTCAGTAATATAGTTGGTGTAAAAAGGATAGTAGTAGATTTTGACTTCGACTTCGAATAACTCTATTATCACTTTGAATGTACACTAACTGGCATACATTAAAATGAAATTTTGTTGCATACAGTTCTCAAAAGGTCTCCACCTCTAATGTACACTGCACAAACATGACTAAATTAATAAATAAGTAAATAAATATGAAACTATGCATATACCTATTATATGACACAATAAAACAACACAGTTTAGTTTGGATTTAGTTTTGACTAAGTTCAGATGGGAAATAACAAGCTTAGGCTGACTATATTCCATAAAATGCTTGGGAAATTGTATTCAGGTAATAATTGGACTTGTGAATACAATTAAACCGAGAATTTTAATCATACATCATCATGGTCATAAGTTGAGTAACCATGTGACTGGACTCAATTTTATTTTTACAGGGTTCATTGTAACTGAATGCAACTGGTCATAAATGACAAAAGAGGTCCATTGTCCATTTTATTGTTTACACTCCTTCTGGCACTGTAAGCCAGCTTGAGTGCCAGAAGAAAATCAGGATAAACACTTCTGACAGAATAATGCACTTAAGAGTTTTGTGTACCATCAAAACTTCAAAATCAAACTTCACCTCCAAATATAGAGGCAGAAAGTAGCCCCCCCCCAAAAAAAAATTGTTTCACCTATTTAAAACATTATTTCTTCATCTTTAGAAGCACATATTTTTCCCTATTAATGTCCAGAACCCTGGTTTTCCCAAATGGTCCCTTACTAGATTCCTTCCCAAAGACACTGATCTTACTTTATATTTCCAGTATTTGCATCTTACTATTGGATTAAGCCTCTAGTGCTGGTTAATTAATGCTGCCAATACTCTGCTCCACTAAATGATTGTTTAGCCTAGAGTGGAATAAAGTACTATAATGACTAATACGGCATCATTATGTAACAGAAAATTAAAAATCTGATAATTTGATTGGAAGTCTCAGGTGAGTTTTCTGTATGAAAGTGTTAACCCCAAGTAGCTATAAACAGGTAAATGTTTTATTCATCCAACAGATAAAGAATAAATGCATATGATATAAATTACGTATAATTAATACTCTTGGGGCAAAAAAACCTCCTTATGCTAATAGGTTGGTGGTTAATTAAGAAATGGAATATGAGGCAAACAAAGGTGATTAGAACATACTATGGGACCATAAACAGACATTATGCTTTAAATAATCTCTCTATAAAAACACATTTTACGGCAAACAAGTTTGCTTTGATCCAATGCAAAAAGCTTAATGCTTTATGGAGAAAGGGAGAGAGAAAACAGTGAGGAAAACTGCTTCTATACTGATGATGGACTACATAAATGCTTCATGTTGTAACTAGCTTTTTTTAAAAAAATATTGCCCTAAGGCAGGGGTATTAAACTCAATTTCATTGAGGGCTGCTTCAGGCCTGTGGTTTACCTCGGGGGGCTGGGCGGGCATGGCTGACTAGGTGGGTATGGCCAACTGGGGGTTGTGGCCAGCTTGACACCACTCCCCAAATTGCTGGCATGTTTCCTCTTCACACTGGGTAGATGGGGCTGAAGCGACACAGGCTGAAAGGGACAGCCTGTCTATGAAGATTCTCAGTCATCCAGGTCATGGTTGTCCCAAAGGGGCTTTTTCAAGAGACAACTGGACAACAACTGGACAAGTCCAGTTGCCTCTTGAAAAAGCACCTTTGGGACAACGAAAGCCTGGATAATGCTTATCCATAATCATTCCATTCTTTCACTGGCTAGATCTGCTTTGGCTAATGATCTGTTTACCACAAAATATTTAAAAAAATATATTAGAGAACAAGGCAAGCACCTCTATGGTTAAATAAACTAAGATTTCAGAGTGGGGGGGAATTTTATCATCAAATACAGCATTAATTTAAAAGTGTTTTATTTCCAGGGGTGTGTATTAGTTCTCTTGAGAGGAAAATGAAGGCCGTTTGGCAGACTATTTTCATTTGTTTTGGCTTTGTGATTGTGCGTGATGGTAGTGGTGACTAATTTAAGATTTGGGTTTCATTGCAGTTAAGAATAATGTTGTAAAGGGACTCTCTGTTGCCTGACATTTTGGTGACCTTTATGTTGGCCTCTTAAGGCAGGGCCCTAATCCTCTACCTAACTGTGAGGGAGGCCTGAAGTTCTTGCAAAGAAACATGCTCATTTTATCAGTTTTTTTGCCTATCTAAATTAGATGTTAATTGGGAATAAGGTCTTGATTAGTACTTGTCATGAATTTAACCTCTGATTAGTGGTGCTGGAGCTCTCAGTATGAGAGTCCCATAGGACTGGAGGAGGAATTGAGTAGGCAGCAGGCAGGCTGATGTCTTCCACATGTTTTGGACTACGGCTCCCCTTAAACCTGCCAATGTAACCAATGGATGGGGACAGTAGGACGTGCAGACCAAAACAGCTGGAGGCCCCATCCACAATTGTTCTTGCAACAATTGAATAGATATGTACATTCAGAGAAATAAAATTAATCCATGAAAATATAATCCCAAGAATTTTTCTGGTATGCCAATTTTCTCATGTTCTCCTATAATAGCAAAGCACTAGCACTTAGACGTATATACCGCTTCACAGTGTTTTCCAGCCCTTTCCAAGCAGTTTACAGAGTCAGCCTATTGCCCCCATCAATCTCGGTCCTTATTTTACCCAACTTGGAAGGATGCAAGGCTGAGTCAACTTTGAGCCTGGTGAGATTCAAACTGCCAAATTGCAGGCAGCCGACAGTCAGCAGAAGTAGCCTGCAATCTAACCACTGCACCACCATGGTAATATCCTATTCTTCAATGGACAAGAACTAGGGAGCAATAACTCCATTAGCATCTGCAGTAAGAAGGTTCACACAACCATTTTTCTCTACAGTCTCTGAAACTTAAAAACAAATCACTGCAACCTCCCTATGGAATGCAGGAAATACGGGGAGTGAAATTTCTCAATCTTAAAATGCAAAGGACAGATTTTTGCTTAGCTCCATGAGCTCAATGCAGGCCAATGAATGTTCAGAATTATAAGTACAATGTAAAAAAGAAGAGCAAGGCACTCCTTGGAAAACTTTTAGTGTAGTTGTTAAAGCATCAAGCTAGAGATAAGAGACTGAGATCTAGTCCTGCTTTAGCCATTAAAGCCAGCTGGGTGACTTTGGGCCAGTCATTATCTTTCAGCCCAGCCCACCTCACAGGGTTGTTGTGGGGGAAATAGGAGGTGGAAGGAGGATTAGGTATGTTGCCACCTTAAATTATTTACAAAAATAATAAAATTGGGATTTAAACAATCTAAAATAAAATATAATTTAAAAAATGACGAGTTTCCCCAGATTTTTCTCTATGAACTGTGGGCTGAAAGGATGAGGAAAGGAATCCTTCTGAATCCTGCCAAGAATCCATGTTCAAAGATAAAGCTCATGAGCTCTTCTCCATCAGGATGCTTCCTTTGTCACTGCCTGCATTGAGGGAAGGATGCTTTTTCCCTGGGAGGAAGAGGCTGAAAATCAGTTTCATCTTGGCTAAGTTTCTCCACTCTTAACTCATTTGCTCCATTCTGGTTTGAACCATCTAAATCAGGAGTGCCCTACCTTAACAACTTTAAGACCTGTGGACTTCAACTCCCAGAATTCTCCAGCCAGCATGCTTTGGTAAGACCACACCTGGAATACTGCATCCAGCTTTGGTCACCACAATGTAAAAACGATGTTGAGACTCTATAAAAAGTACACAGAAGAGCAACAAAGATAATTAGGGGATGGGAGGCTAAAACTATATTGAAAATGATTGCTGGAATTGGGTGTATTTAATGAAAAGAAGGACTAGGGGAGACATGATAGCAGTGTTCCAATATCTCAGGGGCTGACACAAAGTAGAGGGAGTCAAGCTATTCTCCAAAGCACCTGAGGGCAGGACAAGAATCAATGTGTGGAAACTAATCAAGGTGAGAACCAACCTAGAACTAAGGAGAAAATTCCTGATAGTTAGAACAATTAATCAGTGGAACAACTTGCCTCCAGAAGTTGTGAATGCTCCAACACAAGAAGTTTTTAAGAAGAGATTGGACAACCATTTGTCTGAAATGGTATATAGGGTTTCCTCCCTTGGTTTGGTTTGGTTTGGTTTATTTGGATTTACTAGAGCAGTTCCCCTCAACTGTTTGGGCACCAGGCAGTGGTGGGATTCAAAAAATGTTACTACTGGTTCTGTGGGGGTGGCTTGGTGGGCATGGTGTGGCTTGGTGGGTGTGGCAGGGGAAGGATACTGCAAAATCCCCATTTCTTCCCGATCAGCTGGGATTTGGGAGGCAGAGAATAGATGAATAGATGATTTACTGGTTCTCTGAACTACTCAAAATTTCCTCTGCTGGTTCTCCAGAACTGGTCAGAACCTGCTGAATACCACTTCTGGCACCAGGGACCAGTTCTGTGGAGAGAGGTTTTTCCATCAATCGGAGGGGGTGTGGTTTTGCGTGCTGCCAGCATACTGCAGATATGGCTTGGCTTGTTTGCACGGCTGGTTTCTGGCATGCTGGGGGTTGGGGACTCCTGAAGTAGGTCCCTTCCAACTCTTTATTCTGTTAGTTAAGTCCACAAGTCTTAACATTGCTAATTGCCTGATCTAAATGAAACTATGACCCTTGTTCATTTGGTTCCTTTACCTTGCCTCTTTCTTTTGATATGACAACAAAAAGAGGAGTGAAAAAAGGGTCTAACAAGAGACAAAGACTTTCATTGTGATCCACCAGGTAGCTTTCTAGGTATGGTGGAGGATTGCTATTCTAGTTTGCTTACCATTGACTTGGCCTGCTGCACAGGGATGATTGTGAGGGGGGGGGAGCCAAACATGAGGCATCACCAGCAATAAACTAAAAGGATCTTTAAATGATTTCAAATGGATGGCAAAGGGTTGAATCATAAAAGGTTGGCAAAAAAAGATCCCCTCTCCTCATGAGGTCTGGCTAATATCAGGAATTACATCCTCAAACACTGCAGGTGTGGATCCATTTCTTTCAGTGTGAGCAAATAGGGTTGCAACTGCTTTTGACAATCTAAAAGCTGCACAATTCCTGTGGCCTGGGGCAGACAATGATGTTGGGGAGATGCTGATTTTAGGACAGAAAATTACAATGGTTATGCAGTAAACAGCACCTGGAAGTTTACTAATGATTTTTACAATTAACAGCAGCACTGTGGTCTTGATTATTCAGGCATGCTTTCTATGAAAGAAAAGAAAAGAAGCAGATGTTGATGAGAGTCATGTGATCTCAGCTTTTTGTTGTTGGATATTTTTTTTAAAAAATAATGTTTTTATAACAGGAGGTAGGACTTCCTTCCTGTTATCTGTTTAGTCAAGTCATAATGTGTCACGAACAGAGAATGGCTGGTTTGGGTTGTAATTATTTCATGCTGACCTCATCAAGATCGTACATTTTTCTCAGATATTTGGGTGTGATCAGGCTTAGAGGATTCAGTGGCTCAGTGGCTAAGATGCTGAGCTTGTCGATCAGAAAGGTTGACAGTTCAGCGGTTCAAATCTCTAGAGCCACGTAATGGAATGAGCTCCCATTATTTGTCCCAGCTTCTGCCAACCTAGCAGTTCGAAAGCATGTAAAAATGCAAGTAGAAAAACTAGGAACCACCTTTGGTGGGAAAGTAGCAGCGTTCTGTGCGCCTTCGGCATTTAGTCATGCTGGCCACATGACCAACAAGAAGTCTTCGGACAGCACTGGCTCTTTGGCTTTGAAACAAAGATGAGCACCGCCTCCTAGAGTCAGGAACCACTAGCACATACCTGCGAGGGGAACCTTTACCTTTAGGCTTAGAGAAAACAGCCAGGGTATTTCCCTCCCTCACTGTAAAGGTAGCTTGAAATTACACGCACATTTATGCATACATATATCCTGATTGTGCAAAACTTAGATTGATCAAATGACATGGACTAAGATACTTCTGACTTTAGATATTTCTAGGATAAAACTTCCATTTGGGAACCACTTCCCGAAAAGTTCACCAGGTGTTCCTCTGCTATTCTGGATCATTGTCCCAGTCAGAAATTCTCAGTTCTGTGTCTGGTAGAACAAGAGATTTTATCAAGATTCTTATATATGCATTTGTAAGATTCCTGCAGCGAAATGATTGATGGCATTTATACCGCTTTGCGATTTGCAGCAAATCACTCAGCAATTTAGGATGGAGTAGCATACAAATTTGTGCAATAAATATTAAACAAACAAACTGAAATCCAAACCTGAGTTAACAAAGCACAATTCCATTTATTTACAGACTATGCTATCCTCCAGCAAATCAATCATACTCTAATGTAATATATAACCTGGTTCATACAACATGCTAAGGCTTATCTCATAGGAGATAATTTTAGTCTTGAATTCAGTGAGTTTCAGGTGTATTTGATAAAACAACCATTTATCTGCAATTGTTCTTAGTTTAATGAAGAATACATTTTATACTGAGTTTCACTAAGAACACAATCGCTTTTCTAGGTTGGTGGCATTGGGTTGAGTCCAGCTGGGACAAGAAAAGTCATTTCAATGAGTCTGTTGATTTGATGAATGTTTTAGGGACCACAGGAGGCCACTGTGGCTGGGATAGGTCAGTAAAAATGCTGTTGCACAGCTAGAATAACTTCTTTGGATCCAATGATATAAATACAACTAGTGAAAATATTGACTTGTCTGAAATTGTCAATCTCTTGATTCATTTACTCTCACATTAAATGGTCCCAAAGAGAGCACCATTTTAGCATATCTGTGAGTTTAATTTTTCTATTTCCCAGATAAAGAATGCATCCACATAAAGAAACCTGAGATAAATTGATGAGGCCTTTCACTGATTTCAGTGGTCATGCAATAATTTATTATAGCAACAAAGAAAAGCTCTATCTTTGCATAGTTTCACATATATTTTGCAGTTAAATACATCTTAACCTGCAATGTTATCTTAAACCAGAACTATGAAATATCTGAGATTCATTCACCAATAATATTAACAGCAAAGGCACTGAAATATTATACAAAGAAGAACTAAAAAAATTCTTATCTTCAGTCTCCACTCACCTACCTAAATAAAGGTAAATTGCAAGGTACGGCAGACTGTTTTAACATTCCTGCCCAACATAATGATTTCTTTTTCTACTAATACATTGATTGTCTTAATTTAACAGTTAACAAGAGTCCAAACAGCAGAGGTTTATCTCATGTATTAAGTTTAGTTTCTTCTTAAAGACTTACATCAAAGCCCCTTGATGTGGATGAAGAAGGAGAGTGCAAAGGTTGGCTTGAAACTCAACATTAAGAAAACTAAGATGATGGCATCTGACCCTCTCAATTTCTGGCAAATAGATGAGGAAGAAATGAGGTAGTGACATATTTTATCTTCCTGGGCTCCAAGATCACCGCAGATGGGGACTGCAGCCAATAAATTAAAAGACGCTTTCTCCTGGGGAGGAAAGCTATGGCAAATCTAGACAGCATACTAAAAAGCAGAGACATTACCACCCTGCCAACAAAAGTGCATATAGTCAAGGCTATGGTTTTTCCAGTTGCAATGTATGGTTGTGAAAGTTGGAACATAAGAAAGACTGAACAACAAAGAATTGAGCCCTTTGAACTATGGTGCTGGAGAAGACTCCTGCAAGTCCCTTGGACTGCAAGGAGATCAAACCGGTCAGTTCTAGAGGAGATCAACCCTGACTGCTCTTTAGAAGGCCAGATCCTGAAGATGAAACTCAAATATTTTGGCCACCAAATGAGAAGGAAGGACTCACTGGAGAAGAGCCTAATGCTGGGAAAGATTGAGGGCAAAAGAAGAAGGAACGACAGAGAATGAGGAAGCTGGAGTCACTGAAGCAGTAGACATGAGCTTAAATGGACTCCAGAGGATGGTAGAGGACAGGAAGGCCTGAAGGAACATTGTCTATGAGGTTGTGATGGGTAAGATACGACTTCACAACTAACAACAACAAAAGACTTACAGCAGCTAAGGAGATACTAAAAGAAGGTATATAAAAAGTTCACATTGTCACCAATGACAGGATAACTACTTAGACCAGGCTATCTTAACTGATGTCTCTGAGATCTGCTGGATGACAAATCCATAATTCCTATATTTTATTTTATTTTTATTTATTTCTATCCTACTTTAATATTTTTACAAATAACTTAAGGCAGCAAGCATATCCAACACACCTTCTTTCTCCTATTTCCCCCCAACAACAACCCTGCGAGGTGAGTTGGGCTGAGAGAGAGCTTTCATGGCTAGGGCAGGAGTAGAACTCACTGTCTCCTGGTTTCTAGCCTGGTGCCTTAGCCACTACTTCAAACATATATAACACAGATTTTGAAACAGGGTTGGATGATACCATGAAGGTTACTAAATTTATATTATCAGTGAAGAAAAGGATATCTCTTCATGCATATTGAATATTGTCTTCAGGCCAAATGTCAAAAGAAGATGCTGTGTTACCATATCATTTTTCATTACTGAGATGTAACCAACTGTTTTGGAAAGTTGAAATCGTTAGCTTCATCTTGCTGAATTTGTCTGATGTTATCCACTTTATCATACAAAATAGATCAGAGAATAGCACATGTTCCACATATAACATTTACTTACCATCTGCCTAGCAAGTCATGTGCACACAAATAATAATGCATCTAAATGGATGTTAAG
This sequence comes from Natrix helvetica, assembly GCF_964273705.1. NCBI lineage: Eukaryota > Metazoa > Chordata > Lepidosauria > Squamata > Natricidae > Natrix > Natrix helvetica. The sequence continues at coordinate 152,409,912 of NC_138552.1, forward strand.
ATAGATCCTGTTTTGTGAGAGATATTGATCAGATAAAATAGCTATTATTGGATCCATAGAGTATAAGAAATATTACCATGATGAGGATTAGGATAAAACAGTAAAAACCTAGGAATATATTTTCCATCATATGACTATTCAGGGCAATTGTAAAATATGAACTTGGTCTTGAATACACAGGAATAGAAGAAGATTTGGGGCATTGCATGCAATATCTAATACGTGACGATACTTCAGTTAACATTCCATATTCCAAACTGATAAATGTAGCATAATGGTGCATTTTAGTCCAAGCATTTTTCCAACTTTTAAATTCTTATTTTGAACTTTATAGTACCTATCTTTTAAAGGTAAAGGTTTCCCTGTCCAGTTGTGGACACTCTAGGGTGTAGTGCTCATCTCTGTTTCTTAGCCGAGGGAGCCAGTGTTGTCATTTGGCCAACATGGCTATATGCCAAAGTTGCACGAAATGCTGTTAGTTTCCCACCAAAGTGGTACCTATTAATCTACTCACATTTGAATGCTTTCAAACATTATGTGAGAATAAATTTGCATGAATGAATAGACTAATACACTGCAAACCAGAAATAAATCAACATTTTACAATTCCTCAAAAGATTCCTATAGAGAATAATCATTATAATAGTATACTTGAAATATTTCACGCTTCACCCTTTTGTAATGGAAAAAATAGAATGTGTATATGCATCTCTCTGTGTCTGTTTGTTATTTGATTCTAAGAATATGCTTGGAGTGCACAAAAGTATAGTAGCTGCCTCCAACCCTTTAAAACAGCCGAGTCCTTTGCTGGAGTCAAAGTGTATTCTGAAGCACTTTTTAATAATAAAATTCAAAGTGTTGCATGGTCGTAATATATGTTTTATTTTGTGATGTTTGTCTTCATTTGAAAATGAGAAGATAACTGAATTAAATAAGTTCTGCATCATTTTAAATAAATAATAAACATGACTGCAAAACAGATGTTTTGAGCCAGGGTGGTGCAGTGGTTAGAGTGCAGTACTACAGGCTATTTCTGCTGCCTGCCGGCTGCCTGCAATTTGGCAGTTCAAATCTCACCAAGCTCAATGTTGAATCAGCCTTCCATATTTCCAAGATGGGTAAAATGAGGACCAAAATTGTTGGGGGCAATATGCTGATTCTGTAAACCCTTTAGAGAGGGCTGTAAAGCACTGTGAAGCTGTATATAAATCTAATTGCTATTGCAATGTTTGTACTTGGGTTTAAAAAGGAGGGTCCTCTGTTTTCAATTCAATTCAGTCCCGGGGTGTTTCCAGTCTGTCATTCACAGTTTTATAAATGCATCTTTATTCACCCATGCGGGCTTACTCCTTTGAGCCGGCATGTATAAGATTGCAAGGAAAGTCAGGAGTCATTCAATTATCCAATAATGGTTATAAATCTGAACTATTCCTCTCTCTCTAGATGTCCTTTGGGAGGAGAGTCTTTGAACCTGCCCTTTCCTCCACCAGTTAATAAAAGGTGTTTCTTTGTTTTCCATTAATGCGAATTAGGAGAAAATTGCCCCAAAGTCGAGCTGCAGGACTAATTGCAGATTTCTAAAATGAGTCCTCGGAGACAACTGCCTTTCCTGTCTGTAAGGCTCCCTGTCAAATCAGGAGCTTAACTACATTACAGAGTGGAGCACAGACGGAATATTTTCAAGGATGAAGACTGTCACACTAGGTTTCAAGCTCTTTCAGCAGAGGAAATGCAGGGGGATGACAGGTCCTGACACTTGACTCCCACACTCCTATTAGGGGGGCGTCTTCCTAGTGCAGAGGATTAAACCTGTTCTGCTAATCTGCATAATCAGCTGTCATATTATTGTCACAAGCAATGAGGGAAATGGGTGCCATTTCCTTGGAGGATCGCAAATCTAGGGCAAGCAGAAGAGCCTTTTCCCAGTCTCTTGGGGAGATTTAGTTCATTCAAAAAAAGAGCATCCAACCCAGCAGTATTCAAAAGCCAAAAGGAAGTTTTAAATTCAGCTATGAAGCGGTAAACACTTCAACGGAAATTGAAAACAGAGATTCAGTTACAGTTGTGTCCACCCCGTCCCCTCGGTTTTTCCAGCTTGCTAGATACGTAGAAAAAAAAAGTGATCTGAAAAAGTTATCTTTAAAAGAAAGCAAAATTGGGATGGAATTCTGATAGGTTGGATTCAGAATTTTGATTCCATCCAAATTTTTGATTCCACGAATAAAACATTTTTGGGGGAGGGAGAAGCATGAAAAAGGGTCCAGGACCTATTTTTCACTAGGATAATTGTCTTGTATATGACATGGGGAGAGAGTAATCGAAAATAAGATTGACTTCAAAAATTGGCCAGTTCTGCCTAGGTCCTGTGGGGGGAAAGAACAGAGAAATATTATCCCAAGGGATTCCTCTGGAAGAAGCAGATGGCCAGAAGCTCATAATGTTACCAACTTCTCCATGCTAAGTTTTGCACCCTCCTTTTTTAACTTACCTTAGATCAGGGGTGTCCAAACTTGGCAACTTTAAGACTTGTGGACTTCAACTCCCAGAATTCCCCAGCCAGCAGAGCTGGCTGGGGAATTCTGGGAATTGAAGTCCACAAGTCTTAAAGTTGCCAAGTTTGGACACCCCTGCCTTAGATACTAGCTAGCTGAGTTCTAATAAAGGAGAATATTGGCCAGCACTGATGATGTTACCTAGTTTGGGTAACAAAACATTTATTTGTTTCGATTTATCAGTCGCCCCCTCTCCGCAAAGGGACTCGGGGCGATGTACAATTAAATCAAAATACAAGTGTGGCATGGAGGAGGTGACATCAATAAATGGAAGCCACTAGGTTCAAATAAATAACAATAAATTAAAACAAGTAAAACAGTTAAAAACCCCAAAATTTACTATTAAAATATTAAAATATTAAAATTGCCAGGGAGGTTAGAAGGTTCTAGTTAACATCTGCAAGAAAACAACCAAGAAACATCTGCAAGAAAACAACCAAGCTCAGATAGCTGAGTTCTGTGTGTGATTGTCTTCTTTGCATTATATAATCATTTTCTCCCAGAATATATAGTCTCTCTCTGGCTTTCTATATGTCAATTAAAGCGAATTCCTGTCCTGGGATGTTGCAGGTTAGGGAGCATCAGAGCTGCTGATGTAGCTATAAGTGAGTAATGGTGACAGAATACAAAATTCCTTAGCAGCAACCACCTGCCAGCCACAATAGTGTGTTCCGCCCAAGGAAAGCCTAAAACTCTTTGAAAATAAGGGGAAAAACAGCCACTCTCTTCATAGGCAAAGACATTTCTACAAAATTGGTGGACAGATGTCCGCACAGCAATACCTGTCAGCTGTTCAATAGATTCCTATATTTATTTTCTGAGACTCGGTAAAAAGTGCAGTGAAGCAAAGACTCTTCCCTTCTTGTGGTGTCTTTTCTGTAGCTGACAACTGAGTGGGATGAGCCTGTCTTCCGTTATACCGTATTTTTCAGAGTATAAGACCCCCCCAAAAGAGGGTGAAAATCTGGGTGCGTCTTATACACTGAATACAGCACTTTTGGCCTCCCAAAACCCCACTCCCTTCACAAAAATGGCTGTGCAGAGGGTTTGGGAGGCCTGCAAAGTGCTCCTGGGAGCTGGGGAGGGCAAAAATGAGCAAAAAACTGGCAGTTTTTTTGCCCATTTTTTGCCCCCACTCCACTCCAGGAGTACTCTACAAGCCTCCCAAAGATTATGCATGCCATGTTTTTTTTGTAAAAATTGGGCCTGTTTTTGCAAAAGAAATGGCCATTTTGTGCTCATTTTTGGCTCCCCCCAGTCCTCAGGAGCACTTTGCAGGCCTCTCAAACTCTCTGCATGCCCCGTTTTTCACAAAAAACAAGGCGTGCAGAGGGTTTGGGAGGCCTGCAGAGCGCAAAAACATTTTTCTTAAATTTACCTCTTCAAAATCTTGGTGTGTCTTATACTCTGATGCGTCTTATAGTTCAAAAAATATGGGTAAGTCACATAATTTGCAACCAGCTGACCCAAAGCTTATCTTTGCTCTTCCCAAGCTGATTCTCCTGGTGATGGCCTTGTCCTGGTATCTTGGTTTCTGGCGGCCTTTGGAGGCACTGCTCCATAGATAACTGAAGATGAGAACCTATTGAGGAAATTGATCTCTAGGGATTAGCTGGGTTTGCTGCTATTGTGCCAACTTCCTGGCTTCATAGTAGCTTCCGGGTGGTTAGGAGCCAGTTGACTTAATGGCCAAATTGATACTGGAGTTCCCAGAGTTATGGTCCTGGAAGCTTTTAGCATGCATCCCCAAAAGTGGCCCAGTTGTTCATGACCCCCATGGTAATCATGGATCTACCTAGTGTCACTGAAATTGCGGGAAATATTTAGGATTGTTTAAATGTCAAGGCTCTAACTAATGAACCCAAGCAAATCATAACTCTCCTTCTCAAAGGTCTTCTTTATTGAGTACATCATATTGGCATAGTTTCAAAGGAAAACCAATTCTAAATCTTTCCCATGGCTTCAGTATAATTAAACTAGGAAATAACTCCATCCCCAAGTCATGTTGGCCAATTGGGTTAATTGGTGGGCTCTCCAAGCACTCCTTCCTAACCTTATCCATTGCCAGTAGAGATGACCTTGGTTCCCATGAGAAAGGTTTCTGTTGTGTCCAGTAAGGTATTTCAACCTCCTTCCCCCCTCTTCACCCTCTGTGTGACAACCGAGGAACAGAGAGATGGCTGTGGTGCGATTCGGTTCAGAGTTGATACTCAAATCATCGAGCATAGGACAAACGATAGAGGCCACTTGCTACATCATTGAACCCAAATAATATGGTGCCCCACACACCAAGTCTATAGTGGAAAAGTCTGGGAACAAAATACATGCTTAGTACTTGAATGGGAGACCATTTGCAAATAGTAGAGCTGTAAGCAAATCTGAGAAGTCAAAAACAATTCTGGAAAAAGGCAGAGGGAAAAAAACAACCCACTTCCATTAATTCCATCAAAGAAAGTGAGGATCAGTTTAAGAGTGCATTTACTTTATTGGTTTGGCTGTGATCCTTTTCATTTATTAAAAGTGCAATATGAAGTGCTAAAATTAAATACCTGACATAGTCCCGTGATGGTGAACCTATGGCACACATGTCAGAGGTGGCACGCAGAGCCCTCTCTGTGGGCACGTGTGCCATTGCCAGCTGCTCTTTGGATTTCCAGCATTCTGGTCTTTGCGCATGCTGGAGCCTTGGAAACCCAAAGATCAGCTGGCCAGTGTGCATGCATGCGCCAGCCACCTGATGTTTGGGTTTCTGGTGCTCAAGCATGCACAAAGACCAGTTAGCCAGTGTGCATGCACATGCCAGAAACCTGAAGACCAGCGTGCGCATGCACACCAGTCACCTTGTCTTCGGGTTTTTGGTGTACTGGCTGTGAATGCGCACACATACACATTCCAGTTTGAGCACTCGATGATGAAAAGATTTGCTATCACTGAGATAGTGTGTGTATGAGTGTGTGTGTGTGAGAGAGAGACAGAGAGAGACAGAGAGAGAATTTCACTATTAATCATGCAGAGTCCTAATCTTCCCAAACGTTCCAGATCCTGAGGTTGATTGATAGTGAAAACGGCATTTCAGGTAGTTCCTCCCACCCAAGCAGGAACTTAAGAGATAAAACTAATCAAATCATTACCTGCATTTTGCTGGGAAAGATCTTTTTCCTTCTTATGTCCAGGTCTCTCGTGAAAGCAGTATAGGGTGTGCTACCGTGTTTCCCCGAAAATAAGACATTATTTTCTTTTGACCCCCAAAATAAGCGATTGGCCTTATTTTTGGGGAGTTCTTCTTATTTTTGAGGTGCCGGAGGCGGCTGCTGTGTTGCAATAGTTTCAGGGAGGGCTTATTTTTGGGGAGGGCTTTAGCGCATGCGCTGAAAAGCCCGATTGGGCTTCTTATCCGGGGAGGTCTTGTTTTCAGGAAAACAGGGTATTAAAATCCCAAAGAATGTTGGGACCAAAGTGTCATGTTGGAATTTTGAAAATATAAACCTTTAATTAAGTGTTTCTGTCTCCAGCACAGAGAGAAGTCCTTGCAAAGCAGCAAACTGAAGCTTTCATTTCTGAAAAATGAACAAAGTCTTTTCAACATAAACCAACAAGTTCCTTTCCCAAACATTTTGTTGTTCCCTGCAGTTTTGGAGATTGCTGTCCAATGTTTGTATTTACTTATCAATGTGCCATTCACTGTCTATTCATTTCACTGATCTTTAATTTGCATAGTTCCCCAGCATATTATTTCTATTGTTCTTTTTTTTTCCTGAAAAAAGAAAAAAAAAGTACTCAAGCTGTTGCTATACAGAAAAATAATAAAATTACCCAGAAGTCTATGATTACAGCATTAGCCTGCAATAATTGCAAACAAAATACAATGTGATACCGAGCAAACCAAATTGCAACAGGATTATGATCTAAACATATACAGGAATTTAGGGACATGAAAAAGAAGGGAAAATGAAAGCCAAATCTATTTGCATCTCTGGTTTGAAAAATAATGAATGAAGATCATGCACTTTTATCATGGACCTTTGTTTCTCAAACAAAGCCCAGTTATATGGGTAGAGTACTGGGTTTTTTTTAATTGTCATTTTGCTGTTCAGACTTGGAGAAGGAAAAAAAAATGAGTTGGTGCATCACTGGCAAAGGATTCTGTAAACTGCTGCTCTCTTCATTTGTAACTTTGAGATTAGACTCAACGGATTAAAGCTGTTTTAATACCCAGCCAAACACTAGTCTTATGCCACTTTAAAGATGATCAGAGTTGAGAAATTGATAAAGATGATCAAATTCGAGATATCTGAGACTGAGAACGAGTTCTCTAAATTGTTACCCTATTAATCTGTAACTTCATGAGTTTAGACATAGCAAATGAGCACTACATTAAGATTGGGAAGCCGTTTAATACCTTACAGATGATTAAATTTATCATAGCATTTAAAGATCCATGCATAAACACAAGACAGCAGGCATAGATGGTTTTGGGATTGTAAACAGAGATGTTAAAAAGAAATGAAATGTAGAATAGGGAAAGCTTTGAAACTGCAAACTAGTTAATACATAGTGGACTTTGTGGTGGTTTTAATGCTAGAACAGAATAACATGTGAATGTGAGTTTGGATTTATCGACATCCATATACTCCAATTTGAGTGGAGCCTTGGATTTCTCCCTACTTAATATCTTAATCACAGTACTAACATACTATGGCAACCTATATATTTTTTTCTGTTATGTGTCCCTTCCTTTCATCCCCAGAAGGGAGACAGATTTAAATCAAAACAAAGCAAGAGGAAGAGGCCTAAACAGGACGGCATCATCCAGGAATAAACAAAATAGCCGTAACCAAGGGAAATTAGGGATTTTTAAAAGGGGCAGCACATTTTACACCAGCATTGGGACCTCTTTGCTGTGGAAATGTGGTTTGGGGAATGTATTTTAGAGTATCTTTTATGCAGGAGATTATGTTAGTTGGTTGGTGTGCCAACAAGGTACTATAACAACATGCACGCGCGCGTGCGCACGCACACACACACACACAAACATGTATTAATTGGGTTTGGTATATTGTCACAGATGTGATGTTTATATGGCACCCCTTCTATTCTAAACACAATTAGAGGGGTCTGACAGAAAAAACAGAGATGGACCCCTCACTTCATGTAGCATTAGCCATAGCACTTAGACTTATATACCACTTCACAGTGCTTTATAGCCCTCTCTAAGTGGTTTACAGAGTCATCCTATTGCCCTCCAACAATCTGGGTCCTCATTTTACCCACCTCGGAAGGATGGAAGGCCAAGTCAACCTTGAGCCAGTGAGATTTGAACTGTAGCTAGCAGCCAGCTGAAGTAACCTGCAGTACTGCACTCTAACCATTGTGCCATGTCTGCTCTTATGTACCATTAAATGTTCTCCACTTCTGGAATACACGAACATCGAAGCCCCTTTTCTGAAACCTGGCAGGCACCCACTCTCCATGTCTTCTGAAAAACCTTGGAAATCTGGCTTTCCCCATAAGCATTGGGGAAGGCTCAAGCCCAGCAAAGTTATTTCTGGATGTGTGGAGATGTGTTGGGAGTTTATCTGTTAGCTTATGTTTTCATTGCTTTTAATTTTCATTTGTGAACTGCCCAAGCTTAAATTGCTAAGACCGGTGGCTATATAAATCTAATAACTAAATATCTGATTTGGGCTACAGACATTTATTTATATCCTGCCTTTATTATATTTACAAAGAACTCAAGGCTGCGGACATGATTAATACTCTACCTCAGAGGTGGTATTCTACCAGTTTGCACCAGTTCGAGCGAACCGGTAGTGGTGGCAGCGCGAGGCTCCCCCCCACCCCCAGGATGTCATCATGGAACTTCCGTGCATGAGTAGAAGGTTCTGTGCATGCCCAGGCGTGCTACCGAACCGGTAGTGAAGAAAAGAGGATGCCATTACTGCTGCACCCCTTTTCTTTCCCGCTTTCCTCACAACAACAGCCCTGCTAGCCCAAAGTCACCCAGCCAGCTTTCATGCCTAAGGCAAGACTAGAACTCACAGTCTCCTGGTTTGTAGCCTGGTTTGCCTTAACCACTAAATTGGCTCTCATCATTTGGGGTAGTTTGGAAGGATACATTTATGTGGGACATCACCAGATCTGGTGACATGAATACAGGCAGGGCAGATCATCGTCATCTTGCATATGAAAATAAGTAAATACTTTTCCAGGTTCATCTATAAAGATTCTGTTTGGAACAGTAATATAGGGAAATTCAAGAAGTTACTGCTAAAGGTAGCCTTGTTCTGGATCTGAAAGAAGTCTATGTAATTGATACCACTTAATGTACTTACTGCACAAGGGATAAGCAATCACTTACAGCCAACATAACACCAGTCATACTGTCAATTTATTAATTCATTCACAGAGTGCAATTCTAGAAACAATTGCATATGCTTTGGGGAAAGAATGAAGCTCCCGGAGAATATCCTTGAAGCATTTGCCAAAATCAGTGGAAATGCTCTTTAATTTTTCAAGGGAAGAACTTTATAGTTGAAGCTGAAATAATTTAAACTACCACTCTGAACAAATCTTCATGAATAGAAAAGAGTAGAGTAGAGTAGAGTAGAGTAGAGTAGAGTTGAGTAGAATAGAATAGAATAGAATAGAATAGAATAGAATAGAATAGAATAGAATAGAATTCTTTATTAGCCAACTGTGATTGGACAAACAAGAATTTGTCTTTGGTGCATATGCTCTCAGTCAGTGGTGGGATTCAAATAATTTAACAACCGGTTCTCTGCCCTGATGACCAGCTGAGTAGGTGTGGCTCGGTGGTCATGTAACTGGGTGGGGGTTACCAACTCAATGTCACTCACGTCAATGGGCGCTTTGCCTTAGCTGTTACAATGTAGCAAGGGTTAACTGGAGAGGCAGTTTCTGTAAGCAGGGCAATAAAGATTAGGCTAGAAACAACACCAGAATGTTTCCTTCCTGCCTTCCTTACAGGATTATCCCTGTAAAATGGAAAAAAACAAAACAAAATGAGATTTATTCCAACAACCGGTTCTCTGAACTGCTTAGAAAGTTAACAACCGGTTTGCCAGAAAAAGTGCAAACTGGCTGAATCCCACCACTGCTTTCAGTGTACATAAATGAAATAGGTGTACAGCAAAACTCTACTCTCCTATCCTCCTGAGGGTTTTTTTTAACAGCTATTAAATCTGGCTTTTCTGGTGTGACTTTGGGACATCAGGGGAGAGAATTGAATGAAATTGAGTGTTAGCAGTGCCTGGGATGAATGGATGGGTGGATGGATACTTAATGTATACTGTTTTTAATATGGTAACTGTGTTAAGCATGTATGTACTCACAGTCAGGGTATGTTTGAGTGACATATAAGCCAAATCAATCAATCAATCAATCAATCAATCTTCTTTCTCTAATTGCAACGTATCATTAATATTACACTTTGGGTATTCAGGCAGAAATCTAGCATATAGACTCAAAAGAAAAAGAATTCTTTGCTTTGACCTTGACTTCAAGCCTTCCCAGTTTGAAAGAGTGACATTGCAGCTCTTGGTCAGTGAATATTTCTCAGTAAATATTCAAATATTTATTTGAGAATACAATGTACAGTATGCATTTAGCAGGGATGCCCAACAGAGCAAGAATGAACAAAAATGAATATATGAGTAATCAATCAGGCATAACCAATCAACCTGTTTCCCAGAAACAGTAAGCTACTATCTATCTATGTGGTATAAGAAAATGACATCATACCCCTAACCCAAGTTTTTACTCCCTAAAGAATCTAGGCGCGTAAAAATTTCTTGTTATGAAATGGGAGACATTTACATACTGTCATTCTATTGGTATAATGTCATTTAGGAAACCCTAGTGTAAAATTTCTCAAAATTAAATGTTTGGGACATCTGGATGGCAGATAGATTGCATTGTTTGGTGACATGGGATTAAGCCTAACTAAATTTTAAAAGAAACTAAATCTCAAGAAAATAAGACCCACTGTAAGGAATGCAGGGATTATCGTCAATTTTAAATGTTAAATTCCTTATTAACTTGAAAAGCATTTAGATTAGGTGAAATTCTTCCTCTTTCATAATGTAGTTTCCTCCTCCTCCTCTTCCTCCTCCTCCTCCTTCTCCTTGAGTAAACTTGACTAACATTTTTGGAAGAATTTTGAAAATTTGAAATTATTTTACAATTATTTCTTAAGTTATTGATATATTTTTTTAAAAAATCATTACATCAAAGCACCGTTTGGTGTTCCTAAAATTAAAAATGTCAGAAAAATAAAGTGTAATACAGAATAAAGTGTACACAATAAAAGTGCAAAAAAGCCTTTTAGTATTCTCTACTATAAAATCCTCCAATTGACATAATGCTATTTCAGTATTATAGAGAGAGAGAGAATGCACAAAACCTAGATAGCTTATTTCATTATTATTATTTTTTACTTTTGGGGAAAGAGAATGATCAATATATTTGTTTTGGGAAGGGTGTATACGGGCCTATATTATCCATGTAGGTGGCAGCACCTGGCAAATCTTGTCTGAACTCAAAGCTAAGCAGGGGAAGGCCTGGTTAGTACCCTGTTTTCCAAAAATAAGACCTCCTCGGATAATAAGCCCAATCGAGCTTTTGAGCGCATACACTAAAATAAGACCTCCCTAAAAATATTGCAACACAGCAGCAGCCATGAGGTGGCCATGCCCATGGCCTCCTACACCTCAAAAATAATAAGACCTCCCTAGGCCAAGCACATATTTAAGGGGGGGGGAGGAGAAGTCTTGTCTTATTTTGGGGGAAACACAGTACTTGGATAGAATTCCAGAGCTGGTGGCTAGCTGGGAAATGAGAGATGTCCTGAAAAATGGAAGTGTAAAGCCATTGCATTTGGTTACAAGGAAATCTACTTGGATCTTTCCATAAAGCTACCCTTTGTCAAGCTTCCACTGAAGGAATTTGACCTTATTCTCCTGTTATATATTGCAACGTATCATTATCTTTAATGAAGTGTGCAAACCAGCATTTGCATTTCCTGCGTGGGATGAGGAGAGCACCTCTTTCTCCTTCTGTCCTTGCCACTTTTTACAGAGGCACGATTGAGAGCGTTTTAACAAACTGCATCACTGTTTGGTTTGGTGGTAGCAGTGCCTCAGATAGAAGGTCCATACAGAGAGTGGTAAGGACAGCTGAGAAGATTATAGGAAGCTCGCTTCCTGTTATTCAAGATACTGCTTATGATGTGCTTAGAGCTCGAAGCATTGTTAGAGACCCCACACACCCATTTCTCGGTCTGTTTCTGTTGCTCCACTCTGGGAGGAGGTTTTGAAGTATCTATAGTAGGACTACTAGATTCTGTAACAGCTTTGTTCCCTATGCCATCCATCTGGTAAACTTGCAGGATTCGTTTTTGTTTTTGCCATTTATATGTATACATTTGAACTAGACTGGGGTGTTTCTCTCTGTCATATATGTGTGGGTATGTGGGTATATGCATAATGGTTATCTTTTGAGAGCTGAATGCAATGAAAGTTCATTTTAATGTATGCTGATTAATGTACATTTAAAGTGACAATGGATACAGTGGCTCAGTAGCTAAGACGCTGGGCTTGTCGATCAGAAAGATTGGCAGTTTGGTGGTTTGAATCCCTAGCGCCACATAACGGAGTGAGCTCCCATTATTTGTCTCAGCTTCTGCCAACTTAAGAGTTCAAAAGCATGTAAAAATGCAAGTAGAAAAATAGGAACCATCTTTGGTGGAAAGGTAACAGCGTTCTGTGCGCCTTCGGTCTTTAGTCATGCTGGCCACATAACCACGGAGACGTCTTCAGACAGTGCGGGCTCTTCTGCTTTGAAACAGAGATGAGTACCGCCCTCTAGAGTTGGGAACAACTAGAACATATGTGTGAGGAGAACCTTTACCTTAAAGTGACAATAAAGAATTCTGTCCTGTCCTGTCCTATCCCATCCCGTACCATACCATACATACCATACCATACCATACCATACCATACCATACCATACCATACCATACCACACCATACTATATTATACTATTCTAACATGATTGTTGGAATATGTCCAAACAACATGCAGTTGGGTTTCTTAAATATATGAAAGTGTGCTCTCACTATTACCAAGAGAATTGTTCATTTGGCTCTTTGCTTATTATAAACCGAAATGATAAGGCTGCATTTTGAGCATCTTTAAGGTGTACTTCTGTTGCTCTTTAGTAAACTCACTTAAATTGATTTCCCAAAAACTCCATCTGAAGAAGGAAATCTAAAAAACCCACTATCTAGCATACTAATACAGTGCTGACAATTACTTGAAAGAAAATCCCATAGCTTTCTGTGGAAATATGTACCCCCAGCTAAAAACTGTTAGAAATGCAAATTTAGAAGATGCATTTTGAAGATAGTTCTTGGGAGAATATTCTTGATCTCAGCTGATCAGATATTAATATATGACAATGCTTCTACACTATTATTCCTTTGGTTCTACTTGCCATTTAGAGAGAGAGAGAGAGATGCAGATAGCAACTGTTATCAGACCACTGGAAAATAATTGAAATGGCACATTTTAAGATACACCGCTGAAACCAAATTGGCATTATTAATTAAGTGCATGGGAATACATTTGAATATATTACTTTTTTAGAGTCTTTGCTGCTATACAGCACAACATTTATCTTTCAGGGAATTTCATGCCTCTACAAAAATCTAATTTGGTGTGTTCTTTTGTTTGAAAGGGAGGCTGTGCAAGAGTTAAAGAGGAAAAGGCCCACTTAATTAAAAGTATCTTAGATTCTGCTCATAAATATAATCAAATTACCACAAGAATTTGACAGGTGTTTGGCTAGCAAGGAAATACTAAATAAATGGGAGGGGGAAAGTATTGAATATATTCTGATGGCATTTATTAATTTCTTCTTCTTATGCTCATTGAATTTGGTTCAATAATATTTTCAGGTAGAATTTTCCTTCCTTCCATAATTTCAGAGTTACTGCTGTTTTTCTTAAGGTTTAAATGACTTTTCATTTGGCCAATTTCCAGTATCTTTCTCTTACATTAAAAGTGGAGGTTTATGTCTAACGAATCCAGCAGATAAACCTTTAATACAGATAACTGTTCTTTTCAATTTTCTTGTTGAGTTGCTGTGATTTACTTTTCACTTCTCATGACCACCTACTTTCTAAAAAAAATATGTTCTAGTTCAGTGGTGGGATTCAATTATTTTTTACTACCGGTTCTGTGGCTTGGTGCGTGTGGTGTGGTTTGGTGGGCGTGGCTTGGTGGGTGTGGCAGGGGAAGGGTACTGTAAAATCTTCATTCCCCACTCCAGGGGAAGGTTACTGCAAAATCCCCATTTCCTCCCGATCAGCTGGGATTCCAGAGGCAGAGAACAGATGGGGGTGGGGCCAGTCAGAGGTGGCATTTACTGGTTCTCCGAATTACTCAAAATTTCTGCTACTGGTTCTCCAGAACTGGTCAGAACCTGCTGAATATCACCTCTGTTCTAGTTGCCCCAAATTATCAGGAGAGTTTCTATTTGTTTGGAATTTTTTCTTTGAACAGAACATTGTCTCTTTTCCATTTTGAAAAGATGTTGCCTTTAGGAAGATGTGATTTTGTCTGCTTACCATATAGCTGGATTACAGTTATCTCTACTAAGTCCCCTGTTCCATGCCCATGGATTGTAGTGAGTTCATAATGACACAAAAGTTCAATCTGCTCCTTCCCTGCCACCTTCTCAAATCATTGATCAGAAAATAAATATCTAATAAAGCAGTAGCCAATAATCTGTGGACGGGATGCACATTTCGGTTGAAATCCATATAAAAGTCTAAATAAACAATTAAATAAATAATTGTCTCAAATGGTATCTTTCTGCCATTCAAAAGCAAGAAAATGGGTATGTCTAGTTTAATGAAAAGAAGGACTAGTGGAGACATGATAGCAGTGTTCCAATATCTCAGGGGTTGCCACAAAGAAGAGGGAGTCAAACTATTCTCCAAAGCACCTGAGGGCAGGACAAGAAGCAATGGGTGGAAACTAATCAAGGAGAGAAGCAACTTAGAAGTAGGGAAAAATTTCCTGACAGTTAGAATAATTAATCAGTGGAATGACTTATCTCCAAGAGTTGTGGGTGTTCCATCTCTGGAAGTTTTTAAGAAGGAATTGGATAAGAGATTTGTCTGAAATGGTATAGGTCTTCTTACCTGAGCAGGGGTTTGGACTAGAACAGAGAAGACTTAGGGAGTGACATGATAGCCATCTAAGTTTTCTCTGGGTTAAGCTAAAGAGTTGACTCTTTGCTCAAATTGAAAAAAAAATCCATGCCAAACATTCAAATTTAAATATCAAATATTCAAATATCTCGAAGCAATTAGTGCTACTAAGTTGACTGATAGGAACTGCTTACACTGTGGTACAGCATACTGAGTCTGTCAACTCTGAATTGAACCTGTCTGAAGCCATCTTTTGCTGCCTCATAGTTGCCAAAATTCTGAAAGAGGGAAGGGAGGGGGAAGTAGACAAACTGGCTAACAGTCAAAACAAAAAAGTGTTCTTGCGGGAACCAAGGTCATCCTAACAGGTGGCAGTTGGGGAAAGAGAGGAGTGACCAAGCAACCTGCTAGCTACTTATATTGGACAATGTGACCAGTGACATTTGGGGAGCAAACTATTTGTTCTTTTAATTAGGCTAAAACCATGGGAATTTTTAGAGTTGGTTTTCACTGGCGGTGCCGATATGACGTATCCAATAAACATGTTCTTGGAGGCATTTACCTGCCTCGGAATTCTGCTTTTGGCAGATGTGTTACTTGAAATGCTTGAAGAATCTTTGTATAGAAGTGCCAAGTGATAGAGAGAAAGAAGGACTCTTCAGAACCACACACTTAGTTTATTTTTGGATCTGGCTGTGGCATCTCTGGAGTCCTTGAATATTTCTATAGTTGGTGGCCCATCATTGAAGCATGATTTTGCCTTAATTTAAATTATGGAACAGGGTACAAGGGCAATGAATTCAAGGCGAACCCCTTTGAAATAAGCAGAGATGCAAGGGTTTCTTTCAACCCAAGACAAACAAAGAAGTTTATACTAAAGAGCAACTTGTATACATATTGCACAACCTCGCCTACTTTGCCCTCCATGCTATAGGGAGAAGTAGCAGAATGCTGTATGGCCAGAATAAAATGCTGTCACTTCAGTTGAAAGCAGGAATATTCCACAGAGCGAAGCTGTAAACAGCTTTGTGGGCCCAGATCTAACCGGGAGACTGATTAAATAGCAACACACATTTTCTCTTTTGCTTGCTCTTTCACACACACACACATGGAGACGCTCACATACACGCCCACACCCACAGATAAGCTTGAATGCTACAAAAAGATAGCATTGGGTATCGCAGTGGCAAACTTTTTTTTTTCCTTTTAGCTAAAAGCAAGAATGTTCAATAATGCTCAATACCGTGAATAGCTGGGCTGAAACACACAGCGCCATTCATAATAAGTACTGAAGCTGCCGAATACCAGTGGCTGAGATCTTAGCCACACTTTTTAGATGCCTGTGGACTCTTTTATGGGTTTCCTTTCTAAATGTCAATGGAATAAATGCTCTGTATAGCTCAGAGTGGTTTTACTGTGAGAACATATACTTAGGTTTGGAAATGGTGTTGCTAATGCAAGGACCACTGCTGGTGCTATTATGTTCTCTGTCCAGGTCACCTTAGGAAAAGGAATGTTACTTAGGCATGAAACAAAAGACTGTGATTTGGGGTGGAGCTTAGGGGAAAGTTGGCGGTTGCATGAGGAAAAATAAATGATTACAAAGACTTCCTATTTATTCTTTCTGAGAAAGCCGTAGAATAAAGCCACAGCTGGCGAGTACTTTCCTCCCCCCCCCCTTAGCATTTAATAATAGAATTAATTGGCAAGTGTAATGTTTGCAGGACATTTTTTCCGCTATACTTTGCCCTCTGCTATCTTCTGAAGAGATTGCTACAATCCAACACAAAAAAGCATAATTGAATAATCAAAAAAAGGAGGGGGACTGAGCCCGAGAGCGAGGAAGCGAGAGCGAGAGAACGTGCTTTTGTTTAGGCAATGGGAATTATTCAAAGTTAAAAGTTAATGAGCTATTGAAAAAAAGGCCATTTTGAAAAAGAAAATGAAAGGTTTAACATAAGATATTTTTTTAGGAAGATAATAGGTGGCTTCAGCCTCCACTGTATTAGCCTTTCATCTTCCTGATCATATGAATGTGACCAAATAGAACTGCTATAGAAGAAAATCAGATCCACCACTATTTAATTAAACCACTCCACACAGGCTCTACAGTTGCAATGTCTTTCTTTCTTTCTTTCTTTCTTTCTTTCTTTCTTTCTTTCTTTCTTTCTTTCTTTCTTCTTTCTTTCCACCCTTCCCTTCCTTCCTGTTTCATTCCTTCCTTCCTTCTTTCTTCCCACCCTTTCCTTCCCTCCTGTTTCATTCCTTCCTTCCTCTTTCCTTCCTTCCTTCCCTTCCTTCCTGTTTCCTTCTTTCTTTCTTTCTTTCTTTCTTTCTTTCTTTCTTTCTTTCTTTCTTTCTTCCTTCCTTCCCTTTCCTTACTTCTTTCCCTTCCTTCCTTTTTCCTTCCTTCCTTCCTCTTTCATTCCTTCCTTCTTTTTTCTTTCTTTCTTTCTCTTATCTTCCTTCCTTCCCTTCCTTCCTTCCCTCCCTCCCTTCCTTTTTTCTTTCTTGGATGCTGATGCTCGGTCCACATTTTCAATCCTTTTTTCTGATGATGATTTTTCTTGACTGCCCCACTAACATAAGCCCAGCAGGACTTCAACTCTCTGAAACCATCAGACAGGACTCTCTTTCAACAGGCTCTACAGTTGCAATTAAGAATACATTAACTAAGCTACAACTCGTTCCCTAAGACATACATATTTCCTGGGTTTTTTTTTAATTGAAAAATAACAGGCATGCACAAAGGCAGATTAACCCAGTGATGTAGCTAATGTACTGTGGCATTAGATTTGAATCCAACAGTTCTTACCCTTTCTGTTCATTGGGGGCTCTTGTAATATGATTTCTTCGGTTAAAACACAACAGGGTTTAAAAGCCATTAATGGACTTTCCAGCAATATAATTACAGAGAACATGCTTCAGTTAAGAAAAAAATGGACAGAGAAAATGAAATTTCTGTCCTTATTTCTGCTTATTTAGCACGAAAAACGGCTTCTTCCTATGCAAAAGACAACATGTCTCACTAAACTTTGTGTAAATGGATGATTATTTCCCTTTGCAGTAAGAAAGGTTCTTCTTTATTGAAAGATGCAGCCCATGACCATGAAATCTGTGAAGCCCGTTTTAGTGTTGCTAGACATCTACAGTATCCAATTCATGTATTTTTATCCCACCATTATTATTTTGATCAATAATTCAAGGTGGTGAACACGCCCAATACTCCCCCCCCCAACAAATAATAACCATCCTGTGAGGTTGGAGTGAGCGAGAATGACTAGCCCAAAGTCACCCAGCTGGCTTTCACCTTTAAAGAAATATTACAATAATATGGAGATGTTTTTACTTTAACATTGGAAGCATTTCTGGTAAAGCTGATGAATATTTGGCTATGCGGCCCAATACAATCACAAAGCCAAATGGAGCAGCATGCTTACAATTGGCTAAAGCAGAGGTGACATTCAGCTGGTTCGGACCAGTTCAACCGAACCGGTAGCGGAAATCGTGGGTGGGCCTACCCACCCACCCTGGCTCTCTGCCGTCCTATTTAGGCATGTTTTTGAGGCCGGGCACCTGCGTGGAAGGCATGCGTGCAAGGAAAGTGCATGCACGGAAGGCTGGGCGCATGTGCGGGAGGGGGGTGCACCTGCAAAGCAGGTGGGCACGTGTGCGGCAAACCGGGGGTAACAAAATGTGAAACCCACCGCTGTGCTAAGGCTAAAAGACTTAAAGGAAAAGGCTCACCCAAGGCTCTTTAGACCGGGCTCTACCGTATGATAGAGTAGTAAAGTTTGCTAACACCTATTT
This sequence comes from Natrix helvetica, assembly GCF_964273705.1. Taxonomy (NCBI): domain Eukaryota; kingdom Metazoa; phylum Chordata; class Lepidosauria; order Squamata; family Natricidae; genus Natrix; species Natrix helvetica. The sequence goes on from NC_138552.1 coordinate 152,428,510, forward strand.
GAATCCAGTTGAGCCAATTCTCTGGTCCCTGATCCCTCAATTATCCTTCTTACCCTGCTTCATCTCACGAGGGCGAGGAAACTGTTCTTTCGGCAGTCAAACAGCTTAATTCCTAAATGAGGCTTTGCATAAACATATAATATTAGGCAGCACTGACAGATTTATCTGATGTAGCACAACACGGCTTTAAAAATGCAAAATGCCTGGAAACCTTTTTTCCAGGTTTAGCCATCTATAAATTAGATGGTCGAAATGATGCATAAAAAAGCACTGCATCACTAGCGGCAACTTGACTGTCTTGTTACACCTCACTAGAAGGTGGGTGGGTTTCCTCCCCTTCACATACCATTATTTATTAATTGCTGCTGTGTTCAGAAGAGTTGGAAGGAGGGTGTAGCGATTTCTTCTCTTCCCCTATCTGTAAATGGAGTCAAATGGGGAAGCATAGACGTAAATCTATGCTGTTGGATGATTGGATAATGAATCTCATTATCCAATTATATTTATTCTATTTCAAACTGCAGCTGATCACCTGAGGAAGTAGTTATGTATATTTACCACGTTCCCGCCCCCAAAGAGATTGGAAAATTGGAAACTTCCAAAAGTATTGCCTATTAGAGTAGATTGTTTTGTAACGTTCTGTGTGGACTTAGATGCACTATAGACACTATGAGAACAGGGAATTTTAATTCAAACTCAGTTTATCTTTGATCTATTTACCATTTATTTCCCAGCTTCTCAGCAACGCTAAGTCAACAGCAAACTTAATTAAAATATCCACAAATCATAAAGAACCACTAACAGCAGCAGACTAACAGAGATAGTCAAACCCAATTGAAAATAATGGTACACAAACAACAACAATCATAAAATTACTTAAAGAGAGCGAGACCCACTTATTTCCTTCCATCTAGTCTGTCACACTTGCCAACTCTTTTGGTATAATATGGTTTTATTGTAATTTCTTTATTAGATTGTTTTGAGCCACCCAGAGTTATTGAAAGTTGGGTATTGTACAAGTTGTTAAATTGTTATGGTTGGTTGCACAGTCAGACAGATGTTTAGACTGAATTTGGCATTTATCATCCCAAGGACCTGTCAGGACCGACAAACAGACCTACATGTGCAGAGTTTAAACTGGTTACTTTATTGTTTTCTGCCTATTATGCAGGAATCTCCCCAGCATGGCAGGTTTTGCCTGGAACCTCCAGATAAGGTTCAAAGGTATTTGTGTGTGGGGTGTGGGGGCGTGGTGACTCAGACCTAGCCCACTTGTGTTTACATAGTGAGTCCAGGTTGATTCCTCATTTGAGCCCTCCTCCTAACCAGGATAGGCAGATGTTGTTTAATAATATCAAAGGTATTGCTATAGTATATAAGCTGTTCCAACTAAAGCTTATCTTTTGCAATTGACTGATGGTGATTTTGTCAATGTTGATGGTGTTCAAATGGTGCTCCACATTACTTTCGGATTGCACCCGAGGCACTTATTATGGCTGGTTGCACAATCAATCCAATGTTTAGACTGGATTTCACATTGTTATCTACCTATTGAGTTCCTAAGGATCTGGCATTACTACTACTACTACTACTACTACTACTACTACTACTACTACTACTATTATTATTATTATTATTATTATTATTATTATTATTATTATATAGTCAGCTTATTGGCTCTCCATGTCTTCCATCAGAAGTGATACAGTACAGAGCAATCAATTAGCAGAGTAATGGGGCTTATTGCTATCTGTGTGATATCCTCTCCTATCTCTGTCACAAAGAATTAATAGAGGATTGTAGCTATCAACTCTTTGCTTGAATTGGGAGAAGTGTATGGATAATATTTTAAACCAGTCATTTCCTAAAGAGAGAAATTATATTAACAATCACCAATCCTCCCTCCCTCCCTCCCTCCCTCTCTCCCTCTCTCCGTCTCCCTCCCTCTCTCTCTCTCTCTCTCTCTCTCTCTCTCTCTCTCTCTCTCTCTCTCTCACACACACACACACACACACACACACACACACACTGTTCACACACATAAACAAACACAGATTAGTTTCAACTATTCTCACTAATTCTGGTTCTCTTTTCTCCTATGATTTGAAGTTGCTCCTCATAACACCCTATTTGTTTTTAAAGAATTTTTTCAAGGAAACTTCACGCATTTTTTTCAGTTAATAACATAAACAAAAAGGTTGAAACTATATTTTAAAAAAAGAATAAAGTTACAAAGAAAAACAATGCACAAAAGGTACACTGTGATGTTTAGACACAGAGGCAGGAAAAGAAACAACACATGCTGAACAAGACAACTTGGAATAATTCATAGAGCTGTAAGGGACCTTGGAGGTCTTCTAATTCAACCCACTGCTCAAGCCTTAGACCCTGCTCAAGCCTTAGACCCTCCTGGACCAATGGTTGTCCAATCTTTTCTTGAAAAGCTCCAGTATTAGAGAACCAACATTTCCAGGAGGCAAACTGTTTCTCTGTATTTCCAAGTTGGATCTTCCTTCCAGAGTTTCTACCAATTGCTTCTTCTCCTGCCCTTGGGTGCTGTGGAGGAATTAATTAAAGAAGGGGGATATTGGAAAATTCTTCATTTAGGTTGCTTTAAATCATGCTTTATAGAATCTTTAGGATTGCCTCTTTGATCGTTTTCTCAGTTCAAGATTTTTATGGCACAATGTGCGTATTATGAATAAATTTATCTGCAGAAAATGTTGCATTCAAAAATAACAGTTGATTCCCTTTGTATTTTTTTAAAACACAAGATGCAGAAATTTAATGGACAACTGAATGTATGAAAAAAAACTGAAATAGACTAGAGATATGCTTTATTCCAAGAGGCCTGCTCCAGATTCATTTTACATTGGACTGAGTTTCAGACAATGTTCATTCCAATCGGACCGTAAGCCAAAACTTGGAAACGACTAATATTTTTTATTAGAAATAGAACTTTCCCTCAACTACAGATTTTTCTACCCCCTTTGTTTCAGACCTAGGAAGTCTGAATAATTTATGTTGACATGCACCATTGGTTCTACTTGCAATTTTTTCCTTGTTTTTTTTTTTTTTAAATTGCAGAAACTGGAAGCTGCTCAGTTCTGCCTTGACCAAGGATGGATTACATGATTTTAAAATGCCTGTTCAAATAGGCTGTTGAAAGAAGGTAGAAGTAGCTCCAGTGAATTCAATGCAGGGTCTTCTAGCAGAGTCTGGAATAAATAGACATGGAACCATAGAGGATTATGTTAAGATGGTGCCAGTTTTTTTCTTTCTTGTGGAGAGAGAGAGAGAGAGAGAGAAAAGAATTATGAATTCCAAGCAGAAATGTCTGTTATTTGTATTATACAAAAGCCCAGAAATATATATGTACATGCAATATGTACGTTTATAATTTCTCCATCCAGATTGTCTACCCCCATCCTTCTTCACATAGTACCATTATTGCTAAAGTTAGAAGATTCAGTGTACAGTGGAATCTTTGGTCACGACCGTAAATCTGTTCCAGGACTTCGGTTGCAACCTGATTTGGTCGTGACTGAAAGTGAGACTGATTGCACATGTGCAACCCCCCCCCCCCCCCAAATGGCATGGAAGGCAAAATTGCCGTGGCAGGGAAAATCACTGCAACTGTGTTTGATCACCACCCGAGGATGTGTTCATGACCAGAGTGAAACATTTAGCGGATGTTTTGGTTGGCACCCAATTTGGTCATGGTTGGAAGCATTCCTTATCTGAAGTTGCACTGTAGTTGTTTTGGTGACTTAGTTTCCTAACAATGCTTTATATCTAAGGTAAATGTAAAGGTTCCCCTTGCGCTCATATGCAAGTCATTCCTGACTCTACGCTGGATGGTGCTCATCTCCATTTCAAAGCCAAAGAGCCAGTGCTGTTCGAAGACGTCTCTATGGTCATGTGGCCGGCATGACTAAACGCCGAAGGCATACAGAACACTGTTACAAAGGTGGTCTCTATTTTTCTACTTGCATTTGTACGTGCTTTTGAACTGCTAGGTTGGCAGAAGCTGGGACAAGTAACGGGAGTTCACTCCGTTATGCGGTGGTAGGGATTTGAACTGCGGAACTGCCGATCTTTCTGATCGACAAGCTCAGAGTCTTAGCCACTGAGCCACCACTTTATATCTAAAAAGTATTAAATGGTTGCCCACTGATAACTGATTGATCACTTTGTATACATTAAGAATTTTGTCACCAAATGCAAACTTTGGAGCAGTTCACATGACATTTTTATAAGTCCATTCCACACATTTATTTTAGTCTTAGTCTCACATCAGCAAGATTTACCAATGTGTTTTTTAAACCATACTAACCATGGCTATGTTTACAACCTCTGAGTGGCCTAACCTATCACAAATGTTTTTATTTATAGTTGTAGATAATTTTGAGTTTGGGAGCTTCATTTTGCAAGAACTCCACTGGATCCTTCCCAATTCCTATATACTTTTCCATGAAACAAATGTGGGGCCAAGTATAATCTCTCCCTGGATGAGATTCCCTTCCAGGAAACCAATTTTCAAACATTTCCAGGAAAATCAATAAAAATGATCTCTGGATTGTGAGGAGAAACAAATGTCCTAATCAAGTGGCTTTGTACAAATAAAAAGAAAGTTAAGATAGAAAACAAACCTCTTTAAATATAGAATAAATAGGTAAAGCAGATAAAAACCTAGTAGCGATGTACATATATTATGGGGCTTGGGATGTGGAAATTGGCAACCAACATCTGTCCCTGTGTACCCCTTTGCATGCACACATGCTCACCCGTCTCCTTTCCCAGAGTTGTCTTTGGAGTCTCCATCCCTTATAAATTGACAATCTTAAAGGCAGAGTACCTAGTAAAAAATATACATTGCTAACAGTGAAGGGTTGCAGGCGGTATGCCCCAGTACGCACGTACTGGAGCCAGCCCGGAGCACCGGATACCGTTCCGATACGGTGCTCTGCTCTGGAGGGCCCACCCACCCACCCAGGCTCCTTACCGGTGTTTAAAAGCTTCTGCGCTTCCACGCAGGCGCATGGTGCATACAGCACCTGCATGATGCTCTGCGGAGCAGATGGAGCATCGCGGAGCATTGCGCAGGCGCTAAGACACATGCCGCACTGCTCACGTCTATGAGGACGCCGCTGGCCCCATTTCAACCGTACCAGTTGGAACAGGATTTGAAACCCACCACTGATTGCTAATGACACAGAGTCAATTTGAATCATGAGATTGGCAGCATATTAATTTAATAAATAAATAGAACACTTGACTTTCTCAGCCATGCTTTCACTTCGGCTGTCTTTGTAGTAGATTATTGAGTGAGTGGGCAACATAGTGTGGTTTACTGAGTTTTTGTCTGCCCACAACATAGCTCAGGGGTCTCCAAACTTGATAACATGGCTGGCTGAATTCTGGAAGCTGAAGTCCAGAAGTCTTTAAGTTGTCAAGTTTGGAGACCCCTGAAATAGCTGACTGGTGACCTTAGTTTAACCTATGTAAAACCGGATTGGTTTTGGTGTTTCTACTGCTCACCAAATTTCTCCGTCTGAAATGTCTGGCGCTGGGTGGCGAAATGGCGAAATGTGTGTAGTGCCATTACACTAGAACAGGGGTCAGCAACCTGCAACCCTGGAGCCACATGTGGCTCTTTCATTCCTGTGCTGTGTGGCTCCATTTCACCGGTCAGCTCCACAATTGATAGGACTTTCAGTTAGGACTGAAAGTCAGGTAGAGGAAAAAGGATGCCGTGCTAGGAGGACACTCTATGGTGGGGGAACTGGACTTCTGGTCATTTTCAGAATTGAATAGGGGGCTTCCAGTTAGGGCCTTTGTGGCTTTTTGAGTTTTTAAGGTTGCCGATCCCTGCACTAGAACACAGGTGTCAAACTCGCCACATCTGGTTGTTGTCACATAATGTTTTGCAACATTTTCCCCCTTCCCAGAGCTGGGGTAGGCATGGTCTGTGTGTGATGCATCTGCCCCATGGGCCACCAGTTTGATGCCCCTGCACTAGAAGTTCCACCTCTTGTGTTTGCATGGAGACAGCACACACATATACAAAAGGGATGGAGCTTGCATCATGCTGTTGTGATGCTTGTTTCATCATTCTGATGACACAATCAGATTCTAAGATGTCTCATTTCCCCACAATGATCCATTTATGTAAGTGAGATCAATTTATTGATCTCAGTGAGAGAGATCTCCAAAGAGAATTGAGCAATCTACAGCTGATTGCTAGTTAATTATCTACTAGCTTTCACACTTCCCAGTGTTGTGATACAGTCAGACATATATTTGAAAATTGATATTTTGAGTGAGGAAAAATATGATCAATGTGTATTTTGAGAGGAAGCACAATTAAATATACAAATGGAAGTGTGAATTTTCATGCATTTAAAAAAAACAATGCAAATTATAAAGATGTAAAAGAATTGTAAGAACATATGAGCAAATGATAAATCTGAAAATGGATTGATTCATCCAATCCTGATTCTTCCTGTGGGGGGAAAATGTGTCTTGTGAGTGGACATAGTGCCTGAAAAAAATGTGCTATATAATTCTAAAACTCCAGATTATCTTTTTTTTTAATCTTAGTAATTTCTAAGGCTGTCAACTGCACACCAACTTTAGTTCTTTTTCAATCAATTGGAATCTTAAACTTCATGGCTTCAAAACCTAAGGGACTGGTTTGGACAAAACTCAGCAGCACTTTTTCATGTGGCTGTTGATAAAAATAGGATCGCCAACATGATCGCTGACATCTGATGAAGGACATAGCACAAGAAGAAGAATTGAAATTATGAAGGCAACAATGGCTGTACCATTTTAAAAAGATTTATCTGTAATTTATTATTTTTCAGTTCATAATAATTCCTTGATAGGAAGAATGATTCCTTCCATGGAGAAACCTGTTCTTTCCTTTCAGTTTAGAAGGAGATAGCTTGGTATAAGGAGAGAAACATGCATTAGGATAGGTTGATTTTTGTATGTTTGTTTTGTGCTGCTTTATTTAAGAAGCAGTGGATGGACATTAATCAAGGAGAGAAGCAACCTAGAACTAAGGAGAAATTTCCTGACAGTTAGAACAATTAACCAGAGTAGCAACTTGCCTCCAGAAGTTGTGAATATTCCAACACTGGAAGTTTTTAAGAAGGGATTGAATAACCATTTGTCTGAAATGGTGTAGGGTTTCCTGCCTAAGCAGGGGGGTTGGACTAGAAGACCTCCAAGGTCCCTTCCAACTCTGTTATTCTATTCTATTCATTTCTTAGTATTTACAACCTGCCTTAACCCTATAGAATTATGTGTAATAATTAACAATGAACTAACTTCTAAAAAATAAAACAATATAAATCCTCCAATCCTCCTCACTGCTGGCCCATGCAATACTTTTGATGAAGTGAGTTTTATTTTTATTTTTCATCATTTCTCTTTTTGGTAACTTAAGTAGAGAGACTATCATGAGTTTCCGTGGTGGATTAAAGCTCACTGGTGCCCTAAGCACTGACAAATCTTGGTTACCCCCCCTCCTTTGTACATACTGTACAAATCTTAATTGGTTTTTCTTTCTTTCTCAACTTTGTGGTGTCCCCTTGGGCCTGGTGCCCTAAGTACGTTCTTGGTTAATGGTTAATACACCACTGATGAGTTTAAGGATAGCCAACTTCTAGGAAGGCCATACATCTTTGCCTTGAATAGCACTCCAAAATGCAGAAACAAAGGAAAAGGAAATGTATTTCCCCAGGGTGCCAAAGAAGGCGTCATCTGCTTAAATCTGTATATATGAGGTAGCTACTATTGATGTATCTAAGAAAATAAATAGCACCTATAAATATTTTTTTAAAAAAATAGCTGGAACCCCTCTAACTGTAGACATTGCACTTGAAAGTAGGAAAATAATTCAATACTTACAGATATTGTAACTTTAGATCTTTTGCTGCCTTGGATATGTCTTCTTTGGAAAGTAAAAAAGCTAGGTGCAGTTCTTCTAAATATGTAGAGAATTCTAAGGCCAACACCTTTCTCCTACATAACCATCTCCATTTCAATCAAGAGCTCCTGTGGCTAAAAAGGGCATAGAAAATGCTCCCCCCCATCTCTTTCTTTCTTAAAAGCAATTAGCATAACATGCATTTTAACCCTGATTAGACAGTTTTCTTTCCTTCAACGTATGAGGCCAATTTCTCAGCATTTAGTGATGGTGCTATGGATTTATATTTGCAATTTTTGTCAACATTAGGGTCATTAATACTTGTCTTTGACTCATAGGCAGTTTTTTAAAGTTGTTGTCAGGCATTAAAAAGGCTCCCCTTTGTTACCTGTGCGCCATAGTTGGTTCCAATTAGAACATCAAATTACTTAAGAAAACAGGAGGAGTTTGGTTGTTCCAAGCTTATAATTATCTACCCACTGCATGAGCTTCACCAGACCCCTACAGCTCAGTGATTTCTACTTCATCTTCCTGATGAACAATCTTGGGAAACACTTTCACAGGTTACCTTTAAACCTTTCACCTCTGCTGAGCATGAATGCTTTAGGTATGCCAAAGATGGAAACTGGACAGCCAACATTCTCTTGATTTCAAGATTACTTAAATGATCAGGAGATCAGAGAGAGAGAGAGAGAGAGAGAGAGAGAGAGAGAGAGAGAGAGAGAGAGAGAGAGAGAGAGAGAGAGAGATATGTTTACATGCACTAGCACTAAGATTTATATGCCGCTTTACAGCCCTCTCTAAGCAGTTTACAGAGTCAGCCCTCTGGGTCCTCATTTTATTGACCTTGGAAGGATGGAACTGTTAGCTCCTACAGTAAATCTGGTTTGATAATGGACTCCCTTATTCCCTTGCCCTCCGCCACCATAAGTCAAGTACTGATGTTAAGTATTTAAACTGATCTGTTTTCTATGACATTGGCATAATAAAATGATAACACTTCCTAGCGTTAGGATAATATTTCCTAAAATTTCAGATCTGTAAGTCTAGCGTTGTTAGATGCCATTTGCTTTTGATTTCAAAATTAGAGAAAAATAACTTAAAATATGATAGAAACATTTTCATGCAGATCACGGATCAGAGGAAAAAATTGATATGAAGCATATTGCTTAAAAATATCAGAAGGAAGGTGATAAATCATTCAATAAATTCTTAGTCTTTAATTTTTTTTCTTGACATTTTATCGCTTTCCTTTATTGGCCAACATATAGATATGATGTATCCTCTCATATATGCCTTGCATTCAATAACAGAAGAGATGCTGAACTCTCATTCATACTGAAATACTTTCTTGGCTTGCTAGACAGTTGCTTTTGAAAAAATGATCTACCCAAGACATTTTCAAAGACTTTTGTGATTTTTATTTTAAACATATTCCTGATTAGACATTGTAAACATGCTTCATTCTGAAAAAGAGGATTTTTTTAAAAAATGAAGCACAAATGATGTATATAACAATTTAAAAGATGTAAACTCATTCAGTTGGATGCCCTAAATGCTACATCACAACTAAACTGCCTTATACAAATCACTTTTGAATGGTTACTGTTGCTCCTCAGATAAAAGACTCCTATCCATCACTGGATCAGGAATCTATTATTAAAAGTCCCACCAATTATTCAAAAAGTCATGGATAATGAGAGCAAGATGGTTAGACAATCATGAAATATACCAGGTGTATTTAAATTAGGATGATAAATATTAATAAGGCAATTATTCCTTCAACAGGTTTAATCATCCCCATAAGACAATGGCCATATAAGAACAATTCTATGGTGCGAGTGGAATTAGTGCTACAGCTTTTAACAGACAGAGAACTAAGTTAATTTCTGCACTAGTGGCTAACAACATTTTCTAGATGTGATGGTTGTTGTATCCTGGCAGATGACAACGTCAGGGATTTCCCTCCGGCGGCCGGCGTCTGCGATAGCAACAGCCAGGTCGCGTCTGATTGGATAAGACACGACCTGGCTGTTGCTATCGCAGACGCCGGCCGCCGGAGGGAAATCCCTGATGTCGTCATCTGCCAGGATACAACAATGGTGAACCTATGGCAGGCATGCCAGAGGTGGCACGCAGAGCCCTCTTTGTGGGCATGCACGCTGTCACCTGCTGCTCTCCCGGGTTCCATCGCACGAAGACCAGCTGGCTGGCATGCATGCGTACCAGTCAGCTGCTCTCTTCCAGGTTCCGGCACTCCAGTGCGTGCTCCAGTTTCAGCACTTGGTGCCGAAAAGCTTAGCCATCACTGTTCTAGAGTCATCCAGGCATCCCCAAAGCAGTCAAGTGAAACAACATTTCAGTAATAGATGGGATTCCCTATGAAGTCATTATAAATAACTTGCAGTATATTAACATCATAGGTGGTATTCAGCTGGTTCTGACCAGTTCTGGAGAACCGGTAGCAGAAATTTGAGTAGTTTGGAGAACCAGTAAATATCACCTCTAGCTGGCCTCGCCCCCATCTATTCTCTGCCTCCTGAGTCCCAGCTGATCGGGAGGAAATGGGGATTTTGCCTGTCACACCCACCAAGCCACACCCACAGAACCGGTAGTAATATTTTTTGAATCCCACGACTGATGAACATGCTAGAGACAAGTGCAGAAGTGCATTCGAATACCGCTTGCTCTTCTTCAGAACAAGAAAATGCCATGAAGGCAGAGAAAAGCTTTGATTGCATATCACAGGCTGCCTTGCTCAGATCACCAGCCCTCTCTGCAGACCCATTTTTGAGTTGGTTAGAAGTGCACCTTTGGTACATTTCCTCTTTGTTATTCAAAACTCCCTTTAGCCTGGTTTCAGCTCTAATCATTTTCTCTCTCTCTCGCTCCTTGTTAATGAACAGAGAATAAACTGACTAATTAAGTTAACAGGTGCCAGTTAGTTAGGCTGAAAGCTCTGCTAGATAGCCTAGAACTGTAAATTCTTTTCCAAAAGTATCTACCTTTCGAAGCGTAACGATACCCAAAACAAGTGGTGGCAGTTTTCTTTAAGTAATTAATGTCCCTCTTATCAATACTTGAAGAATTCACCTACCTCTGTTAAGGCTGCTGCCCAACATTCAAATAAGTTGGCAACTTTCCTGCCAATCCTCCTGAAGGCTTCCTGAGAGTTGACTTGAGAAACATAAGAGTGGATTACATAAAGAGGCAGACAATCCTTTCCTCTGTTAAAGAGAGGGAGGCCTTGAGGCTTTGTTCTGCTTAATTACTAATTGCATCTCTTTCTAAAACATTTGCTACCTTCAGTCAAGGGATCACAGATGCAAAAAGCAGGATTCCTGATGCTTCCCTTGGTAATAGTTGGTAGGTAATAACAAAAGGTGCTCCTTTCATAGATTCTCATCTGTTGACTTTTACACGTGAGCCAAAGGGACCTTGAAGATGGTTCTTGATGTCTTTAATAGATTGACAATTCGCCTGAACTAAGTTAGAACTGAAACTTGATCCTTTAAAGTGGCTGAGTACTGATTCCTTTTCAAAGAGATTATTATTTTTTGTTTCAATTAATTTTTTCCTCCTATCCTTGACAGGTAAACAGAGTGCACACAGATGGGAGTAAGATAAAGGTAGGAACATTTACAAAAGAAAAAATACATAATGTAGTTATTTTCACACTGAATCTAAAATAGGTTATTCTCCTAACCAGAGGTGGGTTGCCAATTTTTGTACTACTGGTTCGGGCGCACTCCCACACGCGCTCATGCACAACGCTTCTGCACATGCGCAAAAGCATCCAGGCGGGTGGGCGGAGCTTCCCACCGCCGTTACTACCGGTTCACCCGATCCAGGCTGAACCAGGAGCAACCCACCTCTGCTCCTAACCCAGTTTATATACATTGCTCCCTAGACATTTTTTGTATTAAAATGTTTATATGACTTGAATCAATCTGTGTTCCACAGACGCCTGGTGGAGGGGGGCATGATATCATCACAAGGGTTTCGCAAAGGCTTGAAGAAATGTTATGATTTAAATCTTAAGTCTTGGAGGTTCGTGGCCACAAAAGGCATTTGAAAGGAGTCGGTTGAGGGAAGACCCCCCCCCCCTCTCCTAGAAGAATGAAATGTTTTAGGAAATATTAAAAAGGCAGAATATTATATTACCCTGAATGATAAAAGAAGAAACATGTTTTAAAGACAGAAAGCAGCTCCCTGCCACCCTGCAGTTGTTTTGAGTCCATTAAGAAAGATTGGGACAGCCTATCTACAACACAAAAGACCTCCAGCTCCAGAGAGATGGGATTAAGACATGACCCTCCATGACCTGATAGGACTAACCCATCTAGCAGCAGAGCTCACCACATGGCACAATCACCTGGGGACATTGCATCACCTAGCAAGCTTCAACCAAGCCTGGGACTCAGACAACCTACAAAGTTAGCTATGATCCCTTACAATAGTCAATAGAATACATGTTCTTGCACAGGAACAGGAAGCTCAAGTGCAAAACCCAAGAGAAAGTATAAATACCGTCCTCTCTCAACTCCTTGTGGTCAGCTGCCCAGAACCCATGTGGTCCTGCTTCATTAAACCATTTTTCCAATCAGCCTCCATGTTTCCAGTGTCTTTCTCCTGGCTTGGAACTGAACTAGATGGTTATTTCTTCCAACACGGTGGTGAAGAAAAGATTGAGAACCACTGACTTAAATCATATAGCCCTGGTGGTGCAGTGATTGGAATGCAGTATTGCAGGCTAACTCTGCTCATTGTTCGGAGTTTGATTCTTATTGGCTCAAGGTTGACTCCAAGCCTTCCATCTTTTTGAGGCTGGTAAAATGAGGATCCAGACCGTTGGGGACAATATGCTGATATTGTGAACTGTTCAGTGATATAAAGCACTATGGAGCTGGGTATAATTTTCAGTGCTATTACTATATATATGGTTTGGTGTGAGGGGAATACTTAAATGTAAGCCGAATTTATGTTTGCTCTGCCGACCTATTTGAAAGTAAACCTTAGGCTATATAGGTAGTCCTTGACTTACAACCACAATTAGGACTGGAATTTCTTTGTGGTTGTAAATTGAGTCCAACCTGAATTTATGACCATTTTAACCACAGACATTAAGCAAATCACCACAGTTGTAAGTGCAAACCCATTTGTTTCAATGGTGGGTTTTTTTTTTTGGCAGTTATAAATGTGAGCTTGTGAGCTGGCTGCCAAGTACCCAAACTACAATCATGTGAAACATGGAGGTGGTGTGACCATCATAAGTGTGAGGACCAGTCGTGTGAGAACAAGACATTTTCATCAGTCTCATAACTTCAAATAGTCACTGAATTAATGATCCTAAGTATAAGAACTGTAAGAACAGCCTGTGCATAAGAAAAATGATTATTCCTTGTGATCATCGTGATGGTGAGATTAAAAGATGGGATAGAATTAATCCTATATGAAGAAAAATAATGGAGGGGTATTTTTGTTTATTTCAGGAGCTTCCCAAAATTATTAAGAACTGAACTCTCATCCAGTAACACTGTCTTTTTAAGACAGAAAATTGCAGCTCCAGATTTGTGCAGACCAGATACAGAGTCCTAATAAAATGGGTGGTTCAATTTATAGGCATGACAGATTTAATTATCTCATTGCATCCTTAAACATTTACTTGATTATCCATTGGAGACTAATTTTAATCAGTGATACTGAGAGCATGCTTTTTTTTTTTAAAGGCTATTTTGGCACACACATTTCATCAATAGAATACGGGAAATATATTTAATGCATCCGTACATGTCGTCCTTTCTTTATAGAATTTTAGCTATACTGCACATCCCTCAATATCGAAAAATGGCAGCTGATTGCTGCTTTCGGAAACCAGCAAAGTGGTTGAAATTGATCAACTGTTATTTTGTTTAATTGCTTGATTAAAGAAAATAGGTTCTCATTTTTATGTATTCATTTGGAAATTTAAATATTACCCACTCCAGAATGATTCTGAGCATGTATATTTTAAAATTGGTAGCATTAAACCTCTAAAGGGCCTGGTAAAATGTGGGGGAGGCTTGCTTTAACTTCTGTGGCAATTGGTTCAACAATAAAGATGCTGGTGTTGAAAGAACAGAATTTATCCTTGATGTTAAACATACGATAGAAATAGTCCTTCAGCAGTAACTATGTAAAATTTTGTACAGTAAGACTGCCACATCTTGTCTGAAAACATGCAAATCTCCAACAGATGGCAGCAGAGAGATATACTGCTGTCACATCTTGTCTGAAAACATACAAATCTCCAATAGATGGCAGCAGAGAGATATAGAAACTGCAACTCTGCTGTAATCTAATGCAGAGGTCACCAACCAGTGGTCCATGGACCACTGGTGGTCCGTAAGAATATTTTGTGGTCTGCAGCACACCCTGGTGGAGGAGCTGCTCCGGGATGACCAATAGGCCAGTCCTGTGACTACAGCTCTGAAATATGGGACCGGCCAGGCAGCTCGTAGTGGGGCTGGAAATCTCTGCCATAGAGAGAGCAACTTGTAACTTTGCAGGAAGTGCAACGTGCAAGGAGTAGCGCAGCCCTCGCTGGCCGGAACAAGGTAATGGTGCTGTTGCAGCAAGGGGGAGGTTGCAGTGCAGGTGGGCAAAAGGAACAGGTATCGGCAATCCGCGGCTCTTTCGTCTCCCTGCTGTGGCTTCCTGTTAGATGAACCGACCACTGGATGGCCCAGCCCTTCCCCTCCCCTCACACTCACTCCTTGCCTGGCCTGATAAGGGAAGGGCAGGGGATGGAAATTTGCTCCATATTCCACAGAGGGAGTGAAGCTTCATTTCTTGCTGGATCTCATGGGCATTTCTTCTAGCCCTTGTTGGCACTGCGCGACTGGGAGACTCGCAACTTCCTCTACACCCCAAGACACTGGCTGGCCGATGAGATGAGATGAGATGAGGGAGGGAGGGAGGGAAGAGAGATGAGAGATCCTGGTGTTTTGTTTTCTGTGGGAAATGGGTCCAAATGGCTCTTTGAATTTTTAAGGTTGCAGAAACAGGCGACCAAGCTAAGTGCCTGAAGGACTCTATCCTGTCACTGGGAGTCCAGGTGTTTCAGCGAGAGGTATTAGATTTGTTAGCCGCTCCCTCTCCACGAAGGGACTCGGGGTGGCGTACAATAAATAAAAAACACATATTATACAATTAAACATTACACGGAGGAGGTATAAAAATCACACAACGATCATTACAATACATAGCAATAGTAATAATAAGGTTAAAAGTTAAAATACCCCAATATAAAATTACAAGTTTAAA
This sequence comes from Natrix helvetica, assembly GCF_964273705.1. Lineage (NCBI taxonomy): Eukaryota > Metazoa > Chordata > Lepidosauria > Squamata > Natricidae > Natrix > Natrix helvetica. The sequence goes on from NC_138552.1 coordinate 152,443,754, forward strand.
AGATTGCCAGGAGGATTAAAATGGAGCTATGGTTGAGCCAGGCCGGCTAGTTGAAAAAGGTGGGTCTTGAGTTTTGAACGGAAGGAGCGGAGGTCGGTAGTAATCCTAATGTCGGGGGGGAGGTCATTCCAAAGGGCTGGGCCCATCACAGAGAAGGCCCTGCTCCTGGGCGCCGCCCTCTGGCACTGCTTAGTGGACGGCACCCGGAGAAGTCCCTCTCTGTGAGAGCGAATTGGTCGTAGGGATGTATGGGGCAGGATGCGATCCCGCAGATAACTAGGTCCTGTGCCATGGAGCGCTTTGAAGATGGTGATCAACACCTTGAAACGCACCCGGTAGACCACAGGGAGCCAGTGCAGCTCGCGCAGGAGAGGTGTTATATGGGAGTATCTCGTACTCCCCATAATCACCCGCGCAGCCGCATTCTGGACCAGCTGTAGTCTTCGGGTGCATCTCAAGGGAAGCCCCATGTAGAGAGCACTGCAGTAGTCTAGGCGGGACGTCACCAGCACGTGAGTGACTGTGTGAAGGGCATCCCGGTCCAATAGGGGGCGCAATTGGTGCACCAGGCGAACCAAGTGGAACGCTCCCCTCGCCACGGCTGCCACATGGTCATCCATGGACAGCCGGGCATCCAGGAGGACGCCCAAATTGCACGCCCGCTCCATGGGGGCCAGTTGCTCACCCCCAATGGCCAGCGATGGAATCAGCTGGTTGAACCGGGGGGCTGGAAGCCACAGCCACTCCGTCTTGGAGGGGTTGAGCTTGAGTCTGTTGTCACCCATCCAGACCCATACGGCTTCCAAACACCGGAACATCATTTCGACGGCCTCGTTGGGGTGGTTCGGGGTGGAGATGTACAGCTGCGTATCATCAGCATACAGATGATATCCCACCCCAAAACCACGAATGATCTCGCCCAGCGGCTTCATATATGTGTTGAACAGGAGAGGCGAGAAGACCGACCCCTGCGGCCCCCCACAAGTGAGAGGCCTCAGGGTCGACCTCTGCTCCCCTGCCAACACGCGTTGCGTCCGGTCGGAGAGGTAGGAGCAGAACCACCGTAAAACGGTGCCCCTTACCCCCAGCCCCTCCAGCCGGCGCAGTAGGATACCATGGTCGATGGTATCAAAAGCCGCTGAGAGATCTAATAGGACCAGGATAGAGGAACAACCCCTATCCCTGGCCCTCCAGAGATCATCTACCAACGATTAGTGGTCTGTGGGATTTAAAATTATGAATTTAGTGGTCCCTGAGGTCCGAACGATTGGTGACCCATGATCTAATGGGCATCTCCCAAAGCTGTAATCTAATGTACATCTCCCAGGAAACTGGGCTTTCTTGATTTTCTTTGAAGATGTTTCACTTCTCATCCAAGAAACTTCTTCAGCTCTGACAGGACATGAGAAATGGAAGGAAAAGCCTCCTGAAAAAGCACCATTGGGACAACCATGACCTAATGGGTGTCTGGATTTCTGCAACCTCCACATGATATTCCACGTGTGCATTAAAGGATATTTATACAAATTGAGTCAGATTTGGAAGCAGCCGATGACAAAAAAAAAAAGAGTTCTTATACCTTGAGTTAGAGCAAAAAGCCAGGAGATAAGACAACTTTATTGAGATGGAAAAGAGTCACGTCACCTCTATGGCAGAAATCACTTTGTTCAATTGGATTTACTGTAAATAACTTCACACAGATCTGTGGAGCTAGCGATGGCTAGAGTAGTCCCTAAAGTTATCTTGGGAAGATTTCAGAAGTACTTTGCCCTTGTCACAGTACACAAGAGCCTCAGTGGTGCAGTGGTTAGAGTACAGTACTGCAGGCTACTTCTGCTGACTATTGGCTGCCTGCAATTTAGCACTTCAAATCCCACCAGGCTCAAGATTAACTCAGCCTTCCATCCTTCCAAGGTCAGTAAAATGAGGACCCAGATCATTGGGGGCAGGAGGCTGACTCTGTCACAACTTCACAACCTCCTGATGCCTTAACTGCTACAGCAAGTTCTCTGCATTACTTTGGGCTCCTATAAAAGGGGAAAAAATTACTTTAAGGTATTTTGCATACGTGCAAAATAACTGAATAAGAGGAGTGTTCAGTGAGCTGTGTGTGGCTTGAGAAGGCTCAATAACCTGTACTGATTGACCAAGTAGCAGAAAACAAGTATCAGAAGAATAATTTGGGATTCCAACTCAAGCTGGGGTTCCACAAGAATAAATAAAAATGAGATCCAGAAGCTGTGAGCAAAGAAGAAATGTTTATTCCTAAAACCAAGGAAAACAGTTTATTTTTAGGAGCAGTCTGCAGAGAAATGGGGTACAGTGGCAAACTTTTATAGGGGGAGCTTAGACAGAGTATGGAAGTGTCTACGTGTTGAGGGGCGTGTGTGTGTGTGTGTGTATTCTTGTGAACATACACGTCTGCTGAGAGACTTAATTTAATTAACTCTATTTGTGTTTGCAGACCTTCTGGGTTTGAGGAACTTTGCTAATTTGATTAACCTGGAGACACTTAGACCATTGTGGATTCTGTTAATAATTTAAGGGACAATGGAAACAGTATAAAGAATAAAATATACTTGGATCAGTGACGTGCAGTCAGGTGAGGCAAGTGAGGCACAGCCTCACCACTCTCATCATGAAAAAAAAAGTAAAAGGAAAAAGCTGAGCTAGTTGCTGCCTCACTGTGGATGACTCTGCTTAACCTCACTGGTGCTCTCCCTCCCCAAGTGTAGTGACTTCCTCCCCAGGCCCCCATTCATTTCTCTCTCACACACACACAGCTGGATAAAACTATATAAAAATCTAGCCCAGCTTCACTGATTACAAGTTTGAAAAGGCAATGTGGCTCCACCTGCAATCAAACTACACTTGGGGAGGGAGAGCACAAGCGAGCACTGAGGAGACCACAGGAGGAGGCAGGAAGCCAGGCAAAGAGCCATGCTGTAGTACACACACTTCCCCCCAGCCTCTTTCTTTTGGAAGGCTCGTTTCGGCTCCCCTCCGGCTTCTCTGCCTCTCCTCTCACCCCAGCCTGCCAGCAGGAGGTGGTGGGTGGGCTTTATTGTGTTCCAGGCATTTCCCACCCAGACAGCAGGCTGCATTTGCAATGGTGGAGGTGTTTGGGAAAGGCAGCAGGGGAATGGGGAGGGGGGTGGCAGAGGAGCTGCTTTCAAGCCACTGGAAAAGATATCCAATCCAACTTTTGTGTGTGTGGGGGTTTGTTTGAGAGTGAGTGAGAGAGGGAAGGGGTAGGAGAGATAGTCCAATCCAACTTCTGTGTATGTTTGTGTGTGTGTGTGTGTGTGTGTGTGTGTGTGTGTGTTTGAGAGAGGGGGAGGAAGGGAGAGAGGGAGGAAGGAGGGGAAGGAGAAGAAAAAGAAAAAGAAGGAGCAAAGGAGAAAAACAAATGCTGTTGCTTTAAATTGGAACTGAGCATGCCTGGCTGTGGAATTCTGGGAGTTGAAGTCCACAAGTCTAAAAATATTTGAAACTCAGCACTGTGTCAGTGCCTCACCAGTCATAAACCTCACCGCACGTCACTGACTTGGATATATACTTGGATATACAATGGGTTGGAATGGAATGGAATGGAATGGAGTGTTTGGAAGATTTCTATTCAAGGAAAAGAACTCTAGGAAATTATCTCAGGAGTTCAGTTAGGAGTCTTATCAAGGAAAATATTTTTTGTTGTTGTAAATTACGAAGTCGTGTCTGACCCATCACGACCCCATGGACAACAGTCCTCCAGGCCTTCCTGTCCTCTACCATCCTCTGGAGTCCATTTAAGCTCACACTGACTGCTTCAATGACTCTACCCAGCCACCTCATTCTCTGTTGTCCCCTTCTTCTTTTGCCCTCAATCTTTCCTAGCATTAGACTCTTCTCCAGTGAGTCCTTCCTTCTTATTAGGTGGCCAAAGTATTGGAGTTTCATTTTCAGGATCTGGCCTTCAGGGTTGATCTGCTCTAGGACTGACTAGTTGGATTGCCTTGCAGTCCAAGGGACTCGCAGGAGTCTTCTCCAGCACCATAGTTCAAAGGCCTCAATTCTTTGTTGCTCAGCCTTCCTTATGGTCCAACCTTCACAGCCATACATTGCAACTGGGAAAAATTAACAGGGAAAATATACCCTGTTAATAAACATGCACACTGATTTGAATAGTATTGAAATGAGACATGGTAACTTTATAGAGACAGGGTGACCTTACACTTTCCTACAGGGGAACTGCATTAGGTAAAGAGGTAAATCAGCTCTAAAGCAGGACTTCAGTTGAACTACGATTGTGGCCTACTTTGCCCAACATGCCAAGGCATGTTCTGTGAACAGAGAACATTATGTTTGATTCAGTTTACTCAGTGAACCATTGTTAAACCCGTGTGAACTCAGCCAGCACTTCAAATTAAAGTTGGCGTTTGGAGAAGAAAAATAGCTTTATGCTTCTGATATACAACGTCAACTATTTTGAGATAGAAAACCAATACTTATCCAAAACAGGGAGGGCAAAGTAAACTTAGAAATTAAGCCACAAGCTTTGTAATTTAGAATGCTAACTGGAATGGTAGAAAGGGAATGGAAAAACAATGTGAGTTAAAGAAGAAAAAGTGGGCTTGAGAGAAAATGAAGCCAAATGTTTTATAGGGAGCTCTACATAAAATATTTGTCTCAGTAAATGAATTTGCAGTTTCACAGTTTAAGGAGCTCTGTTTTCAACTACCCTACTTTTAGCTACCCTACTTTTTCTAACAATCATATAATTGACATACTCACAATATTAAAACGTGATCAATTTGCAGAGATAAAAAACAGTCAGCCTAATTTAACAATTTTAAGAACTGTCCATCTTAGTACTTACCAAGTTTTTATTTGCCATTGCTTACCCTCAGATGAATAAGAAGAATTACAAGAAGAGTACTCAATTCCTCTGCTCATAATAAAATTCCATATACCGCCAGGCTTGAAATTTTAGGCCTGGATAACCATGAACTATGCCATCTACATTCCGACCTGAGCACAAGATAATCTGCCATAACATCTTACCTGTTAATGACTACTTTTACTTCAACTGCAATAACACAACAGCTTACAAACTAAATGTAATCCATTCTAATCTTGATTGCAGGAAAAACAATTTTGGCAATAGCGTAGTAAATGAATGGAACACCCTACCTGATCCTGTTGTTAATTCCTCTAACCCCCTTACCTTTTATCTTAAACTGTCTACTGTGGACTTGTGCATTTCTTAAGAGGTCCCTAAGGGGGTGTGCATAAGCACACCAGCGTACCTACTGTCCCTGTCCTACTGTCCCCATTTATTTGTTTATATGAATAGCTACAGTTTTCTGATAACTTTTATCTGAAGCGACATGGAAGATAGATTTGGTTACCTTCTGGAAAAATTAAGTCAGGAAGGATCTGTAGATTCGAAAAATATTGAGGAAATATATCACACCCTTTCTGGTCGCTACCAAAACTTTTAGTTTACAGCATTGAAGAAACATGTTAAGATCTTCTAGCTTTGCCATCTCTAATGTAAAACTTGTAAAATACCAATGGGACTTTCTTGGCCTTCACACTGTACTTTTAACCTTCTTAAAGATTATTGTGATTTTAAACCTGTTGTGGCAGCCATTTTATGAATGGGCAAGACAATGCCTAGCAATCATTTTTATAAAGCATTCACAACATACTGTCAAAATGTAAAATATGCTAATTAGTGTCTTGTATTACTCAAGAATACAGAAGAACCTGTTGTATAGTTCTGACAGTGATTTTTATCAATTTACAGAAAATGTTACATTTTATTCCAGATTAGATTAATATCTAAAGCAAGTTCTAGAACCCTTACTTAAAAGTCACAAGTCATTAGAATTATTTTTCAGTGTGTTATAAGAGGGCTTTGAAGTTTTAATAGTTACAGTTCAACAAATCCGTAAGAACATTTGGTTATTTTCTATGCTTCGGTTCCAAAGTTATTAGCATGGAAATCAAAAAGTGGAAAGATTTACACTGCACTCAAGTGATAATTTAAAAATCTTTTATCTTTTAATTAATCTCCCTTGTAATTAACTTTTTTGATAACATGAGGGATAATGAAAAGCAAGACAATGATAGCATAAACACTATAAATACCTTTGTATGTTTGCCTTGATATTTTTCTCTGAATGGATTAGCAGAGCCACCACTGTTCTTAGAATACTGTTTATTTTCCTGTCTTTTCTTTAAAAAGAATGTCGGATCATTTTTTCCCCCTAACAGATACACCAACTGAATCCTTTTGAATTATGAATCTGGACTCACATATGGTACTGAAGCTTTGCATGTCAGGAGTGCCTTTTGATAATACAGTGCTTAGGGGAGAAATAAACTTGTCGGGAACAGAATATACAGCAGTTCCAACATAACCATGTAAGGCCACAGGACAGTGCTGTATATACTTGAATTTTGGAGCTTTTTCAGCTTTTTAAACTTAGGCTATAAATGGAGGTTACTCACTTTGTATATGTCATTTAGTTTTATATGGGGGGGGGGGGATTGTGGATGATAAATACTGTATGAAACTTCTAAACTGTGAAAGAATCCAAGACTATGTTTTCCAGTTTTTATTAAGTGATTGGTTTATGATGTTCTTAGACCACAAAAACCACATGTTTCTAAAGCTCAACGGTCCACCGATTCATTGCAACTTTGTGCTAACATGTTGACTGAAACTAACCTAAGCATAGAACCTAAGCAACTGCATTTTAAATAGCTTAATTAAATGATATCTGTGCATGTTAATTATAATAATGAAATCTAAAATTATGTGATGCGCTAGAAGTACATAAAATACAGGTTAGCAAAAGTACTGAAAACTAATTAGGATGCAGTGTAAATTCAAAAATAGCTGCATAGCTGGTTGGGAGAATTACTTATTTTATGGTGCCAATTATTTATTGCACGAACTGGGAACTTGGCTTTGCAGAGTGATCTAGAGAAAAGGAATCTCTGAAGCGGTAGCCTCAAAATATAAGCCAATCTTGTGGCTCATGCAGCAGAGATAATGGGAGCTGTAATTCAGCATAATCTGGAGAACCAAGATAGACCATGTTGTAACAAAATAAAACAGAACACAACAGAGAAAAAGGTTCAAGGGAACAAAATATAGTATAAAGGCTTAGTATAAAGCCTTAGCAAGACCACACTTGAAATACTACATCCAGTTTTGGTCACCACATTATAAAAAAAGACGTTGAGACTCTGGAAAGAGTGCAGAGAAGAACAACAAAGATTGTTAAGGGATAGGAGGCTAAAACATATGAAGAATGCTTGTAGGAATTAAGTACGTCTTGTCTAGTGAAAAGAAGAACTAGGGATGACATGATAGCAGTTCTCCATTATTTGAGGGGATGGTACAAAGAAAAAGGGTTTCAACTCATTTTCCAAATCACCAAAAGGCAAGACAAGAAACAATGGATGGAAATTAATCAAGGAGAGAAGCAATCTAGAATTAAGGAGTAATTTCCTAACAGTGAGAACAATTAAACAGTGGAATGGCTTGCCTTCATGAGTTATGGATGCTCTGTCACTGGAGGCTTTTAAGAAGAGACTGGACAGCCATTTGTGACAATGATATTTGGAATGGAATGCTTGAGCAGGGGGTTGGACTAGATGACCTCCAAGGTGCCTTCCAATTCTGTTATTCTGTTAATTCTGAATAGATATGGTTAAAGCAAAAGTTAAGGGCACAAAGAGAGCACTGTTGCTTTGAATTACTTTTTCACCAGCAATCTTTATGGCTGAGTTTTGAAAGGATTTTATTATAGTTGTATACCTTTGAGTTGTTATCTGCAGGCAGGCCTCACAATTGAATAATGCCTATGCCTTTTGTTTGCAGGCAATGCTAGGATTGCATTTGCAACCTATGTGCCATTTTTCATCCTCTGCATTGCTTTGAACTTAAAGGTGGTTTGGAACATGGAAGCAAAAAAATTGGGGTCAGAAACAGTCAGGAGAGAGAATGTAGACAGATTGTGCAAATGGTGGCAAACCTTTGGTGCTTGGTGTGTCAAGAATTTGGAAAATGCCTAATTTGACTCCAGTGGCATGTCACACACACTCTGAATAAAAGAGAAGCAATTCCCCTGCCTCTCCAAATCTAGGCCACCCTAAACAGCAGCACTTGGGGGGGGGGGGGGACAACAATGCTAAGGCTCAGGCCTAGACCTCGGTTCTCTGCTATACTCAAAAAGGCTATCAAATTATTCCCCAAGGTGTGCAAGAGTCACCTTGGGATGGGCAGCATAAAAATTTAATAAATAAATAAATAAATAAAAAATAAGCTGTGGGGAACGGTGCAATTTCTCCTGTGGCTCAGTATTCCCTAGGACCTGCTGTGTGCCACTTATTTTTCTCCTTCTGTGGTCTTTTTCTGTTGACAGGTCCCTATGGCCTATCTGAGGTTGATCTGGATCATACTAGGCCTTTGTTCTTGAACTGACTTTGGAGAGTGCTCTTCCACAGCCTCTGCAGCCTCTGAAAACCACACAAAAGCACCCCCACCACATTCTCCTCCAATTTGAAAGGGTCTGGAGCAGAGGTTCTGACAGGCTCTGGAGAACCGGTAGCAGACATTTTGAATAGTTCAGAGAACCGGTAAACACCACCTCTGGCTGGCCCCAGAGTGGGGTGGGAATGGAGATTTTGCAGTATCCTCCCCCTGCCACACCCACCAAGCCATGCCCAAAGAACTGGTAATAAAAAAAAACTGAATTTCACCACTGGAGGTTGTATGACCTCCGGAGGGTCTGAAGACCGTATGAGAGCATGCTCTATTCTTTTCCAGCCTCTGCAGCCTCCAAAATGTCTACTAGAATGGGGCGCGTTTTGGAGAAGGGTTGTCAGGTGTCAGTGAATGCTGGCCTAAATGCTAACGTGTCACCCAAAACATTGTGGCGTGTCAGCTTGGATATGCATGCCATAGGTGCGCCATCACTGGATTATGCAAAGTTTTTTTTTTTAAATTTTTCTTGGATGGAAAAGAAGGAAAATCATAGAAATGTTACTGAGAAAAATGTTTTCTGAAAATCGAGAGTTAGCTCTGATTTGCGGAATTTGAGCTCCACTCTAGATCTTTTCCTGATCTTGCTCTCTTTTATTATGCAGGGTGCATAATGTGAATTGGTGCATTAAGAATATAGAGATCAAGTCCTCCATCCCCTTTTCAAGTATAATACTGAAAGGCAGCTATCTTTTCCACCAATCGGTTGCACGGATTAAAACTTTGAATGGGAAAGCTCTGTGCTAAACTGGTTTTTTTTTTTTTTACATTTACTAAATGAATACTATATTATACATAGTTTCCATGTGGAGTGGCCTTCTTCGGAAAGGCTTAAAGTTATGAAGTAATAAATTTATATGATCAGAAATGGAATAAATTGCATCTTATCCATTGCAATCATTTTATTTCTATATTCGTTTCAAACAATATAAACTTGTAGTCCTTCGGGATAGGATCTTAATTTCCTACTTAGCTGGTAAACAGAAGCACTTTTGCATTCATATAGACACACATATCCACTCAATGGACATCTTTGATGGTGGTATTTGATTATCTTTTTAATGGTTTCCTGCTATTTTTATGTACAGTAGTTACTTTTCCAGATTGATGAGGAACAGTCTCATTTGTGCAGATGGGAAATGCTTATTATGCTAATAGCATTCTGCATTGTTAGCAAGAATTATTAGACTAGTTGTTAGAATTGCCTCTAGTGGAATTAAGTAGGTGACAAGGTAAAAAGAAGAGATAAATGACAGTGACCAGAAAAGGAATGCGCTAAAGAAAGAAAGAAAAATATTTAGAATAAAGAAGTCACTGTGAGGCTTCTTATTGAATGGATGGACCGATAACCCCCATTTTCAAGAAGGAGAATAGTTTCAAAGATAATCAACTTTGCTAATTAATGGGTTGTAATGAATATGCAAGTATGGCCTATGTACTCTGAAGATGTTTCATAGCTGAAACAGATTGCAGCCAGGCACTAATCTCAACAGACAGTTCATGAGAAACTCTCTGCCTTAAAATGTGTAGAATTTTCCAAAAAAATGTTAATTTCCCAGAAAAGTATTATGAAAGAGTCTAAGAAGAAGGACAGATGCTATCTTGGCCTATATGTCAGGAGACATCCAAGATATCTTGATATAAGGCAAAGGCTCAAGAAATTAGGCCATCCAAATAATATTTCTAATATTTGAAAAGGAATAAATAAGTTACAGTAGAGTATCCACCATTAAACAAAACCAGGAAGAGGGTCAGAAGGAGAAAAAGGAGACCGGATTTTCTAACTGATATATTCTTTTATCGGGTGTTTATATGTGCTATGCAACAAGGGATTTTTCAAATTCATTTTTTAACCCAAAGACATACATAATGTACCATCAATCTCTTCTGGATTTATAATAAATCAAGAGCGATCCAAACATCAGAGCAGGTGTGCTGACTCACCAAGTCTGGCTTGCATTAATGTTTTAATGTTTTGCTTGTTGGGCACATGGGCTGCCTCCGTGCCAAACAAGCACCTTGTTTTGCCACTATTAGGAGCTTTTAATGTTTGGTACAGTGGTGGGTTTGGATCTCGTTGCAACTGGTATGGTGCAACGAGGCCGGGCGTCCACCACATGCATGCCTACTTACTGCCCGTGATGTTCCAGCTGCTCGACAGAACATTGCACAGGCGCTGTATGCTCCATGGGCCTAAGCCCCAATCAGCTCAAATACAGGTAAGGAGGGTGGGCGGGTGGGCGGGCCCTCTGGAGCACTGTACCGGAATGGTACCTGGTGCTCCCAGCAGTGGGTCGTATCCCACCACTGGTTTGGTGAAGCCCAAAGGTAATGTCCCCTAAGCCAGAAAACTTCATTTCATAATGCAGTGCATATTAATGTGTGCGGATGGGGGGCATCTAGTTTACCATTTCTACTACCTGTGCATGCCTATGTGCGCATTTCTCTCTGTAGTTGTGAACAGCCATTCCTACAGAACTGCCTGTTTCTCATTACATCAGCCAATCCAGTGGTGGATTCCTACTGGTTCGGACCGGTTTGGCTGAACCGGTAGTAGCTTGGCGGCTTGGGTCGCTGTAACCAGCAGCAACCCAGGCCTGCTACACCCCTGAACTGTTTCTCTCAGCAGTGCCATAGGTGGCATCATCTTGTTTTTGCCTTCTGTGCATGCGCAGAGCAATTTTTGTTGTACTGTGCATGCACATCAAGCAAGCATGCGGGGTGCATCCTTGAGCAAACTGACAGTAGTGGCTGCCGGAACCCACCCCTGAGCCAATCCCATCCAGTCAGGCAGAGGGAAAGTATGTTGCAGACCCCATTAGTCAAAGAATTCTGACAGGTGGGGTCCAGGAAGAGAGCCTTCTCTCCAGTTGTACCTGCCCTATGGAAAATTTCTTCCCTAGGGTTGAGGTGGGCCTCCTACTCCCTGGCCTTCCAAAAAGGTATAAAACCTGATTCTGCAGCCTTGCTTGGGACGCGTACAGCAGTAGGGCTAGTTAGCATCCTGAAATCCCTTTTTCTACCTTTTAATTTTAAACATTCCTTTTAAGGTTTTAATATTTTATTTGTACACTGCCCGGGTTCCCCCTGCATAGAGGCAGTTTCAAAATTTGACCAGCAAACAAATGCATAAATTTTCCCTTCATCTATGAACAATATTTTGAGTTCATTTTTAACAGTCTTTCTCTAGCTAGTAGAAGATGATTAAAAATGGCCTTTTTTCCCTTAAAAAACGGGAGCAAAACTTTGTCCTGTCTAGCATAGATTGTTCTTTTTTTTTAACTTTTCGGTGTTTTGTTTTGTATTCTGTTTTATGATGTTGTTTTGCTTCATGTTCTTTGCTCTCCCAAAGCAAGGTGTATGTGTGCTAAGAAGGCTAGATAGAAAATCGATGAAAAGGAAATTTTCAACAATTGGAAAGCAATAGATATAACAGTATTGAGCATTTCTTCCACTTTATTTTTGAAGCTAGACTGCTGTCTTAAAAAGCAAAGCCCCAGAAGTGAAAGGGTGCTCTCACCTAGTCATCCAATCAAAAAGAAAGAAAGAACTGACCAATACATATTGATACATTCCAAAGCGCCAATGAGATTTGGAATGTATCAATATGTATTTGCCAGTCCTTTTTTTTTCAGTTGAAGATTGATGGGCCACCCCAGGACAAAGGGCAGATCAATCACCCTATTGTCTCTCCCCCTGACAGAGGCCTCCATGGTTTGCTGCAAGGTATCTGGCCACCAATTCATCTGCAAGCTGCATCTTTCCTTTTGGAAATGGACAATTGAATGCAAAGGTGACAGAGAGGCCATTTCTCTCTCTCTCTCTCTCTCTCTCTCTCTCTCTCTCCCTCCCTCCCTCCCTCCCTCTCCTCCTCTCCCCCACATCTCTCTCTCCTAGTTTCTCAGACACAGAAAGGTCAGGGACTGACTTCATCTGTCAAACTTAATCAGCTGATGAAAAGTCTACAGATGCCCTTGGTTCTGGCTCCTCTATTTCAGGCATAAATCTTAATGGGCAAATCACTCCGTAATGTGTTACTTCCTGAAATGTGGAGCTGTTCTTTTCAGGAGTGTGCTAGAGGCTTCTGGTAACATGGGGAGTCTCCCTGGGTGCCGCACTTTGGACGGGTGATAGATGTGACAGTTTCCTGAATGCTGATTTGCTTATGATAAGGCTTGGCTATTCAGCCTCCGGTGAGGGATTTCAGCATAGTGAATAGCTGTCTGTGCCTTGGCTGGAATGGGAGGCAAATAGTTTTCAGCATTGTTAATGAACAGGCTGCAGCTTCACAAAAGGGAAAAAAGAAAGGAGGCCTGATGATAGAAATCCTATTTGTGGAGGGGGGTCACCATCTTCAACCCAAAAATGTAGAAGGGTAGTTAGACCCTCTTGTGACAAGAATAAAGTGTTTGAATCGGTGTCACCGAGTCTCTTCAGCTGACAGATATCTGGATCATGCAAATTCAGATTTACTTATTGTGGCACTGAGGTCAGACACAAATAAGACACTGAATAAAAGGAGCATCACACCGAAAATATTTGAAGGTCAGGTGGTAAAACAAGCAAATCAGCATGTTGTTTTCTGGTCTTGCTGTTTAGCTTCCGAATGTTTTGTCACCAGGCTAGTTGACATCTCATCCCATCAAGCAACCAACCAACAATGGCACTGACCACATTCTTCACTTGGTGACCCTCACTGGACATCTCCAGCCAGTTACATGGCATCACACCAGCCGATCACATGACCTACCGACTGCATTGATCACATGAGATCAATAAAAACAGAGAAGAACTGAAACAAGATGTGTCGACCAAAGTCCTGTTGAGGATATCACCTAGCCTAGTGATAAAACATTCGGAAGCTAAACAGCAAGTCTGGAGATCAAACCACCACCACCCAGTGGTGGGATTCAAAAATTTTTACTACCAGTTCTGTGGGCATGGCTTGGTGGGCATGACAGGGGAAGGATACTGCAAAATCCCCATTCCCTTCCCACTCCAGAGAAAGGATACTGTAAAGTCTCCATTCTCTCTCCACTCCAGGGGAAGGTTACTGCAAAATCCCCATTTCCTCCATAGATCAGCTGGAACTCAGGAGGCAGAGAATAGATGTGGGAGGGGCCAGTCAGAGGTGGTATTTACCGGTTCTCTAAATTACTCAAAATTTCTGCTACCCGTTCTCCAGAACTGGTCAGAATCTGCTGAATACCACCTCCGAGCCAAATGTATTGCATCACTTAGTGGAATCTACAAATAATTAAGAACTACTGCAAGAAGTTCCAATCATAAGTAATGGTACGGTTATGGCTGCTGAGAACATAGTATCCCACCTGGCTGAAGTGAGGGCCTTAGGAAATTTTAAAATTTGAATAGATGATAAATACATGGCCGGAAGGGATGCTTTGGGGAGCAAATGATAATTCATGGGGCGTGACACCCCTTACTTAGGCTTGTTTGAAAATTTATATGCCAGATTTATTTTATCTAAGTTTTTTTTAAAGTCATAATGATTTAAAGTGCCCTTTAAATATGAATGGGGTCAAACTTAAAATGAGTAGAATTTAGCCAGAAGGGAAGAAGGAGAAACCATGCTTTGACAAACAGTCTGAAAGGATCATACAGATGTCAGTAGAATTCAGTCCAAATACGTATAGTTATAGTTTGACTTGGGGTTATGATTTTGAGTATAACATAACTTCCAAATTCCAAAACCTATGCTCCTACCACTATTTATAACTGAATTAATTTAACTGGCATCCCTATTACCTATTTTGGTTTCAAACTTTCTTCTTACATGGATTGGGGTATCCATTTCTTTCAAAGACAGATGGTGAATGTTTAAGAAAATTATCTTTCTCTGGTCTTAAATCACCTTGATTAGAGTGATGGCAAGCCAGTGGCTTGGTCCAACAGTAGGCACAGTGGACTTACTTCCACATCCAAAGAACTCAAACTGGACCTGAAAGTTTCTATCCATTGCTCTTCCTTATCTGTAACTGGTGTTCATAATCATCTGGTCAATGATGACCATCTTATTTTCCAAAACGAAAATATTAAGATTAGGAATCCTTATTGGTTTCAGCTAAGATATTTAGCAACAAAGTCTTCTAAAAAGGTAAACGTTTTTCCTGCTAATTGTTTCTGACTCTAGGGAGCAGTGTTCATCTCCTTTAACTAGCTGAGGGAGCCAGGATTTGTCCGAAAATATTTCCGTGGTCATGTGGCCGGCATGGCTATACACTGAAGCACATGTAATGTTGTTACCTTACCACTGAAGTGATACCTATTTATCTACTTGCATTATCTACTTGCATTGTATGCTTTCAGTCTGCTAAGTGGGCAGGAGTTGAGTCAAGAATGAGAGCTCACTGCGTCATGGGAGACTTAGGTTTTGAACTGCAAACCTTCCAGTTAACAAGCCCAGTATTTTAACTGCTCAGCCTCTGCTCCCTCTACAAAATCTCCTAGGAACCCTAAAAAGGATGGACTTGAAGGAAATTATGATGTTCAGTACGATTTGTGGTCTTTTAACTGGGGCATTTGTTAAAACTTAGACTGGACGATTAGTCCCATATGTGCTTTTTCAAGAGGCAACTGGACTTTCTGTTTTTTTTCTTTGAAGACATTTTGCTTCTTGGAGCTGAAGAAGCTTCTTGGATGAGAAGTGAAATATCTTCAAAGAAAAACAAGGAAGCCCAGTTGCCTCTTGAAAAAGCACCTTTGGGACAGCCATGACCTGGATGGATGACATAGACATTGGATAAATAGCTGTGTCTGTTTGAAGCATATGTACAGCTTTAGAATATAGGTATAATTTAACTCTCTTACAAGTTCACCCCCAATGATTGGTGTCTCGGTGACTCAATGCTGTCAATGGCTGTCTTAATATTGGTGTCACTGATGCTTCTAACTCTCCTTAGTGCACAGTATGAGCAGTAACAGGCCTCCAATCGAAGAAAACCATGTCGCAGTTAAGGTGCTAGACTAGGATCAGGGAGATCCAGATTTCTGCCTCCAAGCTGTGGGTGTTCCAACACTGGGGGAGCAGGGGGGGTTTAAGTTTATTAGATTTATAGATTTATTTTCTTATAGTTAAGAAGAGATTTGACAGCCATTTGTCTGAAATGGTATAGGATGTCCTGCTTGAGCAGGGGGTTGGACTAGAAGCCCTCCAAGGTCCTTCCAATCATTATCTGTTATTCAGCCATGTCCGTCCTCAGCCATGGAGGAATGGTGCATGATTTTGGGTCTGTCACACTCCCCTCAGAGGATTCACATTACCTCACAGGATTATCATTGCAAGGAAACATGGAGGACAAAGTGCCAGGTATTGTACCTCATACTTCTGGAGAAAAAGCAGGATATAACTCTAAAAACAAATAAGAATAAAAGCTTAAAATTTGGCCAGTTTACTGCTAGCGAACATTTGTTGTACCGCAAGATTTGACTCCTGTGGGAGGTGTGCAGCAATTGCTAGGTATGATAGTATAGGAAGATGCTTGTGAGTGGGGCTACCCCTGATAAGAGACAGTATTAATGGAGGCTGATTAAAGGTGGCCCTGGCATGAAGGTGGGATCAGCATGCTTGACAACTCTAAGGTGGCCCTGACATCTGCTAAATGATGATGATGTATATATTGGATCTGTGTTCTTTCCAGCTCTGCTTATATTAAAGTAGAAAACTTCAAATGATATTGTTAAAGAATTGGGGTAGAGGGAGGCCTTTTCAGCCAGCATGAAAATTATCTGTGCTATCTACTTAGCTCTTAGAAGTTCATCTTCACTCCATGTTGGAAAAAGCCTGATTAAACTGCTCAGGAAGCATGTTGGCTCAGCAGTAGTAGATTATCTGGAGCAATGAGGTCCAAATTAAAGATGTTCAAAGCATCTTGGGGTCTTTTTGATGTTTTCTTTACAAAGGAGCTCCACAGGGTTTGGTGATGTTAAGTCCCAGGAAGACTTCTTTATAAATAGAGCACTGAAGAAGGCAATGGGGCACTTTCAAACTATGGAAACAGAACAGGCTCACTCTCTCCCAAGCAGATTATGAAAAAGAGGGGGGAGTTAGACAGTGAACCAGAGAACTTCCAATCAAATGTGGAAAAGATGAGTCACGTGATGAGGATGTGATGAAACTATTAGTCTACTAACGTTGAAAGGAAAGACGTTGTAGAAGGAACACTGCCTAGTTATTTAATTTTGCTTTTTAATTTTTATATGCTTCTTTTAATGTTGCCCTGCTGTGCCATTTGTTGGTAAAAAAGGAGTGGATGGATTAGTACTAGCATTAGCATTAGATGGAAAAGTACTATGGATGGATTCAATAAATAATAGCTGCTTCCCACTTATAGCAAAAGCAATAGCAATAACACTTAGGCTTATATACCGCTTCATAGTGCTTTACATCACACTCTGAGCGGTTTAAAGTATCATCATATGGCCCCCAATAATCTGGGTCCTCATTTTACCAACCTCGAGAGGATCGAAGGCTGAGTCAACCTTGAGCCAGTCAGAATCAAACTCCTGGCAGTGAGCAGTCAGTTAGCCTACAATACTGCATTCCAACCACTGTGTCACTACGACTTATAAAAATGAAATCCAAGCTCAAGCCTGAATGTTTGCTGATTTGTTTGTTTATTAGACTTGTATGCTGCCCATCTCACCTAGAAGCAACTCCGAGGACTTAAGGACTTATCCTAGGATTTAATGAGGGGGGGGGGGTTATATGGGCGCCTCTTTATTGTGGATCATTCAGTGCTGAATTAACTGCTAATTCTTAAGTATTGTTCCTAGCCCTGAGCCTTTAATTTAAATCAGGGTAATAACACAAATCATTTCTCCAATGCAGAAAACGTTCTAAGTTAACGTTCTGTCCCTAGAAAACAAGGAGTGGCAAATGAAACACAACTAGGGAGGGAGAAGAGCCGTAAACAGTAGGGGGTTGATTTTTTCAAAACAGAAAAAGTTGTTGGTCTCCTCTGGTCAACAGCTATCAGCATGCTAAATCACTTTATCTGCAATTGCACGGGGATGAGAATTCAGATTAAATGAAGCCTTCTGATTAATCTCATCAGGCAATTGTTTTCCAGGTTTTATCACTTCTGCCTGGTATGTCTTTCCTAGGAGAAAATTAAGCAAAGCGACACAAAATTGCACCCAACTAACTACGGCTGTCTCCAAACCAGAAACAAATGGAGAAGTGCTAAATTAGAATTTGAGGGGTGGGTCTGAGTCCAGAGAACTGTCTGAGAAAAATTGTCTCCATCCCTCCACCCCAAAGATTTCACTTCAGCATTATTACTGCTTGGTTAAAATAACTAAACAAGAACATGCACAGAAGTAGACTTGATGTTGCACTTCCTGAAAACCATACTGTAAAGAGAGATAATACTTCTCTTTTGAGGTTGCCACATTATACAAGAGGTACTTAAGAAGGAAATGATACTTCACAACTTAGAGGAAGTTGGTGAAATAGAACCTAACCCATGGGCAGGGTTCAATGTTGCAGTGGACAAGAAAAACATTGTTTCCTGGACAATTTGGGATGTCTATTATAGATTTGTTTGCTGCTAATTGTGAGACTAGCCGATAATTTAACCTATCACGTACTGTTTCATAGAAATGTTCTGTTTTTGCACAATGGCAATGTGCACTCTTCAGTATCTGTTGGCTATGCTGCACACATGAAAGAAACATACGAAAAACATGAAACTGTTGTTGAAGCACATTCAGTACAAGTACAACTGGGAAATATGTGGAGATCTAAAAGTAGTGGCTCTGCTGCTTGGATATACCAAATACTGTTGTTACATTTGCCAATGGAGAAGCTTTGCAAGAGAGTCACAATTACATAATAATTTAAAAGTAAAATGAGAGTTTAAAAATGATAAAAACTTTAAAAGCCCATTACACCAGAGGTGGTATTCAACGTTTCTGACCAGTTCTGGAGAACCGGTAGCAGAAATTTTGAGTAGTTCGAAGAACCGGTAAATGCCACTTCTGACTGACCCTGCCTCCATTTATTCTCTGCCTCCCAAGTCCCAGATGATCAGGAGGGAAATGGGGATTTTGCAGTAACCTTCCCCTGGAGTTGGGAGAGAATGGAGATTTTACAGTATCCTTTCCTTGGAATGGAGAGGGGAGATTTTGCAGTATACCTTCCCTTGGACTTTGGAGGGAATGGTGATTTTACAGTATCCTTCCCCTGGAGTGGTGAGGGAATGGTGATTTTGCAGTATCCCTCCCCTGCCACGCCCACCAAGCCACGCCCACAGAAACGGTACTAAAAAAATTTGAACCCCACCACTGCATTACACCTTCACAAACATGTGTATGTTGTAATGGTGGATTCCTTCCTTCCTTCCCTCCCTCTCTCCCTCCCTCCTTCCTTCTCCACATATTGGTTGTCATTGTAGCAAAATCATGTAGGTAGTGACTGTTAGAATGTCTATCTTTTCTTGCATAATTTAAAAAAAATGTTTTTTTCTCAAAGATCTTGGGAACCTCAGAGTAGGCACTGAATGATATTTCTTTTATCCTGTCAACTGAATGAAAGACAAATTTGCCTATATTGATCTCAGCATATTCCCTACATTTTTAGGCCAGTGGCCATGAAGTCAGTTTCATGCTTTGGAAGGACTGGAGAGTAAACATGTTGCGATATGAAAGCACTCTAGGAATTCACTATTGAAAAGTGGTTGGTGAATCAAAAAGTAGACAAAGCGGGGGTTGGCATGAGAGATACGGCGAGATGACAAGGAAGTCAATGAGTTCCATTAAAAACATGAAGAAAATGCATGGAGTATTACAGTTGTCTGGGAAAATGTGCTTATGAATCTGCAAGCCAAGGGAAGTCTAAATGATATAGAAAGCTGAAGTATCACAAATTAATCCTATGTGAACTAGATACACATATCAGGTAGCACAAACATCTGTATGGATGGCATGACATCTGGCTCACTTATATGGGATATGATAGATTTCCCAACTTGTTCTCCTGGCATTATTTCTTTCCCCTGTGAGCTGTTAGTCTCTCCAGGGTACTTTCACAATTAAAAAAAATGGATGCAGTTTCCACAAGCTACCAAGAGGCATGCTACTATTAGATGATATTATAATACCACTTTTACAGTTTCCTCGAGGGATGAACCTCAAATGACCTTCTGTATATAGTTGTGCGGTAGTGGGTCATCTCAGAGCTTTTACTTTGAAGCTGATATGTCTATACAAAATGTCCGTGTAGTCTTATATACACTCACCCACGGCAGTAACCTCGTACTTCTCTTAGGACGTACTCAGAATGAAATGGAAATGGTTAGACTAAATAAATGATAAAACATCTGTATACTGCCTTTTCTTACAATTCCAAATATGTGTGGTGTGATTGTTATTGCCACTCAAACACATTATAAACCCAGTGGTTAACACACAGCATTCTTTAACATATGCCTAATGAGCAGTACAGCAGAGATATGCTTAATAAGCAATAATGCAAGAAGATCCTAGGTGCCTTGCCTTGCCTTGCCTTGCCTTGCCTTGCCTTGCCTTGCCTTGCCTTGCCTTGCCTTGCCTTGCCTTGCCTTGCCTTGCCTTGCCTTGCCTTGCCTTGCCTCAACATCAGAAGTAGGTCAAGTTGTATTAGTGTGTTAATGATATTCAGCTATGTATCTCGACCTCTAGGAGAGATTATGGTAGTGATTTTTCCAGTGCAAGCATGTTCTTCAGATGGGATGTTAGGTATTGCTACCTAATGGTTTTTAGTAAAATGGAAAGAATAGACCATGTTACCATTCTTAATTGTACTTATGCCTCAGGCAGCAATCCCTGGAACCAGTCAACCTTGGCACATTGGACCAGTACGTCGCAGGTACAACCATAGCTCAGTTTTACTCCAAGCATGCTCATATTATTCAGGGCAAGCTGGAAACCGTAATCTAGAGCTTACCTTGCAAACCCACAGGGTGTTTCCTGCATCCTATCAAGTAGAAAATACATGGAGCATTTCATTGTGGAACCATTTGTGCCAAGGGCTGCCGTTCAGTGAATTGATGCTGCAAGTCGGTGTGTTACTTCTATCCCCTTGCTACTTGCAATGAGTGGCCAGATTGGGCAATCTTTCTCTTCTTCAGCCACTGTAGCAGAACGAGCTGGCTCCCTCCATTGGTGATGGCTGGGCAGTTTTTGACGAGTGCCAGTTTGCCTGCAGGCAGTAGGTCAGGAAGCCTTAGCTCCAGCTGCTTACCGAACCGTGATCTTTTCTCCCCTAATCACTACCTCAGCTACAAAATGAATGGGTGAGCCTTCACCATCATTAGGAAAAATGATGACAATTAAATGTAATTAATAAACACTCTCCCATGACAGGACATATGGACCAAACATGGAAACTGGTACACCTCATTACCCAAATGAATTGATATTGCACAGCCCAACTTCCACTATAAATAACATACTTGAGAGACATCTTCTGATTTCTCATGCATATATATATTCCCGACAACACGAGCTTCTTCCTAGTTAGGGGTTATGAGAAGGCACATGGTTAATCACATCAGTCCAGATGGTTGGCTCCCTTCTTGCCAAGGAATAGTACTGAGTATCCTTTTAATGTTCATTTACATAAGCTGAATGTTAATAAAGACCCCTGAATGCCTAGACTTGCCTTTGCTCGTCTCAGATCAACCTTGGATGACGTCCTGAAATTTACTGTGTACATCCTAAGAAACACACATTACCATTAGCCACTCAGGGCACATAACACATTGAAGAATCTCTTTTTTGATGTTAAAAGCCTTGCTGCCTTCAGTTATGACAGGCTTGGCAAGAGTTTCTCTGTGCGGTTGGTTCCAACGTTAAAGGCCATTAAAGGCAAATTGCTTTTTTTTAAAAAAAAATATTTCAACTTGAAATCATACTGGGCACATTTGTATTCATACCCACATTTCAGTGTAAGCAGTGTTTCTAGAACTGCGTTATTCTTTTGGAGGTCATCTAGTCCAACATTTTGCTCAGGTCAAGGTATCCAGACCTCTGCAGGTTTAGGCCTGGATAAATACCGTATTTTTCGGCGTATAAAACACACCTTTCCCCCCAAAAAAAGAAGGGGAAAATCTGGGTGCGTCTTATACACTGAATGCAGGATGTTTGGCCTCCCGAAACCCTGCCCCTGTGCATCTTGTTTTTCACAAAAATGGACGTGCACAGGGTTTGGGAGGCCTGCAAAGTGCTCCTGGGGGCTGGGGATGACAAAAAAGAACAAGAAAGGGCCATTTTTTTGCTTATCTGTGCTCTCCCCTACCCCCAGCTCGCAGGAACTCTTTACAGGCTTCTCAAACTCGCTGCATGTCCCGTTTCTCTCAAAAATTGAGGCATGCAGAAGGTTTGGGAGGCCTGCAGAGTGCAAAAACTTTTATTTTAATTTATCTCTTCAAAATCTTATACTCTGGTATGTCTTATAGTCCAAAAATACAATATCTCCAAATATTTAGTTCCCAAGGAAGTACCAAAAAGAGTTCATATTTAATATTTTCATTTCTCACGATCATCTCATCTTCCTAGCATTTTCCTCACAGGAGTACATTCCACTTTTTTGATAGACAAATGCCATCTTGCATGATCAACTGCAGTATCAGGTCATGTCAGCATTTACACGGAGATCGCTGTTGATCTATAGGTTGGAACAACAACAAAAAACACCTGACTGACCAGCTTGTCATCTGGGCCTGACAGTTTGATCTGTGTTCAGCTCAGCTTCTGGGGGTTGGGCAGTATCCAATGTCGCCATTAGGAGGAGCAGACCTCACCACCATTTAACCTTTCTAAATATATAACTGAAATTCAGTTCCCTACAAATGACATAGTTTGACTCCAATCCTATCCTTTGATGCAACAAAGAACTGTTAGAAGATTCTTTACAGTTATGTGGTACACCCACCGCCTTAAAATAGGTAAAGGTAAAGGTTCCCCTTCCACATAAGTGCTAGTTGTTCCCAACTCTAGGGGCGGTGCTCATCT
Source organism: Natrix helvetica (assembly GCF_964273705.1). Taxonomy (NCBI): domain Eukaryota; kingdom Metazoa; phylum Chordata; class Lepidosauria; order Squamata; family Natricidae; genus Natrix; species Natrix helvetica. Next base: position 152,466,306 of record NC_138552.1, read on the forward strand.
CCATTTCAAAGCCAAAGAGCCAGCGCTGTCCAAAGACGTCTCCATGGTTATGTGATCAGCATGACTAAACACTAAAGGCACACAAAATGCTATTACTTACCAACCAAAGGTGGTTCCTATTTTTCTACTTGCATTTTTACATGCTTTCGAACTGTTAGGTTGGCAGAAGCTGTGACTAGTAACAGGAGCTCACTCCATTATGCTGCACTAGGGGTTCGAACGGCCAAACTGCCGATCTTTCTGATTGACAAGCTCAGGGTCTTAGCCACTGAGCCACCGTGTCCCATGCCTTAAAATAACATCCCTGGATTTATGTGTATTTGACAAATATCATCGTCTTGCCAGTCTCCCCTTTTGGGAGAAGGCTACTGAGAACCTGGTTGGTGCTACAGAGCGCTCTAGAAGAAGCAGATTACCCAAGGGTACATCCTTCTTGGTTCTTTTGGATGTCTCATTGGCTTTCAGTACCACTGAGAACGGTACTCTTCTGGACCATATGAAAACAAATGGCACAGTCTTGAGGGGCAGGGTTTGGTAGGCCAAAAATGCTGTATTTAGTGTATAAGACACACCCAGATTTTCACTCTCTTTTTTGAGGGGAAAAGGTGAGTCTTATACTCCGAAAAATATAGATTGCCTCGAGGAGTTGTGGGTGCTCCATCACTGGGTGCTTTCAAAAATAGTCTGGACAACTATTTGACCAAGATGGTATATAAGATATCTGCCTTGTATAGGGGGCTGGACCAGAAGACCTCTAAGGTCCCTTCCAGTCCCATCATCCTATGTTCTAGTAAGGATTTACTATTTCTTCACTGAGATTTTTTAATGTATTCAGTATTGTCTGATGGCTTGTCACTGCCTCTGGAACAAGACACCCATGACTTCATGGGTTTGTGATTGCTGGATGGGTAGAGGCAGAGACAGTAATTAGAAAGACTTTTGCCCAACTCCATTGTGGAGCGTAAAAACCTTGCCACAGTAAATCATGTCCTCAACACCGTTGTATGGACTACTGCAACCCATACAATTGGAGCTGCCTTTGAAGACCACTCCAGCAAGTGCAGAATGCAACGGTCCAGCAGTTGGCAGGTGCCATGACCATGCTATGCCTTGGGTGCTCTGAGCCCCACACTGACTTCCGAGGGAAATTTCAAGTTGGCTTTCCATAAAGTATTAAAACTAAACTGTCTCCGAAAACATTCTGAACTCCATTGGTTATTAGTGGCTTTTTATTATTGATGAGTTGGTTAGACTTTTTAATATATATTTGTTTAATTTATACCATGGATGTTTTATTGTATTTTCTTGAATGTTTTCTAAACCTTGGGAATCTTTGTAAGAGGTAAAAATCCCATAAATAAATGCAATTAATTCATCGACTTGAGTTATGCCCCCTGCAATCAGCAGGGCTGTAGCAATTTTATAAGTATGCATGGCGACAATTCAATAAAACATCCACTGGGAAGGGGAAAAAATCAAAACAAAACTCTATAAATAATTCTGAAATTAAACAGAAAATATAATCAATCTCTCCATAACAACCTCTCAAGTATCATAATATCTGCAGGACAGGGGTTTGCTTATGGCCACTTCGTGCACATGTACATGTTGCACGTGCATGCACAATGCAATAAAAATTGCTCTGTGCATGCGCAGAAGAAAAAACCAAGATGGTGGCTGGGAGAACTGGTTCAGGGGCGTGGCAGGCCTGGGTCACTGCAAGTTCCAGTGACCGAGGCCGCCAAACCACTACCAGTTCAGTCAAACTGGGCCGAACTGCTAGGAACCCACCACTACTGCAGAACATTTTGATCTTTTATTGCTTCTGGAAATTCAGGCAAATCTTCGAGGCTGTTCTTCAAGGTGGACACATTCACTAAAACCATCTGTATAATGGACTATGAGAATGACCTTGGAAGACTGGAGAAAGAGCTGTGGCCTAAGCAACCAACATGCAAAGCAACTCAGTCCACTGAAGGAGAGAGGGGTGTGGGAAACCTTTCAGAGGTTTTCTGAAAAGTAAAAGGGAGGGAGGAGTGTTTTCAGTCTTGCAAGTCTTGTTACTGTAACCTTATTTAGTGTACACGGTAGCTCAGTGGCTAAGACGCTGAGCTTATCAATCAGAAAGGTTGGCAGTTCGGCGGTTCAAATCCCTAGCGCCACATCATGGAGTGAGCTCCCGTTACTTGTCCCAGCTTCTGCCAAACTAGCAGTTCCAAAGCATGTAAAAATGCAAGTAGAAAAATAAGGACAACTTTTGATGGGAAGGTAACAGCGTTTCATGACTTGCGGTGTTTAGTCATGCCAGCCACATGACCACGGAGACGTCTTCGGACAGAGCTGACTCTTCGGCTTTGAAACGGAGATGAGCACAGCCCCCTAGAGTTGGGAATGACTAGCACATATGTGCAAGGAGAACCTTTACCTTTATACACTAAATTTAGTGTATGGCCATCTGCTAAATAAATAAATAAACTGTAACCTTACAATAAAGGTAGTGTTGGCATTCATGTTTGGCACTTCTTGTATGGACTACTTTAAAAACCCCTTTTATGACCTTGTAATCCCTTAATTTGGAGTAGATTCAGGGTGACTGGAGGGAGCTGAGTACTTACTGGCTGGATGCCCCTCCTAATGCCACATGGAGTTTGCAGCAATTTTATTTCTTTGCACCCTAGGAGAGAGAAACATCTGCTGTGACCGAATTCTCAATCTTCTGAGTGGGAGGCATGCATGTTCACTGCTAGGCCACCACACCACTCCTGTTTGGACTAGCTTGAAGGGCCGATATCACCTACAAGCCTCAGGCCACCCTAATTTTGCATTAGAGAGGCATACCCTAAGAATTTTTTCTTGGCTCCATGGATCAGGAAAACCTCCCCTGAGTCTGTCTCCTCTCTAGGCTAATTATATCCAGCGCTTTCAATGGCTTCTTATCAAAATAACTTTCTAAACTTCTTGCCATCCTAGGCAATTTTTTCCCTGAATGAGTTTCCATCTGTCAATGTCCTTCTTAAAGATGCAATATCCAAAACTGAGCATGGTCTTCTGATGCAGTCTGATCAGCAAGAACAGACCTATTATTTCTCATAGTTTGGAAGATACACTTTTATGTGTGACATGCATGACATTTTGCATATAATGTCCATTAAATGAGCTCTTCCAAAGCCTTTAAGATAAGAGAGACCCAGATTCAAGCTTAAGCTTACCTGCTGCCACGGAAGAGAACTAGACTGTGGTTGTGGGAATACCCGCAAGAACATTCAATCCATGGTAGTTGAATAAGAAAATCACCCCCATGAAGCAATCCTCCCAGGGGTGGGCTGCTGGGGGTTCACATGGGGTTTAGGAGAGCCTCAAGCTAAGATTCGGTGCAGTTCAGAGAACCCTGAAATCCCACTCCTGGCTGGCCCCGCCCATCCACCCCTTCCAGGAGGAATCTAGGCGGCCCATTTTGGATGCAGGTAAGTGCAGGGCGCACACAGAGGCTCGGGAAGGGTGAAAACAGGCCTACTGGAAGTTCAGCAAGGCCAAAAATAAGCCCATTTCCACCCTCCAAGGGCCTCCAGAGCCTGGGGATGCCGTTTTCGTCCTCTTGGAGGCTCGAGGAAAGCCCCCAGAGCCTGGGGAGGGCAAAAACGACCCCCAGCCATGGTGCAGGAGGCTGACTAAGCAAACCATTGCCATGCCCACCTAGCAACCGGGCAGAGAACCCCTTGCTAAAAATGCTGAAGCCCACCCCTGCTCAAGATGCCCAGATTATTAAATTCTGGGTGGCATATATGGTAATCATCCCATATAAACGAAAGTTGAACAATTGCTGGATTTTCATCAGTTAGGCAAGTCCGCGAAATATATGCAGGCATTATTATTATTGACTAGTGTCATAAGTACTTCCAGCTTGGTTTTTAAAGCAGGGATTAAGAATGTGTGGAGAAACTGTTTTGACTTTAAAATGTCAGAGTTGGACATCTGCAAACTAACTAGGTTGTAGAGCAACCTGTTTGTGGGCAACACATTCCTATTCGGCACCTAAGATCTAGTAGGATGGGCATTGTTTGGGTCCCATCTATGAAGCACTGCCACCAGGTGTGACCCAAGAGAGGTCTTCTCTATGTCATACTTGTCTTGTAAAAAACATTTCTCCTGAAGTTTAGGCCCCAAACCTACTGGCCTTCCATAAGGTTCTGAGAACCTGGTTCTTACACACAGAGAGACACAGACACAGACACAAAGAGAGGGAGGGAGGGAGGGAGGGAGGGAGGGAGGGAGGGAGAGAGAGAGAGAGAGAGAGAGAGAGAGAGAGAGAGAGAGAGAGAGAGAGAGAGAATGTTCAGAATGAAAAGTTGTAAGGTGACCAACAGTCCTCCTTTTGTAAGTTCTGTCCTCCCTTGAAAAGTGTCCTCCTACATGTCCTCCTTTTTGATATTTGAAGGCTAATCTGTTGCGCGTTATGTGACGTATTTTATTAAACAGTTTTTAATGGTGTTTTTTTATTTCATCGCAAGTATATTGAACAGATATTGAATCTTGTGTTGAATTTTTATCTAAAGAAATGCTAGACATTAAAATAGACGGCAATACGCATTTACCATCTACTTACTACGGGCTATCAGCCCTACCATCTACTATGATTTACCATCCATTGCAAACCACTTCTTAGCTGCAATTCTTATCCACCAGCTGGCTACTTTATCATACTTCCATCAGCCAGCATTTCCATTCGGATATGGACTATTTTCATCAGCCTATCCCCCTGCCTGACTATCTTCTTGCCAAGACCATCCCCTTAGTGGGAACTGTGGCCACTGATACATCTACAGCTCCCTCTTGACGAACTTGGCCCTGTCTAATCATGTTATATACGAGGCTAGACCTACTACAGCTACGAGATTCCCCCCTCTCGCAGCTATGGCCTCCTGCCCTTTCAAGGGCCCACCTTGAGGACGGGTTTATTAACCCAGAGAGGTGGAGGAAGCGCATGTTAAGGGGTTTTTTAATTAAATGTTTTTTAAAAGTTGTAAGGGGTTATAAGGATGGGGGGGGGAGGGGCTGTAGGGATGGGGGGGGGGGGAACCGGTTAGGAGGGATGGAAGAGCCAGGCACCTAGGTGTGGTCGAAAGAGGAGGGAGCGGAGTGGGGGAGGAGAGGGAAGATAGCATTCCTGTGAAGGGCACCTTAATACCAACGGTCGTGGGGAGGGGCAGGTGCGAGGACAGTTTAAGAGCACGTAGTCGGTTGGGAGACCGGGGTTTTTGGTCATTCCCGGTCGTTTGTACCAACCCCTGCATACTAGGTGGTCAGGATCTACAGACCCAAGGCCTGAGACTGCTGTTATGCAACGCGAGGTCCGTTGTCAATAAGGCCCCCCTCATCCACGATCTAATTTTGGAGGGGGAGCCGGACCTCGCCGGAATAACCGAGACCTGGTTGGGCCACGAGGGAGGTCTACCCCTTGTGGAAATGTGCCCTCCAGGTTATCGAGCATTTCACCAGCCTCGGGCCCAGGGAAGGGGCGGTGGGGTAGCAGTGATTATCCGGGAAGACTTAGAGCCGAGAGAGTTCACCGTGCCGCAGACATCCGGGTGTGAGTCCCTCGTCGTGAGATGGGGCCCAGGGAGGCAGTTGGGCCTGCTGATAGTATACCTGGCTCCTCGCTATACTTCAGCGGCCCTGCCCGAACTCCTTGAGCTGATCTCATCGGTGGCGGTTGAGACCCCCAAACTTTTAGTGATGGGGGATTTTAATCTGCCGTCGATGGGAGAAGCGTCTGAGGGGGTTCGGGAGTTCATGGCTTCCATGACAGCCATGGACCTGACCCAGTTAATTCAGGGCCCTACTCACGAGGGAGGCCACACCCTGGACCTTGTTTTTGTCTCTGGCCAGTGGACGAGTGATCTGGGAATAGGGGATCTAGACACTATTCCCCTGTCATGGTCGGATCACTCACTTCTCCGGCTGGACTTCCCTGGTGCTACCCCCCGCCGCGAGGAGGCGGAACTGGAAAGTATTAGATGGTTCCGCCCCAAGCGCCTGATGGAACCGGATAGGTTCCAGACGGAACTTGGGCCACCCCCTGTGGACCTGACCCGCCCCCGAGTGGAGGACCTGGTAGACGCATGGAATAGTGCGACTACCGGGGCCCTAGACCGGGTGGCGCCTTTGCGGCCTCTCCTGCGGCGACGAACCACCCTGGCACCTTGGTTTACCGAGGAGCTAAGGGTGATGAAACGCCACAAGAGACGCCTAGAGAGTCGTTGGAGATCCTCCCGTTCCGAACTTGACCGAGCACAGGCACGAGCCTATTTGAAGACGTACCTCGTGGCATTAAGAGCGGCCAAACGTCAACATTGCGCCGCTCTTATTGCGTCTGCAGATAACCGCCCTGCCGCCCTGTTTCGGGTGACCCGTTCCCTCTTGTTTGAGAGACCACGGGAAGCCCCACTACAGGGCAGAGCAGAGGAGTTTGGGAATTATCTACAGGACAAAGTCGCTCAAATTCGGATGGGATGGACCCCTTTCAGTGGTTCAGTAGAGACGCCCGTTGCGAGTCTTGAGGGACCGCTTTGGGAGGAGTTTGACTCGGTTGCCATCGAGGATTTGGACAGGTTGCGTGGACGTCTGCGACCCACCACATGTTTATTGGACCCGTGTCCCTCCTGGCTTGTACTGGCATCCTGGGAGGTTACGCGCGACTGGCTCCTGGGCCTGGTGAACGCCTCGTTGGGTGAGGGGTCTCTACCGGCCGCCTTGAAAGAGGCGGTGGTGAGGCCCCTGCTCAAGAAGCCTTCCCTGGACCCAACGGACCTAGTCAATTATCGTCCAGTCTCCAACCTTCCTTTTTTAGCGAAGGTTGTAGAGAGTGTGGTAGCACAGCAGTTCCCACGTCACCTGGAGGAAAATGATTATCTAGACCCGCGCCAGTCCGGCTTCCGACCCGGGCACAGCACGGAGACGGCCTTGGTCGCATTGGTTGATGATCTCTGGAGGGCCAGAGATAGGGGTTGTTCCTCTATCCTGGTCCTATTAGATCTCTCGGCGGCGTTCGATACCATCGACCATGGTATCCTGTTGCACCGGCTAGAGGGGCTGGGAGTCAGGGGCACCGTTTTACGGTGGTTTGGCTCCTACCTCTCTGATCGGACGCAACGTGTGTTGACAGGGGAGCAGAGTTCGACCCGGAGGCCACTCACATGTGGAGTGCCACAGGGATCGGTGCTCTCGCCTCTCCTGTTCAACACATATATGAAACCGCTGGGCGAGATCATCCGTGGTTTTGGGGTGGGATATCATCTGTATGCTGATGATACTCAGCTATACATTTCCACTCCGAACCACCCCAATGAGGCCGTCGAAATGATGTCCCGGTGTCTGGAGGCCGTACGGGTCTGGATGGATGGCAACCGACTAAAACTCAACCCTTCCAAGACGGAGTGGCTGTGGCTTCCGGCCTCCCGGTTCAACCAGGTACTTCCATCTCTGTCCAACTAGCCCCCATGGAACAGGTGCGCAATTTGGGCGTCCTCCTGGATGCCCGGCTGTCCATGGATAACCATGTAACAGCCGTGGCAAGGGGGTCGTTCCATCAGGTCCGCCTGATGCGCCAATTGCGCCCCTTATTGGACCGGGATGCCCTACGCACAGTCACCCATGCGCTAGTGACGTCTCGCCTGGATTACTGCAATGCTCTCTACATGGGGCTTCCCTTGAGATGCACTCGGAGACTACAGTTGGTCCAGAACGCGGCCGCGCGGGTGATTATGGGGAGGACTAGATTCTCCCCTGTAACACCTCTCCTGCGCGAGCTGCACTGGCTTCCTGTGGTCTACCGAGTGCGTTTCAAGGTTTTGATTATGATCTTTAAAGCGCTTCATGGCACAGGGCCTAGTTATATGCAGGATCGCATCCTGCCCCACACATCCCTACGACCAATTCGCTCACACAGAGAGGGACTTCTCCGGGTGCCGTCCGCCAAACAGTGCCGGGGGGCGACACCCAGGAGCAGAGCCTTCTCTGTGATGGGCCCAGCCCTGTGGAATGACCTCCCCCGTGACATCAGGATTACTTCCGATCTCCGCTCCTTCCGTGTACAGCTGAAGACCCACCTCTTTCAATTATCTGGCCTGGCTCAATCGCAATCGTAATTTTCTCATTCCTCCTAACTGTTTTTTAAATTGTTCTTAAATATTAATTCTTAACTGCATATTGGGTTTTTACAATTGGGGTATTTTAAAGCTGATTTTTAACTGTCTAATGATGTAATTTGTTTCCTCCTCCGTGTATGTATGTATGTGTGTTGTGTATGTATGTACGTTTTTGTGCTGTTATTTATCTTTTATGTTTTATGCTCCATTGTACGCCGCCCCGAGTCCTACTCGGAAAGGGAGCGGCTAATAAATCCAAATTTATTATTATTATTATTATTATAGTGTCTTTGAAGAAATTAGAAGACTGAATGTATATTTAAATTCTGAAAAATCAATACAATGGGAAAATCAACATGTTGAAATTGATAAAAGATGGGTGGATATTTTCAGCCATTTCAGAAATGAACATATTCCATGTGAACATTTATTTATACTTGTTCAATTTACGTTGTGCTGCCCTGGAACTAATGCAGCAGTTGAAAGAGTTTTTTTCAATTGCCAATGATTTTTCGACAAGTGAGAAATCGAGATTGAATGTTGATACTCTAGCTGCAGCACTTGCCGTAAAATTCAATATGAAGGATATTTCTTGTTCAGATATTTCCAATATATTGTTAGAAGATGATACATTGACAAAAAATATTAATTCAATGGAACAGTACTCATTTAAATAATAATTAACAGGCATGTAAGCATACTTACAATATAAAATGTTGCAAATGTTTTATTATGCATATATCATATTTTAGTGTATTATTGTTGCAATGAATAAAATATTTCTTTTCTTTATGATATATTTTTTCCAATTTATTTGTCCTCCTTTTCATTGTAAAAAAGTTGGTCACCTTAAAAGTTGTGAATAAACTATGCTTTGGTTGCCCTTGGTTATGCTATCATTCTGAATTGTATTTTTCTGTTTCCAGAACTTCTTTGTGTTTTATTTTTAATTCCCTGTTTTCGCATGCCTCTACAAATCGTAAATGGCCTAGCATTGCTTTGAAAATTGTATGGCCATATCAATCAATCAATCAATCAATCAAATAAATAAATAATCAATCCTGCATAATAATTCAACAAAAATATGGGATGCTTATCCCAGACCAAAACCCTTTGGGTGTGTTTATATGTAAAGGTTCTCATATTTCAGTTCATTCCATACTAGTTTTATAAACTGACAGTGGGAATTTTCATCATGTTTCTGGCACTGAAAAAGAAAAAGAAATCTTTTTAATTTGGTACAAATCATGGATGCGTTATTATTTCCCCACCATAACTTTTCTGGGAGTTTCTCTTAGTGTAAACTTTCATTTACACGTATGTAGCATGAAAGGTCTGAAAGATGGATTGATTATCAAATCAAATGGGTATTTTTTACACCCCTTGGCAGGATGTATATATTGCATATGGTAGCTGTCAACTGTAGTTAACGGCACCTTCCAATATCACCATCGCTTTGTAAACCTCCTATTTAGTTCCCCAACCATTCCTCTCTCCCTGCTTACTTTTCCTTTTTACAACTCTTCAAATTAGTACAGGCCCCAGAGAGATAAAGCCATTTCTCCATTTTTGCAGTCTTTAATCCTGTTTCTTATGGGGCCTTTCTAGTCAAGAACAATTGGAAATATACCATCATGTTTCTCTATCTGTGACAATGCAAAATTCTAAGCCATCGGAGGCATTGATTGCATGCCAAAGGACTAGGGACTGAGAAAGCTGCAGTGCAAAATATTAGTATGACTCAAAACCTTTTTTTTTTCGGGGAGGGAGGGGAATAATATATTTTGGACAGCAACATCCCCATTTGATGTTGCAATTTTTCCTTTCAAAATCTCACCTTTCTTTTTCTAGCTCTTAACATAGAGAAGGAGGGAGTTAGAATGCCATTTGGAAGTTGAGGATTCATGAAAACAAGATGTGCTAGAAGATTTGAGGCCGAATGGCAGTAGAAGACTTAAAGAAAACAAATCTTTTTTTTTTTTGGTAGATTAAGTACCAAATAAATAGTCTCTACATCAGTGTTTCTCAACCTTGGCAACTTTAAGATGTGTGGACTTCAAATTCCAGAATACCTGTATATTCAAATACCACCCCTGACTATGCTCTGCCTCCTGAGTCCCAGCTAATAGGGAGGAAATGGGGATTTTGCAGTATCCTTCCCCTGCCACACCCCCAAGTCAGCCCCCCCCCCCCCCCGAAGTCACATCATGCCCACCAAGCCATGCCCACAGAACCATTAGTAAAAAAAATTGAATCCAACCACTGCCTAACATGTTAAAGTTATCAAGGTTGAGAAGCACAGCTCTAATATTGTAGAGCAGGGGTCTCCAATCCCTGGTCCGGGTCATACAAACAAGAGAAGCCCCATCCGCAGGATGTGAAACCACACTCCCTTCGGTCTGTGGAAAAACCTCTCTCCACAGAACTGGTCCTTGGTGCCTAAAAGATTGGGGGTTACTGTTGTAGAGGAAATTCCTGACTTTAAGTCCAGTGCCACCTGGAGGAGAAACCATGCAAAGACACTATTTGTGCACAGAATGTTGTTACCCATCAGATTAAATGTTGCTCATGAACCAGAAGTGGCAGCCTAACAAAACTGTAATAACTCTGTCTTGTTTTGCTGCTTGTGTGCAGGTTGCACTAAAATAGAGGGCTGTGTTGAATCTGTGGATCTCAACTTGAGTAGGTCTAATGAAAAAGTACATTAAATGCCCTTTTATGAATTAGATTATTTTATATTATAGGCTATGCAGCTGTACTGAATACAAATGTCAGAAAACATTCTCACCTCCTCAGAAACTTGAATAATTTATAAATATTAGGAGTTAATCATTGGAATGTTAGAACAGAATAGAATGGAGCTGGAAGGGACCTTGGAGGTCTCCTAGCCAGCTCCCTGTTCAAGTAGAAGAATCTATATAATTTCAGATAAGTGACTGTCTAGTCTCTTCTTAAAAACCTCCAGTGAGGGAGTGCCCACAATTTATTTCTACTGTTTTGTCCAGTTGCTAATGTTCTGCATTCTTAGCTCACAGTTGTATTCAGTGGTGGGATTCAAATAATTTAACAACCGGTTCTCTACCCTAATGACTGGCTGGGTGGGTGTGACCATGGTGAGTGTGGTCATGGGGTGTGACAGGCAGCCTCCTACCTCCCCCCCCCCAGAGCAAAAGTGGGCTGTGGGGGGAGCACCCCCAGTGCTCCGTTTTGGGCCTAGTAGGCCTCCCTGTAGCCTCCTGAGAGCAAAAATGGCCCATGGGGGCATTGCGTCGCACCCCCCTGTGCCCCGTTTTGGGCCTAGTACTTACCTGCACTTATCTGGAAGCCAAAATGGGGCACGAGACTCCTGGAAGGGCAGGGCAGGAAGGGGCAGGGCCAGCCAGCAATTTAGCAATTTAACAATCCATTACTGGCTGAATCCCATCACTGGTTGTACTGCAGAATAATGCTAAGTTCACAGTTTGATTGTTAAAAACTTCAAGCACGCTACATTTTCAAGGTAGAGAAACATGTCTAAGCAGATAGAATAGATAATGACTGCATGTAATATTTGCTGGTGTTTTCTCAGAAGTGAAAGGATGATGGAGGAATGAAAAAAGTGTTCTGAATTGCCTGATCCAACTCAAAACCTGGGCTTTGGCCAAATCTGACCCACCCTTCTAGTGTTGATGTCCTCAAGATAAAACTAAAAGCAGGCAAAATGATAGACAGACCAATTGCCAGCTTAATGGATGCTGAACGTTCAGTAAAACAAGCTTAGGACTTATTGGGGAGATAAAATTCAAGCCAGATTCTGTAAATGTTTTCAGATTTCAATCGCATGCCTAACTAAAATTGAACACTGGCACAGAACAGGCTTTGTTTTGTAAACAGTAAGTACTAAAAAATGGGGATGCCCAGCATCACTCATTCAATTGTGGCAAGGAAATATTAAGATTTTGTATTCTTTCTTTTGTAGTAAGTGAGTCCCTATTTCAGAAGGGAGGTCTTATTTCCTTCCTACATTATATATATATATATATATATCTTCTTCAGGCTGGTGTTTTGGGCTTAAAGTGTGATCGGAGCTTCCGTCCCTCTACAAACCTTGGTGTGTGTGTGTGGAGTGCTGGCCCCGTTTCAGCAAGTGGATTGATTGGATGTGTGGCTGTATCATGATTGGTAGATTGGTGCTGATTGGTGCTGGCTTTGGGTCCGTTGTTGTTTTGTGTTGTAACGGCCTGGTGGTGGGTGGGGCTTGTTTGTTTACCAGGGCTGGTTTCCAGATGTCTGGTAGGCGGGAGATATCTTTATACAAAGGAAGAAAGATCTCAAATTTTGTCTGCACCCTAATCATGTTTTTGTCCTAGTATTGAGGACAAATACTAGGTCTTGTTGAGATTTTTACTATCCAAAGCACATAATTAGGCAGAAATTAACTTTGCAATATTAAACAAAATCTGGACATTCTAAATCAAATGAAACAACAACAAAACCTTTCACAAGATAGTGGACCTCTTCAAAACAAGGTTTTCCATAATGTTCTATTTTCAAGAAAGTAACCCAGCAGCTATATTTAAACAATATATTCCATTCCAGCAGAAGCTCATTAAAGCCAAGCAGAACGTTATTGTATGCAACATATCCTCTGTTATATTTACATATTTCCTGAACAGGATGTCATCAAGATGCTCATTATGATAACACATGAAATGCTAAAACATAGCTGCAACTGAAAAATAAACCAAAATTATAAATCGTGTAGCTTATCTGCAGGGAATGAACCTGAATGCAAGGATTCCTTTCCCCCAAAATTGGTTGTGGGGAGGATTAAAATATAGATAAGGCAGCAGTGCAAAACATGCCCAGTCCAATAATTGTTCTAAAAATGGTTGTATCTGTATGTATTATTTATTCCTGAACCAGATTATCTTTCATTCTAACCTCTCTGTTTCTAACCTTCCTCTCTCTTCTGCCAACAATCAAAACTGGATCTCACACAAGAAGCTACAACAGCATATGATATAATGCAATGGTTCTCAACCTCTTGTCCGTGGACAGCTGGGGGGATGGGACACGATGTTATCACAAGTGTCCCACGAAGGATTGAAGAAATGTTATGATTTAAATCATGGGTTAAGTCTTGGTGGTCTATGGCCATGGTCCATGGCCACAATAGGTATTTAAAGAGGGCCTGTGGCAGTGGTGGGATTCAATTTTTTTTACTACCAGTTCTGTGGGTGTGGCTTGGTGGGTGTGGTGTGGCTTGGTGGGCGTGGCTTGGTGGACATGGCAGGGGAAGGCTACTGCAAAATCCCCATTTTCTCCAGATCAGCTGGGACTCGGGAGGCAGAGAATAGATGGGGCCAGTCAGAGGTGGTATTTACCGGTTCTCCAAACTACTCAAAATCTCTGCTATGGGTTCTCCAGAACTGGTCAGAACCTGCTGAATACCACCTCTGGTCTGTGGTGAAGAAAATGTTGAGAACCACCAATATAATGGTGGAAAGGGTTTCCTCTTTTAAATTCTTGGGAGTGCTTATTAGTCAAGATCTCACCTGGAAAAACAACACGTCTCTGGTGATTGGAAAGGCCCAACAGAGATTTCATTTCCTTAGAAGCCTGTGAACAAATCAGGTGAAACAACGGCTGATGTCCTCTTTCTATCGGTCTATCATTGAAAGTGTCCTCACATATTGCATTACAGTATGGTACGCTGGTTTAACAGCTGCAGACAGGAGGGCACTACAGAGAGTGATCAATTCGGCACAAGAAACCATTGGTTGCCCTCTGACACCACTGGATGACATCGCCAGATCTCGCTGCTTTAGCAGAGTAAGGAAGATACTCAGAGATGATTCACACCCTGGTCAGTGTCTCTTTGCACTTCTATCATCAGGCAGAAGGCATCAAAGTATAGCCAGCCGAACAAACAAGTTTAAAGATAGTTTCTATCCTTGGGCTGTGAGACTGTTAAATACAACCACAATCCCTCCATGCACACGCTATTTTTTTTCTCCCCCCCCCCTTTTTTTGTTTCTGTTATAATTTTGCACCAGTGAGGTTAAAACCAATTTCGTTGTATTTAAGTACAATGAAAATAAAGATTATACTCATAATGCATTCATTAATCTTTCAAGTTCTGCTAAGGCAGTGGTTCTCAACCTTCCCAATGCCGCGTCCCTTTAATAAAGTTCCTCATGTTGTGGTGACCCCCAACCATAAAATTGGTGTCTCGGTTCCTAAAACCATCGAAAATATGTGTTTTCCGATGGTCTTAGGCAATCCCTGTGAAAGAGTCGTTCGACCCCCAAAGGGCTCCCGACCCACAGGTTGAGAACCACTGTGCTAAGGCCATTATCTGTGTTGCAACAGAGAAGCCCTTTGGACATCATCATTAAAATGGTGACTGCACTGGCTTTCTTAATAATAATAATAATATATTTATTTCTTAGCCGCACCCTCTCCCGAAGGACTCGGGGCGGCGTACAACGAAACATACGAAATAAATATGTGGACAAAACAAACATATAACAAAGACATATACTGAGACATACACAAGGAGGAGGTCGGCTAAAACTAAAAACAATTAAAATACAGTATTAAAACCCCTAGAAATATAATTAAAATACCCAGTTAAAAACCCGTCAGGAGCGATATGGTTAGATCAAAGTTGAGCCAGGCCAGCTGCTTGGAATAGGTGGGTCTTAAGCTTAATACGGAAGGAGCGGAGGTCAGAGGTAATCCTAATATCCGGAGGGAGGTCATTCCACAGGGCTGGGCCCGCCACAGAGAAGGCTCTACTCCTAGGCGCCGCCCCACGACATTGTCTAGTGGACGGCACCTGGAGGAGGCCCTCTCTGTGCGAGCAAATTGGTCGCAGGGATGTATGGGGCAGAATACGATCCCGCAAGTAACTAGGTCCTAAGCCATGGAGCGCTTTAAAGATAGTTATCAAAACCTTGAAACGCACCCGATAGACCACAGGAAGCCAGTGCAGCTCGCGCAGGAACGGTGTCACATGGGAGTACCTAGTACTCCCCATAATTACCCGCGCGGCTGCGTTCTGGACCAACTGTAGCCTCCGGGTGCATTTCAAGGGAAGCCCCATGTAGAGAGCGTTACAGTAGTCCAAGCGAGACGTCACCAGCGCATGAGTGACTGTGCGTAAGGCGTCCCGGTCCAGTAGGGGGCGCAATTGGCGCACCAGGTGAACCTGGTGGAACGCCCCCCTTGCCACGGCTGTCACATGGTCATCCATGGACAGCCGGGCATCCAGGAGGACGCCCAAATTGCGCGCCCGCTCCACGGGGGCAAGATGAATGCCCCCAATGGCCAATGATGGAATTAATTGGCTGAACCGGGGGGCTGGTACCCACAGCCACTCCGTCTTGGAAGGGTTGAGCTTGAGTCGGTTGTCATCCATCCAGATCCGTACGGCTTCCACACACCGGGACATCACTTCGATGGCCTCGTTGGGGTGGTTCGGGGTGGAAAAGTACAGCTGAGTATCATCAGCGTACAGATGGTATCCCACCCCGAAACCACGGATGATCTCACCCAGCGGCTTCATATATGTGTTGAACAGGAGTGGCGAGAGGACCGACCCCTGTGGCACCCCACAAGTAAGGGGGCGTAGGGTCGACCTCTCTTCTCCTGCCAACACACGCTGCGTCCGGTCAGAAAGGTAGGAGCCGAACCACCGCAAGACGGTGCCCCGGACCCCCAACCCCTCCAGCCGGCGCAGCAGGATACCATGGTCGATGGTATCAAAAGCCGCCGAGAGGTCTAATAGGACCAGGATAGAGGAACAACCTCTATCTCTGGCCCTCCAGAGATCATCCACCAACGCGACCAAGGCCATCTCCGTGCTGTGACCGGGGCGGAAGCCGGACTGGCGCGGGTCTAGATAATCATTTTCCTCCAGATGTCGTGGGAACTGGTAGGCCACCACACTCTCTATAACCTTCGCCAAAAAGGGAAGGTTGGAGACAGGACGATAATTGGCCAGCTCCAAAGGGTCCAGGGAAGGCTTCTTGAGCAAGGGTCTCACCACCGCCTCTTTCAAGGCGGCCGGGAGAGACCCCTCGCCCAACGAAGCATTCACTAGGCCCAGGAGCCAGTCTCGTGTAACCTCCCAGGATGCCAGTACAAGCCAGGAGGGACACGGGTCCAATAAACATGTGGTGGGTCGCAGTCGTCCACGCAATCTGTCCAAATCCTCGATGGCAACCAAGTCAAACTCCTCCCAGATCGATACCTCAAGACTCGCCATGGGCGTCTCCATTGGACCACTGACAGGAACCCAGTCTCTCCGGATTTGAGCGATTTTATCCTGCAGATATTTACCAAATTCCTCTGCCCTGCCCTGTAGAGGGGCCTCCCGTGGCCTCTGAAACAAGAGAGAGCGGGACACCCGAAACAGGGCGGCAGGGCGGTTCTCCGCGGATGCAATGAGAGTGGCGCAATATTGGCGTTTGGCCGCTCTCAATGCCACAAGGTACGTCCTTAAATGGGCTCGTGCCTGTGTTCGATCAAATTCGGAGCGAGAGGATCTCCAACGACTCTCTAGATGTCTCTTGCGGCATTTCATCACCCTCAGCTCCTCGGTAAACCAAGGGGCTAGGGTGGATCGTTGCCGCCAGAGAGGCCGCAAAGGCGCCACCCGGTTCAAGGCCCCGGTAGTTGCATTATTCCACGCAACCACCAGGTCCTCTACCCGGGGGCGGGTCAAGGTTACAGGAGGTGGCCCAAGCTCCATCTGGAACCTATCAGGTTCCATCAGGCGCCTGGGGCGGAACCATCTGGAACTTTCCGGTTCCGCCTCCCCGCAGCGGGGGGTAGCACCAGGGAAGTCAAGACGAAGGAGTGAGTGATCTGACCATGACAGGGGAGTGATGGTTAAGTCCCCTCCTCCCAGATCACTCAGGCACTGGCCAGAGACAAAAACAAGGTCCAGAGTGTGTCCTCCCTCGTGTGTAGGGCCCTGAATCATTTGAGTCAGGTCCATGGCTGTCATGGAAGCCATGAACTCCCGAACCCCCTCTGATGCTTCTCCCACCGACGGCAGGTTAAAATCCCCCATCACTAAAAGTTTGGGGGTCTCAACCGCCACCGATGCAATCAGCTCGAAGAGTTCAGGCAGGGCCGCTGATGTATAGCGAGGAGCCAGGTATACTATCAGCAGGCCCAACTGTCTCCCAGGCCCCCATTTCACAACAAGGGCTTCACATCCGGACGTCTGTGGCACAGTAGACTCCCTCGGCTCTAAGTCCTCCCGAATAATTGCTGCCACCCCGCCGCCCCTTCCCTGGGCCCGGGGCTGGTGAAATGCTCGGTATCCTGGTGGGCACATTTCCACGAGGGGAAGACCTCCCTCGTGGCCCAACCAGGTCTCCGTTATTCCCGCGAGGTCCGGCTCCCCCTCTAAAATTAGATCGTGAATGAGGGGGGCCTTGTTAACAACGGACCTCGCATTGCATAACAACAGCCTCAGGCCTTGGGTCTGTAACTCTTGACCACCTAGAACGCGGGGGTTGGTACAAGCGACCGGGTGTAACCAGCAACCACGGTCTCCCAACCGACTGTAAGTTCTTAAACTGTCCTCGTATCTGCCCCTCCCTGCGACTGTTGGAATTAAGGAGCCCTGTATAGGAATGGTGTCCTCCCCCTCCTCCTCCACTCTTAAGCTGTGGGGGACCCACCTCAACTGCACAGTGCTCTTCTATTTCCATCCAATTTATAAAAGTGTAAATGGGGAGGAAGAGAGCTTTGTGTGACCCTGAGCTTTTCGAAAGAAAGGGAAAAAATATACATGCAATGGGGGGAAAGCCATATTCATGTTATAGGGTTTTTCTTGGTCAGATTAGATGCATGTAAAAAAACTGTGTTAAAATATTTGTGCTTGGCACCAGATCATCCTTTATGAATAGATCTATTTAGTTAGATATTCTGGATTGTTATTCTGGGTGTTAAAATATCAGTGTTGGTACAGGGGATAAATACCACCCCTTTTCAGAATCTCTGGTCACTAAAACAATATACCTTTCTTTCCAAAGGCACAAAAACTGCCCGATTAAAATTACTCGAGACTATATTTTTCACATATACTTTTATATCAACTGAGGAAATGGTTGCCTATTTAGTACTGTTTCTCGATGAATAAGCAAAAATGTGGGTAAATGTTGAGTTATTCCTAGAAAAGGATTCTTGTGGGCAAATGTATGGCGCAGAGGTAGTATTCTGCCGGTTCGCCCCGGTTCAGGCATACGGGTAGTGGCGGCAGCAAAAGGCACTGCCCACCTGCCCAGACATCATCACAGATGCTCTGCACATGCGCAGAAGGTTCTTTGCATGCACAGAAGCACCATAAGCGAGCAAAACAAGCCCGTGCACATGTGTGCTCCTGGTCCCGAACTGGTAGCGAAGGTAAGAGAAAACATTACTACATTGGTGGCAAAATTTTGTTAAGTCTTTCCTTCTACAATCCTCAGGAATAGATTTTATTCATTTTTATTTTATTATTAAACATATATGCCAGCTAACGCCTAGCGACTCTTAGAACTAGGGCAATTGATCCCTTTCTTGTTAAGCCTTCGGTATCAGCTTTGGGCCATGGTGGATTTTCTGAATCCAAGTGGATTTATTTAAGGGAGGACAAAGGATCTGATGTGGTCAAGGAACTTTCAGAAAGTTGATGAAAGGATCCTTCCATGCCACGAATGCTGAATGTGGTGGTGTCTAAAGAAAAAAAACCAAAATGGTGAGGGAGACATATATAGAGAGTCTCTCTTCAACATTCCTGTATGTCTAACTCCCCATGGAGAAGTTGGTATGTTTGGAAGTGGACTCCTACAAAGGAGCAGATCTCTGGGGATCTTTGCACTAGGATACTATGGGAAGTTAGCACCCACCCTCTCCTAGGAAAATGAAATATTTTAGGAAATATTAAAAAGGGCAGAATATTTCCTCTAAAAGGGAGGCAGAAACTCAACCCCTCACCTTTGTCAATGGGCTATTAAGGCCTGAGCCAGCCTATTCTACATAACAAAGATCTGCCTCCTTCAGGCAGAGCCATAATAGGAATCCCAAAGCCCTTTCATTACATCATCACCCAGCACGGCTCAACCAAGCTTGGGACTCAAAAACACAATCTACAAAGTTACTCCTGCATGGCCCCATTGGAGTCTGACAACCAACCAGACTGCAAACTCAAATTCAAAGCCCAACAGAGGGTATAAATCTCTCTCACCCATGTGCCTTTTTACCCAGGACCTCAAACCGTGTGATCCTGTCCACCATTAAACCATCTTTCCAAGCAGCCTCCATGTTTCCAGTGTCTTTCTCCCCACTTGAAACTGAACCCAGATGGACATTTCTTCCAAAAATACAATGGGTGGACAGATATGGATAGATCATTGTCCCTTATGATAGTTTAGCTTGCTGTTTTTCAACCTCAGCAATGTCAAGATGTGTAGACTTCAACCCCTAGAATTCCCCAGCCAGTGTGCTGAAGTTCACACATTTTAAAGTTCCTGAAGTTTTAGCACTATTCAGGACAAAATCTAGAAGGTAGACAATGCTGAGCTACTTTCTTTCCCCATATTCCTGATGGATTACTTCTTCGTAGGAGGGGAAGATAAGCTGAGTTGTGGAGATTTTGCTTTTGTTTTGGGATCAGTTCTGGGAAAAAGGATTATGAATTTTAAGTGTGGCTGACATCAGATCATGACATGCAAAGCCTCTTCTCCTTCATTTTTGATGCCGAATTCTGTTCCTAGGATTGCTAGTCAGAACTGGATTCTCAGTTCCTGATTTTACTATCATGTCCCTAAGCTAAATGCCTCCACTCCAGAGATAGGTATTGTTATTCGAAGTATTGGTAACCTACCTTATTGTGTGGATGTTTTAAGGAGTGCTAGACCCAAAACTGGAGCAGTCCCCATTTTTGAGCTCACATACTGTGAAAAATCTTTATAAAGAATGTCAAAAGCAATCTTGAAGGCATCCAATCATTCTTGCTGAAGAACCAGCTACAAAACATGCAACGAGTCCTGTCTGGAGAGGGAGCGGCTAATAAATTTAAATTTTTTATTATTATTATTATTATTATTATTATTATTATTATTATTATTATTATTATTATTATTATTATTATTATTATTATTATTATTATTATTATTATTATTATTATTATTATTAACATGAGTAGGTGTGGGCTGCTACGGGTTCGCCCAGGTTCAGGAGAATTCGTAACTAACACTATGGAACCTCCAAATCCCACCCCTGGCTTCCCCCCTCCCCCCTCCCTCCCACCTTGCCCCTTCCCAGGAGTCTCCACATGGTTTGGATGTAAGGTAAGTGCAGGGGCCGAGGGGAGGCTAAAGGAGGGGGGGATGGGCAAAATGAGCCTCCTGGAAGTTCCTGAAGGGTCTCTGGAGCTTAGAGTAGGCAGTTTTCGCCCTCTCAGAGGCTCAAGGAAAGCCTCTGGAGCCTGGGGAGGTGACCCCCCCCCTGTGGTGCAGGAGGCCAACCCACCATGGCTACGCACATCCAGCAACTGGGCAGAGAACCTGTTGCTGAAATTTTTGAAGCCCACCCCTGAACATGAGGGATAAAAGGGAGAACAAATACATTCATTTGTTTTCTAATAAATAACATATATTTCAACTTTCTGTCTGTAGAGTCCCCAAAGTCAGATTTGTAAGTGTAATAGTCACAGATTCATGTGATGCATTTCATCACAACAATGGGGAAAGAAAGGAGTATGTCACACCTTATGCGCTTCCGAATGAACCTGCTTGCACCAAGGTGTGAAAGAAGTGTGAGAAAGTGCAGAATTTTAGCTAAGGTAAATGAGAAGGGTGGTGGCACAGATGACAATGTGTCAGTGTTATTGCCTGCCACACAGATGTGTGGGTGGGATCCAAAGTGCTGTATGTGTGGGTGGAATGAACCAGTTTCTAAAAGGATGTCAAAGCTTTAACATCTTGCCTTGGACTGATTTTAAAAGAAACAGAGAAACTGCTGCTTTCTAGCAAAATAGAATACAGAAGGTGTCTGCAATTAATAAAAATGCATTGTATACATTTTTAATATATAAAACATTATGAATGCACACTCCTTGTCTTAAGAGCAGGGGTGGCCTGCTATGGGTTCATACGGGTTCAGGAGAACCCATAGCTAACATTATGGCCAGTTCAGAGAATCTCCAAATCCCACCCCTGACTGGCCCCACGGACCACGCCTGGTTGCTGGATGGGCGTGGCTATGCTGGGCATGAACTAGTCGGCATCCTGCACCACTGGGGGGTGGGGGGTATTTTCACTTTCCCCAGGTTCCAGAGGCTTTCCTTGAAAAACTGCCTCCCCCAGGCTCCGGATGCCAAAAACAGGCCCGTTTCCAGCCTTCCGGAACTTCCAGGAGACCTGTTTCCCCCCCCCTCCCTGAGCCTCCGCATGGGCCCTGCACTTATTTCGCATCCAAAACGGGCTGCGTGAAGACTCCTGGGAGGGGGAGGGGTGGGAGGGGCAGCCTAGGTGGGATTTGAAGGTTCTCTGAACTGGCCATAATGTTAACCTCAGGTTCTCCCGAACCCGAGCGAGCCTGTAGCAGCCCACGGCTGGTTGTGGAAGATATGAAATGTAGAACTGCTCAAATTACAGAATTCTTCATAGAAGAGCCTCCAATAGAAGTGTGTGTGTGTGTGTGTGTACATACACACAAACACACACACACACACATATGCAAAAATATAAGCTTCCTTAGCAGAACCTGATTTTGCTGATTGACTCTTATTTAAAAAAGCCACTCCAATGCAAAAAGTTGTCAGTTTACATAGAATACATCAGAAACTGATCTTGGATAGTGTAGAAAACTAAGGAAGATGTTCTTGATAGCAAAATGCAAAAATTGTTAACTTGGCTAATGGGCTGAACACTTTTTAAATCCTGAGAAATGATATAACCTTCGAAAGCTGCTTAGGCAGACCCCAACCTGATACACTGGAATATAAGAGGGAGGGGGGAGTTGCAACACAAGCAGGTTTGCTGGATTCTGTTATTATAGCTCATATCAATAAAGGTAGTTTTAGCCCCATGATGCTGAATCTATAGCACATGTGCCCAAAGTGGCATGCGAAGCCATGTCGCCTGGCACACGTGGCTTTGTCTGTTTGTGTTCTGGGTTTCTGGCACACATGCAGATGTGACAATCAACTGCCCTTCGCACATGTGGCAGTGCCAAAAACCGGTGTGCCCATGCATGCTGCCAGCTAATTGTCAGGTGCACATGTGCACCAGAATCCAGAAATTCAGCTTTTCTGGAGTGCAGCCCCAACATGTGTGCACAGGCGGCATTTCCTTGCAATGTTTCCACATGACCTTTTCGGCACACAGTGCCGAAAAGTTCGCCATCAGTGTTTTAGCCTCTCTGTGAAGTTGATTTCCTGCCCTGGATTATCTACTAGGAATGCTGGCTAGAGACAGCCATCACTTGTAGGAAAAAGATTAGACTTAAAACATGCATAGAAAAATAAATTAAATATAAGACAGTTGTTAGCTAACTTTTTCTTGCTCATCTAAAGGATAGCTATCCCTTGGAACAGATGTTCCTTCTGTGCCAGTTTGTTATCTGGAACATCCTTCTTCCTGTAAATTGCAACTTTAATCAGAGATTGGAGGAAAATCTTAGCTCGCTCATTCTGCCTTGTCCTCATTCCCTTTCAGCAACTTGTCGGTCCCCTTCCAGCTGGGGAGGTGAACTGCCTACAGCTTCAAAAAGAAAAAGAAAAGAAAAACCTTTTCCACCGAAAAAGAAAGGATCTGGGCTGGGGAATCTCACCTTTTGCTTATGTGCTAAAATAAGCATTTCTGCTTAGGAAGTTCCTCTTTGAGGCAAGAGGGATATATAGTCCACTTCTGAGAAGCAGATGTCCACGTTATGGATGCCACATGGCATCACAATACATTCGAAGGGGGTGGAAAATTGTTCAGGTAACTGACAAGAAAAGGATAAACAGAAACAGGAGGAAAGAGGAAAAAAGTGGTTGGGCCACTTCAAGTCCAGCAATGAACGAGAATGGTAGCTTATATGTAAGCATCTATTTAGAAAAAGACCAGTTTGGTTCAAATAATTGATCCACGTATATACATGGAGTGGATACGAAACATAAATCATAATCTGATTGTTTGTGATGGAAGACTGAGACAATATAGCAGAATAACAGCGTTGTCTTCTACTCCAACTCTTATTCAAGCAAGAGACCTTATACCAGTGATGGCTAGCCTTTTTGCTATTGCATGCTAAAAGCGGCTGGAGTGCGAAGGGGTCATGCACATGCATGCCCTCCCCCTGTGCATATGCACGCAACCCCCCGCCATGCCCCCATGCCCCCATGCATGCATGCACACACACCCTGGTTTGGTGTGTGATGGCATGGTGAAGCCGTTTTTTGCCCTCCCCAGGCTCCAGAGGCTTCCTAGGGACTTGGGAAGGGTGAAAATGCCCCCCCCCCACCTCCCGCAGGCCCTCTGGAGGCTGGAAACATTTTCTGACCTCCAGGTTGCCCGTACGGCCATTTTTGACCCTCCAGAGGCTTCTGTTTTGACTCCCAGGGGGGTGCAGGAGGCCAGGTGCTGCCTGCACACTCCTTGGCCATGTCTACCATGGCCACGCCCAGCCATCCAGTCAATAGGGCAGAGAACCAGTTGCTAAATTAGTTGAATCCCACCACTAGAACATGTTCCTAGCAAACTATAAGGGGCAAAGTTTGGCTTTAGAAAGCAGAAACAGAGAACTTGGGGGCTTCAGGAACTTTTTGAATGTTCCTGAATGTTCTATTACAGAATGTTCTGTAATATCCAATGCTTGAAGCTCTCTAAAAAAAAGGTTCCATACACTTAAAGGACCAGAATTCCAAACTGGGATGTTAGAATGATTGTTCCTTAACTTTGAAGCCCCCTCCTACTTCTTTTTCCCACAGGTCTGTGTTTTTTTTTTTTTAAAAAAAAAAGACAAAATGATAAAGTAGAACATATGTTTGTTTTTGAAAGGAAATCTCAAGAAAATAAAACCAGTCTTCTGAGTCATTTTTTATACATTTCTTCATATGTTTAAAAAAGTTTCTAAAGGGAAGATTTTTCCAGAATGTTATTAACATAAACCCCTGGTAGAGAGAGAAATCTCCCAGTAAAAGTCAGTTTCAGGTTACAACAAAATTGTTTCCAGCTCATCCTTTGCATGATTTTTACATTCTTCTCCTAGCCTGTTGGTTACTTCTCATTTACAACACTGCATTTCCAAGGTTTGCTTCTTTGTCCTAAATTGGGTACAGGGAGATGTGTCACCAGCTGAGGACAGCAAGAAGTGACACGTACTGTATAACAAACAGGGACAATTTCATTCTGAAATCCACTCCTTCCCCCAACTTTGTGTTCTCCAGAGTTGTTGAATGATAGCTTGTTGAAAAAGATAGTTGCAGTCTTATTGAAATATGGAGGGAGAAATCAGGCAGTGTTCATTTTAGATCTTTTCCATTTTAAGCCTATCCATCCTAATGCATATAGATCCGTGACGATGAACCTATGGCACGCATGCCACAGGTGGCACAAAGAGCCCTCTCTGTGGACATGTGAGCCGTGGACCCAGCTCAGCTCCACCACGCATGTGCACATGCCTCCTGCTGGCCAGCTGGTTTTTGGCTCTCTGCTGTGCATATGGGCGCATGCAGGAGATGTGCACACATGCATGAGGGGGCACACATGGGGGGTCATGCATGAATGTGCGAGGGGTAGGGCACATACAGGGGGCACATGCAGGTGAGTGGGTCGTGCGGGGGTCACGTGTACATGCATGGGGCACATGGGGGGGTCACAGGCGCATGCACAGAGGGTGGGGGTCATGGGGGGGTCGCATGCACATTGCATTATGGGTGCACGTGCACACTTTCGGCATGCGATGACGAAAAGGTTAGCCTCACTGATATACATGTGGTAGTTTTCCTTCATTCCCACATTTGCATGCCCCTCTCTGTATAGTTGCAACTGTAGGTGTGCTTCTGCACCTATAAAAAAAAAAGGAATGGGGATACAGTAATTCATAGAGCTAGAGACAGAAATCGAACTTTCTTGCACTGATGAAATAATGGGGGGAGATTTTCAGTTTTCCCTTCATTTCCCTCTTCCTGCACTTATAATAATAATAATAATATTTAATGCTTCTAGACCGCCCCCTCTCCCGCAAGGGACTTGGGGCGGTGTACAGTTCATACAAAATATAACAGGATACAATAAAATTAAATTAAATATGTACAGTTGACAATTGACATGGAGGAGGTTAAAATGTAGTTAAAAGAACTGTACAAAGTAGATATAAAATAAATTCGAACCCCTAAAAACAAATACAGTAAATTAAAAAAAACCTAAAATAACCAGATATAATACATTTGCCAGGAGGGACAGTTGAATTATGCCAGGCCTGCTAGTCGGAACAGGTGGGTCTTCAGTTTTTGCCGGAAGGAGCGGAGGTCAGAAGTGGTTCTAATGTCGGGGGGGAGGTCATTCCAGAGGGTTGGGCCCATCACAGAGAAGGCCCTACTCCTCGGTGTCGCCCGCTGGCATTGCCTAGTGGACGGCACCAGGAGAAGTCCCTCCCTGTGTGAGCGTATTGGCCGCAGGGATGTATGTGGGAGGATGCGATCCCACAAGTACCTAGGTCCCGTGCCATGGAGCGCTTTAAAGATGGTAATCAGCACCTTGAAACGCACCCGGAAAACCACAGGCAGCCAGTGCAGCTCGCGCAGGAGAGGTGTTACGTGGGAGTACCTCGTACTCCCCATCACAGCCCGCGCGGCTGCGTTCTGAACTAACTGCAGTCTCCGGGCGCGTCCCAAGGGCAGCCCCATGTAGAGAGCGTTGCAGTAATCCAGGCGGGACGTCACCAGCGCATGAGTGACCGTGCGTAGGGCATCCCGGTCCAGTAGGGGGTGCAATTGGCGCACCAGGCGAACCTGGTGGAACGCCCCCCTTGCCACGGCTGCCACATGGTCATCCATTGACAGCCGGGCATCAAGGAGGATGCCCAAATTGCGCGCCCATTCCACAGGGGGCAATTGTTCGCCCCCTATGGCCAGCGATGAGATCAGCTGGCTGAACCGAGATGCCGGTAGCCACAGCCACTCAGTCTTGGAGGGGTTGAGTTTAAGTCTGTTGTCCCCCATCCAGACCCCGACGGCCTCCAAACATCGGGACATCACTTCGACAGCCTCGTTGGGGTGGTTTGGAGTTGAAATATACAGCTGAGTATCATCAGCGTAGAGGTGATACTCAACCCCAAAACCATGGATGATCTCACCCAGCGGCTTCACATATGTGTTGAACAGGAGAGGCGAGAGGACCGACCCCTGTGGCACTCCACAAGTGAGTGGCCTCGGGGTCGACCTCTGTCCCCCTGTCAACACACATTGCCTTCGGTCGGAGAGGTAGGAGCCAAACCACCGCAAAACGGTACCTCCGACTCCTATCCCCTCCAACCGGCGCAATAGGATACCATGGTCGATGGTATCAAAAGCCGCCGAGAGGTCTAATAGGACCAGGATAGAGGAACAACCTCTATCTCTGGCCCTCCAGAGATCATCGACCAACGCGACCAAGGCTGTCTCTGTGCTGTGCCCGGGTCGGAAGCCGGACTGGCGTGAGTCTAGATACTCGGATTCGTCAAGGTGTCGTGGAAACTGCTGCGCCACCACATTCTCTACAACCTTCGCTAGAAACGGAAGGTTGGAGACTGGACGATAATTAGCTAGCTCCATTGGGTCGAGTGAAGGCCCCTTAAGCAAGGGCCTCACCACCGCCTCTTTCAAGGCAGTTGGTAAGGATCCCTCACCCAATGAGGCATTCACCAGGCCCAGAAGCCAGCCTCGGGTCACCTCCCAAGATGCCAGTACCAACCAGGAGGGACACGGGTCCATTAAACATGTGGTGGGTCGCAGCCGTCCACGCAACCTATCTAAATCCTCGGGGGCAACAGAATCAAACTCCTCCCAGGATGGTCTCACAAGACTCGCTGTTGGCGGCCCGTCTGGTCCACTGAGTGGGGCCCATCCGCTCCGGATCTGAGCAACTTTGTCCTGCAGATATTCCCCAAATTCCTCTGCTCTGCCCTGTAAGGGTGCCCCCTGTGTCCTCTGTGACAAGAGGGAGCGGGTCACCCTAAACAGGGCGGCAGGGCGGTTATCTGCGGACTCAATAAGGGTGGCGCAATATCTACGTTTGGCCACCCTTAATGCCACAAGGTAGGTCCGCAAGTAGGATCTTACCTGTGTTCGATCAGATTCGGAGCGTGAGGACCTCCACCTGCTCTCTAGACGTCTCCTGTGGCGCTTCATCACCCTCAGCTCCTCGGTATACCAAGGAGCCCGGGTGGGTCGCTGCTGCAGGAGAGGTCGCAAAGGTGCAACCCGGTCCAAGGCCCCAGCCGCCGCCCTATTCCAGGCGGCCGCTAGGTCCTCCGACCGAGCGCGGGTCAGGGCTACAGGTAATGGCCCAAGCTCCGTCTGGAACCTATCCGGCTCCATCAGGTGCTTGGGGCGGTACCAGCGTGGACCGTCTGGTCCCGCCTCCTCGCGGTGGGGGGTAGCGCCAGGGAAGTCAAGCCGGAGACATGAGTGATCTGACCATGACAGGGGTGTAACAGTAAAATCCCCTCTACCCAGATCACTCGTCCACTGCTCAGATACAAAAACAAGGTCCAATGTGTGGCCTCCTTCGTGTGTGGGGCCCTGAATTAACTGGGTGAGGCCCATGGCTGTCATGGAAGCCATGAACTCCCGAGCTACCTCAGACGCTGCTCCCGTCGACGGCAGGTTGAAATCCCCCATAACCACAAGCCTGGGGATCTCAACCGCCATCTCCGAGATCAGCTCGAGGAGCTCGGTCAGGGCTGCTGATGTATAGCGAGGAGCCAAGTATACAATCAGCAAACCCAACTGCCTCCCTGGGCCCCATTTCACACCAAGGGACTCACACCCGGGTATCTGAGGAACAGTGAACTCCCTCGGCTCTAGACCTTCCCGTATAACTACCGCCACCCCACCACCCTTACCCAGGGCCCGAGGCTGATGGAATGCACGGAAACCTGGTGGGCACATTTCCACGAGGGGTAAACCACCCTCGTGGCCCAACCAGGTTTCCGTTATCCCTGCAAGGTCTAGCTCCCCCTCAGAGATCAACTCATTAATGAGGGGGGCCTTGTTGGTTACGGACCTTGCATTGCAAAGCATCAGCCGTAGGCCCGGGCTCTGTAGTTCCTGGTCACCTAGGTTGCAGGGGTTGGTGCAAACGACCGGGCATAGCCAACAACCACGGTGTCCCAACCGACCTTGTGATCTTCTCTTGTCCTCGCATCCCCTCCTCCCCGCGACCGTTGTAATCAAACAACCCTCTATTGGAATCACTTGTTCCCTCTCCCCCCCCGCTCCGCTCACTTCCTTCCCAGACTCACCTGTCCGTCTGGCACTGGCACTGGCGCCTCTCCCGGCCTGGTTATCACACCCCCCCTCCCTGGAACCCCTTAATAACAATAAAAAACTTCTGGATAAAAAGCCCCTCAGCCTCCATTTCTTCCACCTCTCGGGGTTCACAAACCCGTCATCAAGGCAGGCCCTTGAGAGGGCCACGGGCCATACCTGCGAGAGCGGGGCCTCCCGCAGGCGGAGCAGGTCCAACCTCGAATAAATAGTTCGTTAAAAGTCCAATGGAATCAGTATGCTAATAAAGGTTGATAAAAAGTTGGTAAAAGTTCATAAAAGTTGATGGTTAATGAGTCGGGGTCTTAGAGGGAGGAAGGAGATGTTAAAATATTTAGATAGAGAAGAAGGGGGTGGGAATGATCGAATACCCCCAATTGCATAAAATTGCATAAAACGACGAAGGTGACCACAAGGTGAGAGATTGTTCAAGGTGTTCAGGATGTTCCATGGCAGAGTGACCCAAACGTGGGAGATTATTCGCGCTGGTTCAGGGTGGTTCCTTCCTAGAGGTCCACAGAGACTTACAGTTGGAGTTTGGTGTCCCCTGCTGGCGTTGACAAGGCCTGGGGGGGGCATAGGGGCGTTGGGAGCAGCCAGGGAGCAGCCAGGGTATGATGGAAAAAACAGCAGAAGTCCAGGCAATGGCGACCTTCCTTTCCCTCACCCGTCGCCATAGCCACCTCTAGTTGGTCTCTCCCGGCTAACTCACCAACTCCTAGCCATATCTTGTTCTCCTTATTCTCCCCCCCGGTCTTAGGTTAGTTGCCAACAGCAATGCAAATCTCTTGCAAATCTCTTGCGCCTCAAGCCTCACACCCATCTGACCTTTTTGGTTGTTGTTATTTTGTTGTTATTTTGTTGTTGTTCTCTCCAGCGCTGTTCATGCCAGTCTCTTTCACCTTGCACCATTCGTCTTGGGGCAACCCACAGTCCACCACGCTGCATTCCGCTCCGTGCTGCTATTCCGCTCCGTGTTACTGTTCTCACTGTAGCCACCATTGCAGCCCCACCTTCTCCTCGCTCCAAACAGCCTTCCTTCTATTTCTATTTCAGCGCTCTCCGCGCTCTCCGCCAGACTCCGAACTCCTCCGACCACCCTGGCAGCCCCAAATGGGCTCAAATGGGCTCAAAACAAGCCAGGGTGGACAGGCTATCAAACCCTCGGGCCTCGGATGGCATGAGGCCCGGCAGCTGCCCTAATCCATCGGGGAACTCCGCGGCATTCTCCGGAGCTCAGGAGGCGACTGCCATCACCATTATGTAGAGCTTTGGTTGAGTTGCATGGGAGCCTTTGGGTGGGGGGAGGAGGGAGAAATAACCAGTTACTGCCTTCCTCCATTGGAAGATATAACACTTTCAGGGGTGGGTTCCGGCAGGAACCACTGCCGGTTCGCTCATGTATGTGCCGTGTGCACACACGTGCTTGTGTGCAATACAATTAAAATTGTTCTGTGCACTCGCAGAACCAGAAAACAAGATGGAGAACTGCCTGGAGAACAAGTTCAGGGGGGTGGCAGGCCTGGGTTGCTGCAGGTTCCAACGACTCAGGCCGCCAAACCACTACCGGTTCGCCCGAACCAATTCGAACTGGTAGGAACCCACCACTGAACATTCTAGAACAGTGGTTCTCAACCTGTGGTCCATAGACGGCTGGAGAGCAGCCATGTCATCGCAAGAGGTCCACAAAAGCTTGGAGAAATGTTATGAATTAAATCTTCAGTTCTGTTTTGGTGGTCCATGGCCAGAAAAGGTATTTAAAGAGGGTTTGTGGTGAAGAAAAGGTTGAGAACCACTGCTCTAGAACTTCTCGCTCTATTAACAGTAGGCTATGAGCCATGGTGGCACAGTGGTTAGAATTGATTCTGCCAATTGCCAACAGTTCGATTCTCACTGGCTGGTAGTCAGTCTTCCATCTTTCCGAGGTTGGTAAAATGTGGACCCAGATTGTTGGGAAGCAATAGGCCTACTCTGTAAACCGCTTAGAAATAACTGTAAAGCACTGTGAAGCGGCATATAAGTCTAAGTGCTATTGCTATTATTTTAGTTTGTCCCTGATGCTTTCATGCATCAGATCCATCACTGCTGCCCTGAAATCAGGGTGGTAACACCTGTCTGTGAGCCCGCGAATTGTGTTCCAGAGAGAACAGAAAAACATCCATTTCCTGACTTCAGCAGAGAGAAGTTAAAATCAGAAATGTGAATTGCCACGCCAATTAATATCTGAAGCCTTCAAATATTGCTCATTGTTCCATTCTGATCCATCTTCCTTAAAAGTGTTCCTTAATCGAATCCCCCTCTTGAGGAAGTGATAGAAAAAGTGATTCTCTCTCAACAATCTTTTTTTTCCGTCTCCTCTCTGTTTTCTGCTGCATAAATCATGGCTTGGAAATCAGACAAGGTCAGTGTCATGGGAACAGGACAAATTAGGTTGCCAGGCAGTTCTGGTGAAGCTCTCAAGAAGTGTTGAAAGGCTCTTAGGCTCCTTCCTCCCTCTTCTGGCGTTGATGGGGTGTTCTAGTTATTTAATTACAGCATTCATTAGCCATTTTTCATCATTAAAAATGATCCCAAAGTAAAAGATGCGAAATGGGGGGAAAAAATAAAACAACCCTCCAATGATATAGCACACAGTATCTTTCCTGGTGCTTTAGCATACCTCCTTCAGTTTGACCTCCTCCTCAGTCCTGTGGTGGTTTCCAAACAGATGCATTGAGAATAAAAGGGCAACATCCTTTCTTCTGCAGAACATTATATATTTATGTATTTAGAAGTTATATAATTTTGACTATTTTTGTATACTGGGAATGTTCCCTATTGTTGGGCACCGTCACTGACTCTAATCCTGTTTTGGATTGTTGGACTTCCTTATAATGTTTCCGTAGATTAATTATTTCTCAGGGCTCAGTTCCCTGCACCACATAAATAAAGATTAAATATATGAACTGGTTATTTTTCGGGCGGGGGGAACTTATCTTCTTCAAAGATATTTTAATGTATGTTAATGTTATTAATAATAATAATAATAATAATAATAATAATAATAATAATAATAATAATAATAATAATAATAATAATAATAATAATAATAATAAGTCAAGAAAAGTAAAGAATTGGAGTGCACCTGAACCAAATGAGCTACCTGGTTTCTGGCTAAAGGCATTTACAATAGGGCCTTCTCTGTGATGGGCCCAACCCTCTGGAATGACCTCCCCCCCCGACATTAGAACCACTACTGACCTCGGCTCCTTCCGGCAAAAATTGAAGACTCACCTGTTCCGATTAGCAGGCCTGGCATAATTACAACTGTCCCTCCTGGCAAATGTATTAACTGGTTATTTTAGGGGTATTGTTTTTAACTTATTGTGTGTGTTTTAGGGGTTCAAAATCCTATATTTATATATATTGCTTTGTACAGTTCTTTTAATTCCATTTTTAACCTCCTCCATTCCAACTGTACATATTCAATTTTTATTGTATTTTGATATATTTGGCATGGACTGTACACCGCCCCGAGTCCCTTTTTGGGAGAGGGGGCGGTCTAGAAGCATGAATAATAAATAAATAAATAAATAAATACAAGTATGCACGAAAGATTGGCAGCCCAAATGAACTAGATCCTAAAAACACCTGACAATGATGAATGGATGACAACTGGAAGGACATTTTTGATCCAAAAAGATAAAGAAAAATGAAAGGACCCTGGAAACTATAGGCCAATCACCTGTTTGCCAACAACTTACAAGCTCCTTACTGGTATCATTGTAAACCAAATTTACGGATACTTGGAAAAAATGACTTTCTTTCTGTAGAACAGAAAGGATGCTGCAAAAATTCAAGGGGAACAAAGGATAAACTGCTGATTGACAAGCTAATCCTAAAGAATTCAAAGAAAAGACGAACCAAGCTGTTCATGGCTTGGATAGACTATAAGAAAGTGTTTGATTCAGTTCCCCACAGCTGGATCAAGAAATGCCTGAAAATCTTTGGCATTAGCAGCAACATACAAAAAATCATGGAAACTTCAATGAACCTCTGGAAAACGAAGTTTATGGCTAATGGAGAGGATCTGGGTGAAGTTGAAATTAAACGAGGCATTTTCCAGGGTGATTCCCTTTCACCCCTACTTTTTATACTCTCAATGCTACCACTGACAACCATTTTGAAAAAGGTGAATTGTGGATATGAACTTGCAAAGAAAGGACTGAAAATTTCACACTTGGTGTACATGGATGATTTGAAACTGTTTGGTAAAACAAAAGCTGAACTGAATTTATTAATTGAAAGCACAAAAGAATTTAGCCAAGAGATTGGTATGCAGTTTGGAATTGACAAATGTGCAACAATGGCAACCAAGGCAGGCAAGGTCCTAGAAGATGATGGAATACAACTTGAGAATGAAGAAATGATAAAGGCGGTAAGGCCTCTGACTTAATGCATAATAAAGTCAAGGAATTAACCTCAGCCAAGTACATTCGATGAATTCGCAAGATATTAAAGTCCAAACTGAGTGGAGGAAACATCATAAAAGCCATAAATACCTGGGCTATACCTGTAATTCGATACTCTGCAGGAATAATTGACTGGACCCAGATGAAGTTGGACAATTTGGACAGAAAAACAAGGAAGCTTACAACAATGCATCATGCTTTGCACCCTAAAAGTTATGTTGACCGATTGTATCTACCAAGAGCAGAGGGTGGTCGAGGACTCCTACAAATAAAGCAGACTGCGGAAGAAAAAAGACATAGCTTGAATGATTACATCCAGAAAAGTGCAGAACCAATGATTAAGGAAGTAAATAAAGGAGGCCTTTTGAAGACAACTAAGTTAAAAGCTGAATATAAGAAAGAAGCAATTGAGAAGTGAGCTAAAAATTGGAAAAGCAAAGCTATGAATGGCCCATACTTGAAAAGTATTGAAGGCAAACCTGTCCAAAAACTAACTTGGAATTGGTTAAGATCAGGAGTATTGAAAAAAAAACCAGAAGGCTTTATTTTGGCAGCTCAAGAACAAGCCTTAGCCACAAACTGCATGAAGACAAAAATTTAACATGTTACCACCAACAACAAATGTCGCCTCTGTATTGAGAAAGATGAGACAGTCGACCATTTGATCAGCAGGGGCAGCAAAATTTCACAAACTGACTACCTACAATGCCATGACCACGTTGCTAAGATCATTCACTGGAAATTGTGCCAAAAGTTTGGATTTGAGTACAGCAAAAACCACTGGGACCATCAGGTTGAGAAGGTTTTAGAGAAGGAGAGCGTCAAGATCTTGTGGGACTTCAGAATCCAGACTGACAGGCACTTAGCCTACAACACACCAAATTTTGTGGACCCCTTGCAAATTGAGGTTGAGCGACTGTGGAAAAAGAAATCATGTGTTGTCCCAATTGTAATTGGAGCTCTTGGAGCAATACCTAAAGGGCTATCTCGCTATTTGAAAATTCTCAATTTACCTGACTTGAACATTCTGACTCTACAAAAAACTACCCTACTTGGAACAACTTATATCCGCCAACGTTACTTTAACAGTTCCTAGGTCCTTGGTTAGGACTCGAGCTGTTAGGCTACCAACCAGCCCCAAAGGCTGTGAATTTCACCAAAGATTAACATAATCATAATCATAATCATAATCATAATCATAATCATAATCATAATCATAATCATAATCATAATCATAATCATAATCATAATCATAATCATAATAATAATAATAATAATAATAATAATAATAATAATAATAATAATCAGCCTTTGGGGCTGGCTGGTAGTTCAACGGCTTGAGTCCTAACCAAGGACCTAGGAACTGTTAAGGTAACGTTGGAGGATATAAGTTGTTCCAAGTAGGGTGTTTTTTTGTAGAATCAGAATGTTCAAGTCTGATAAATGTAGAATTTCTAAATAGCGAGGCAGCCCTTTAGGTATTGCTCCAAGGGCTCCAATTACTACTACTACTACTACTACTACTACTAATAATAATAATAATAATAATAATAATAATAATATGCAATGCAATACAGAGTACACAATGATGAGACTCACTTTCAACCATTGAAGGAAGTTAGCATCCACCCCTCTACTAGAAAAATGAAATATCCTAGGAAATATTAAAAAGGCAGAATATTATATTTCCCTGGAGAAACATGTTTTAAATACAAAGCAGCTTCCTAGAGCTTCCTGCTCCCCTTCAGCTCCAGGGTGATGGGATTAAAGCATGGCCCTCAGGACATGATAGGATTAGCCCTCTACCCATCTAGCAACAGATCTCACCACATGGCACCTGCAGAGATTTTCATCACCCACGTCTGGGACACAGACAGCCTACAAAGTTAGCTAAGATCCCCCACCCCCTGGGAATCTGAAAGCCAATGGGATACATTTCTTAGACAGGAACAGGAAACTCTAAGGTGGGGCCCAAGAGAGGGTATAAAACTCAGGCTCTCTCAGCATCTCTTTCCTTTTCTTTTTCAAGATCTTCAAGGCATCTCATCCTCTTTCCCCCCAGGACCTCAAACCATGAGGTCTTGTCCACCATTAAAACCTTCTTTCCAAGCAACTTCCATGAATCCAGTGTCTTTTTCCACACTTGGAACTGAACCCAGAAGGACATTTCTTCCAACACCATTAATAATGATGGCTTCTCTAATCTCTCTTTCACCACATGCTTCACTGGGTTTTGAAACAAGCAAGAATATGCTATTGTGCCAGAGTAAATGAAGACAGAAAATGGAAATAAGCTATCAGATTTGAGTAGTGCACCTTGATATGATAACAAGAGAGTTACAAATGTATGCCTCACTATTTTTAGCTGGTAGTGTATCTGTTTAGAAGACGAAGATAGGTTTAATAGAAAAGCATATTATGGCTGTGGAAGGAATGCTGGCTGAAAGAATAATAGGACACTTGGATGTCAAGTTGAAGCCCAGAGATGCCATAGCGAAATCCAATTGAGTCCAATCCCTTATTTACTTACACCTAATATATAGTGGAATCTCCAGCTAGAGTGGTGCAACTTTTACTGTCAGAACGGGATCGAGATTAGTGTCAGGAAGTGATGCAGACCTGACTTCCTCTAGAATTCCAGAACCCCTTATCTGGCTAAATGTGTATGAAGAGATGTGTGTATGATCATATGTGTATGATCATTTGGGTCATAGTAGTCTCAAAGGTGCTTTTTCAAAAGACAATTGGGCTGTTTTGTCAAAGGAGGAGGAGGAGGAGGAGGAGGAGGAGGAGGAGGAGGAGGAGGAGGAGGAGGAGGAGAAGAAGAAGAAGAAGAAGAAGAAGAAGAAGAAGAAGAAGAAGAAGAAGAAGAAGAAGAAGAAGAAGAAGAAAGAAAAAGAAAAAGAAAAAGAAGAAGACAACCACCACCACCACCACCACTTTTCACTTCTCATCCAAGTAGCTTCATCAGTCGTGATGAAGTTTTCTTCTTCTTTCTCCTCAAGAAAAAAAAAGTCCAGTTACCTTTTGAAAAAGCACCTTTAAGATCTTTAGCTGATTGTTTCCAAGAGAGTGCAGTCAGTCAGGCAAGATTCTTGTAAATTGGCAAGCAACAATAAAAAAGTAACTCTGACCAGCACACAATATTTCTCTGGTTCCTTCTGCCTGACAAGTAGACAGAATCTTGCCAAACTAAAGCTGTAACCTTCTACCTTACTAGATACATCCTGAAAGATTCTAGGTTGTGGCTACCGTGAATCTCTTCTCCTGTCTCTCATTCAGCTCTGGACTGCACAATTTCTTAACCCAGGCCTCTCTCTGGGAAAACTCTGTATTGTCCTTCCTTCTCCTCCTCCGGGTGCACATTTCAAAACATTGGATGACTCCTCCCTCATCATCTTTAAAGACCCTATTTTGCTAAGCAAGGTAATAAGTAATCCAAAACTATAGGATTTTACCAAGTAATGGTAAATTCCAACCATGGTATCCTCTTTTCTTCACTACCAGTTTGGCATCTCTAGGCATGCGCAGAACCTTCACAGTCTGTGATGAAGTCTGGGTGAGAAGGCAGAGCCTTGCACCACCGCTACTACCAGTTCTCGTGAACTGGTGCAAATGAGCAGAATACCACATCTGATTTTATCTCTACAAAACATAAATAAATGTAGAACCATGCATAAGATGGCTATATACCAAAAAATACCAAAAATATGGAATTCAGAAACAGGATAGTTATGCAAGCATTTAAGGCAGGGATATCAAACTTGTGATGATGTCATCACATGATGTATCACAACTTTTTCCCTCTTCACTAAACTGGGGGTGGGCGTGACCAGCATGTGACGCATCCAGCCTGCGGGCCACAAGTTTGATACACCTGATCTAAGGCAAGGGAAAAAAAACAGTTTCTTCAGAAATGAAATGTTATTTAGTAAGTTCTCCTGCATAAGAGCATTGAATCAGGGGTGGGGTTCAGCTGATTCGGAGTGGTTCGAGTGAACCGGTATCTCGGACAATCAGTTGAGAGCGAACCGGTTCACTCCGATAATCAGGTAGGCCCTCCCTCCCTCCCTTGTGCTTTACTTACCTGATGTCAGCCTCTGCTTTGCTATTTGCTTTCAGCTGCCATTGAAATTGAGAGGGGGGGAGCTTGGTATTTGGGAGGGTAAGTTTTAGTACAGGAGAGATTGTAAAAAGGGAGTTTTGTTCTCACCGTCTACTGCGCATGCTGGAGACTGGTGCTTGGTGTTGGTCAAGACCAACCGTCCTGCATACCAACCTGATGATGCTCCTTGAAGATGAAACTCACATGACACCTGAGGGTTTTGCAGATTGGACAGTGGAATGAGGGTTACTGGGGGGAGGGGGCTGGTCACATATTGATATGTATGATTTCACATGCTTTTTCCTCAGACCTTGCTTTGCTTAGCTGCTATCTTTTCATAGCCAGTAAAAGTACTCATAATTCTGCAAAATGGAGTTAAGTGGTTTCTTTCTTGGTTACTGAGGGAAGCCGGCTTGACATTAAGCAAGATCTGAGGCAAAAGCACACAAAATGAGCAGAGTGGCGCAGCGGAAGCGTGCTGGGTCTGGCAAAAGTCCAGGCTGTAACTGAGTGGGCACCTCCTCGCACCCGCAAACAATTACAACATTTTTTGGGATTTGCGAATTTTTATCCTCAATTTATTCCCTCATTCGCCAGCATTGCTCTGCCCATTACAAATCTCCTAAAGTCAAAAGGGGAGGCCAAGCTCAGACCAGGTAAACCAAATACCAAGCCCCCCCCTCCGTGTTTCAATGGCAGCCAAAAGCAAATAGCAAAGCAGAGGCTGACACCTATATTCTCTCAGCTGGTTAGCGTGGCAGAAAGGATTCCCATGCCTCAGCTGTGTTACTCCCCAAGGTGTAACGTTGAAGGTAAGTTTTGGTAAAACTGTTCACATGCGAGCAGTGAAATGCGTGATCACCAAACCGGTTGTTAAACTGGCAGGATTCCACCACTGCATTCAATGTCAATGGAGAACTGAAGAAGCTTCTTGGATGAGAAGAGAAAAGTTTTCAAGGAAAACACCAAGAAAGCCCAGTGGCCTTTTGGAAAAGCACCTTCGGGACAAGAACATTGTACGTCTCTTGCAGATTATCTAAGTCAAATCTGCAATGTGGATTGAAGGCAGAAAGGAAGAATGTTTCAGTTCTCGGTCTGTTCTGCCTTCTCAACTTGCTTCTGATCTCATCCAGCCATGGCTCCCAGAACACATTGTTTTCATCCAAACATACTGGGTTGAATTATAAATGAGAGGCATTTTAAGGATTTCCATGCACAGTAGGCTACAGGCAATTCTGTTGTTTATCGTTATACTTTTTCCTGTGTATTTTCTTGAGTTGTAAACGACATCACCACATTCTGTAAAGTCTACATTTATGTCTGCACAGACATTTGTATTCATTTCCATTTTCTGGAAATCGGAGGTCATTACATTCATGATGTAATCCCCCCCCCCTTAGGAATTGCTTCGATCTCTGACCTATGGTCAGAAATCTGGGGATCCTGCTTTGTGCAATAATCTGAGGAATAACTGAGCAAAACACAGTAAGTCCTCTACTTACAACAGTTCATTTAGTGACTGTTCAAAGTTAGAATGGCACTGAAAAAAAAGTGATTCATGACCGTTTTTCACGGTTACGAACTTTGCAGCATCCCCGTGAACATGTGATCAAAATTCAGAGGCTTGGCAACTGACTCATACTTATGACCGTTGCAGTGTCCCAAGGTCATGCGATCCCTTTTTGCAACCTTCTGACAAGCAAAGTCAATGGGGAAGCCAGATTCATTTAACAACCATGTTGCTAATTTAACAACTGCTGTGATTCACACTGAACATCTGAGGCAAGAAAGGTGGTAAAATGGGACAATAGTCACTTAACAAATGTCTTACTTAGCAACAGAAAGTTTGGGCTCAATTGTGATCATAGGTCGAGGACTACCTGTCAGGGTTCCAAGAAACACCCCCAACAAAAGAAGATTCCGAAGATTGAGTTTCCTTATGGTTCCATTTTATTACAGATGTTATATTGGCACATCTGGGAAAACCTGAATCTGAAAGCTTCCAGGTTTTCCCCACCCAAAGCCCCTGGGTCCAAGCCCCTGCCCAGCACCCACTGTCTGTCACATGGTCCAATCAGGCACCGTCCCAACTGGAGATGCCTCCCAGTCACACAACTCCAGGTGCAGGGCAAGATGTCCTTGAGTCTCTGAGAAAGGAATGTTGTTTAGACCATATAGCTCCCATATGCCATATAATCTCGCCTCCCATTTTCCCACAGCAGAAAATGTGGCAGGCCTGAAGGCCCAATGCAAAAGATGGCTTCCAGGCCTGGCACTACGTGTATACAGATTGCATCTACAATGTAGATTCCCTGACTACGCAGTGAACTGAACAGTACTGATCTTTGTTATTTGGCAAATGAGAAGTGATTCTTTAAATACAAAGTAAAAGTCACAATGTCCATAAAATCATGCAGAAGTGATCCAACCTCTTTCCCCTTTTTCTTCTTCCCTGGAGTAAGAGGTTATTCTAAATTAAGCAGCAGAAAGCCACTTCCTAGTGGGCCTATGACTCAGATTTCTTACAGCAATGTTTAGAATATTCACATTCTACTCTGATTTATGCTACATACACTGTCAGGATTAAAAAAATACACAACTGCGCAAGTAAAAACAACCCTTGTCATTGTGAGATATATACCTGTTTCATTATTTGTAAACAGCTTGTCAAAGCAGTTCGCAAAATTTAAAGACACACTTTAAGACATAAATCAGGAAAATATACAGAAGTTTTTAGAAATGCTGTTAAATTTACCTGATTAATTAGTGATAACTTAAAACATGACAATATGGGCTAACATAAAAATAAATACCAATATCCTTGATAAATATATGTAGATAAATATAAAATTTGGAATAATCTTGATGAAAACATATTTAGCATTATGTCATATGGCAACGAATGATATACGAAGTATGTACTTTCTGTCTATTGGTACGCTGCCCAGAATCACACATAGTTTATGTTGGGCAGCCATATACCCGAATAAATAAAATAAGTAAATATGTATATTGAAGCAGATCCTCGCAAGGACATATTAGCAGGTGAATTTGGAAACCAAGTACTAAGGAGAATGTAACCTTTAAAATGTACATGCATAAACCAAAGATCCTCCAGTGTAAATTAATGGCTAATTGATCAAAATGAAAGGTAGAACTAATGAGATTCTCTCAACAAAGGAGAATTCAACTCTGAAAGGTGGATTCAAAAGAAGCAAATTAGCCATAAAGCATCCCTCAAAATATATGCCCTCTGTTGTTGAACAAATCAGGGTGGAATCACATGGTGAGTTTGTGCTCAATTTTCACTGAAGAACCTTCTGATAATCCAGAACATCTACTGGCTATCGATACCATTGACTATAGCAGGGGTGTCAAGGGCTGGATCCGGTCCTTGGGGTGCAAGGCTGCCCTGGGAATAGTGAGGGACTGGCCCGCAGTGCTTCTGCCACCAAAAACAGTGCTTGGGAGGGCTGCACGCGACTATCCTGAGTTCTGTTTCTGCTAGCAGAGTGCTCAGGCCACTGTTAAATTCGAACGAAAGGCGAGCGGAGACGTGAGGAGAATCCAACCAACTTTATTGAACAAACTATTCACAGTCAAATACAGGAGAGAATCAATGCAAGGATCGTCTGACAGCTATTTATACGAAGCTGTCAGACGACCCAGCCAATCCCCAAGCCAGAGTTTCCCCGCTCTCAGCCAGGTCGCGTCTTAGCCAATCAGACGCGACCTGGCTGTTGCTAGTGCAGATGCCGGCTGTCAGGGGAAACTCCCTGACGTCATCTGCCCGGACACAACACTCCTTCCCCCCCAGTGACTGCGCATGTGCAAGCGACGCACAAACGTAGTCACGTAGATAGTCTGGGCGGCGCCGGACCCGCCCAGAACGCCTCAGTTCGACAGGAGGCGCCGGAGAGGAAGGTGGTGTCCGTTGAAGCTCCTCCCGCAAGGGAGTGGAGCTCCGGGCGCCATCTTGGAGGCCCACCCCTGACGGAGAAAAACCAGGCCCAGGTAGGCAGGGCCGAGGGGGCGCGGCCGAAGGCGGGCTTGAGCTGGGCATTTGTTGGTAGGCCTGGCCTGACTCGGGGAAGGCCACTTGGAACCCGGGAGGCTGACGCCTAACGGGCGACCCCCCCCCCAATATTGGACGGCCGGGAGGCGGCGTCCAAGAGCGGAAAAGCCCTGGGCAGCTGGACCGGGCGGACGATTTCTGGTGGAAGGGCACCAGGGAACAGAACGTTGGAGGGCTCAGGCGCAGCGACGTTGATGGTCGACCTTGCGGGGGTGTTGTCGCTGGTGCTGGGCAGGCGGCGCCTCAGTTGATCCAAGTGCCGCCGCCATTCGGTCCCATCATGTAGCTGGACCCTGTAAGAACAGGGGCCGGTTATGGCGGTGATGGTGGCAGGCACCCACCTAACCGCCCCTGAGAATGCCTGAGCCCAAACAGCATCGCCCAGGAGGAACGCGCGGGGAGGGGGCCCCAGGTTGCCAGTCTGTTCACTTGAATAGAGTGGGTGCAACCTATCCAAGGTGGTCCGCAGGCGCCGGCCCATCAGCAGCTCAGCTGGAGACTTCCCGGTCAGGGGGCAAGGAATGGCATGCTGTACCAAGAGGTAAGCAGCCACCCTTGATGGCCAGTCAGCCCCATCCATCCTGCCTAACGCCTCCTTGGCCGAGCGGACCGCCCTTTCCGCCCGGCCATTACTAGCCGGATGGTATGGGGCGACTGGGGCATGGCGGATGCCCTGAGAAGCCAGGAACAGCTGGAACGCGGTGGATGCAAATTGAGGCCCGTTATCAGAGACAAGGACGTCCGGCACGCCATGGGTGGCGAAAAGCCTAGTCAGTTCTCTGATCGTGGCCTCGGCTGTGGTGGACCTCATGAGGATGAGCTCCACCCAGCGCGAATATGCATCCACCACCACCATGAAGACCTGGCCTCTGAAGGGACCCGCGAAATCCACGTGGAGACGGGACCAAGGTCCACGAGGCAATTCCCATTCCCTAGGAGAGGCTGCCGGTGGCGCCGGTCGGGAATGTTGGCAGAGGGAGCAGCCGGCCACCCAGGCGGCTATCTCGTCATCAATGCGAGGCCACCAGACATAGCTGCGCGCCAGGCATTTCATGCGCACTATGCCCGGGTGGCCCTCATGAAGGCGAGATAGTACCTGATGGCGCAGGCTGGGTGGAATGACCACCCTGTCACCCCACAGGAGGCACCCACTGTGAAGTGACAGCTCCAACTGCCTGGCCCTGAAGGGACGAAGGTGCTCTGGCACCGGACCCTCAGGCCAGCCCCTTTGGACCCAAAGGATGACCTGGGACAGGTCAGGGTCAGCCCTAGACTTT
The DNA here is from genome assembly GCF_964273705.1 of Natrix helvetica. Lineage (NCBI taxonomy): Eukaryota > Metazoa > Chordata > Lepidosauria > Squamata > Natricidae > Natrix > Natrix helvetica. The sequence continues at coordinate 152,508,861 of NC_138552.1, forward strand.
AAGGCCACCTCTCTGGAAGAGAGTGGCAGAGCCAAATCTGCTATGGCCAAGACCGACAGGCAAGGCACTGTCGGGGGGTCAGTAACGGGCAAGGGGCAGCGGCTGAGGGCATCAGCGTGCCCTAAGTGCTTGCCCGGGCGGTAGAGCAGAGTATAGCTGTATGCAGCTAGGAACTCTGTCCACCTGGTCATGCGCGGTGACAGGATGGGAGGGGTCGGCTTGTTACCTGCCAAAAGCCCAAGGAGTGACTTATGGTCGGTGAACAAAGTAAAGTGCCGACCATAGAGATAGTCATGGAACCTTTTAATCCCTGACACTGCAGCCAGAGCCTCCTTGTCGATCTGGCTGTAATTGCGTTCCGCAGAAGTCAGTGTCCGGGAATAAAAGGCTATGGGGGCCTCCGAGCCATTGGGCAGCACATGGCTCAGGACCGCCCCCAAACCCACGGGGGAGGCGTCACAAGCAAGAGTCAAAGGCAGCTTGTCCGAATACTGAACGAGGACTGCCTCTGACGTCAGCAAGTCTTTGACAGCCGCGAACGCATGCGCTTCGCGGCTGCCCCAGCGCCAGGCAGCCGATCGGTCGAGCAACCGATGCAGCGGCTCGGCTAGTGACGCCTTATGCGGCAGGAAAGGCGCGTAGAAGTTAAGCAAGCCAAGGAACGCCTGCAGCTCCGTCTTGGAGGCAGGTGTGGGGGCGTTCCTGATGGCTGCAACCTTTGAAGGGGTTGGGTGAATTCCTTGGGCGTCAATCGTGAAGCCCAGGAAATCAACCCGGGGCACAGCAAATGAACATTTGCTGCGCTTTAATTTTAAGCCCGAGCCCCTGAAACGCTCGAGGACCTTCACCAGTACTTCGATGAGGCCCGATCGGCTGCTAGCGGCGATCAGGACGTCATCGAAATACGGAACCACGCCAGGGAGCCCATGGAGCAGCCGCTCCATGAGGCTCTGGAAGATCCCCGGGGCTACGGAAACGCCGAATTGCAAGCGGCGGCAACGGAAAGCTCCACGGTGGGTGACGATGGTCTGCGCAGCCGCCGCCTCGTCATCCACCGGGAGCTGCTGGTAGGCCTGCGCCATATCCAGCTTCGCAAAGATGCAGCCTTGCCCCAAAGAGTGGAGCAAGTGCTGCACTACCGGAACTGGATAGGGGTTCGCTTGGAGGGCAAGGTTGATGGTGGATTTGAAGTCGGCGCAGAGGCGAATGGACCCATCCGCCTTAACTGGGATGACCAAAGGGGTCTCCCACTTGGAGTAATCCACCGGCTCCAAGACTCCCTGCGCGACGAGCTTGTCGAGCTCCGCATCAACCTTTGCCCTCAAAGCGAAAGGCACCCTACGGGCCTTCAGCCTAATGGGGGCAACCTGGGGATCTAGGTTCAAGGAGATGGGCGTGCCCTTATACGCCCCCAGCTGCCCATTAAACACATCAGAAAATCTGGCAAGGACGTCGGCCACGTCGGGAGGCGTGGCCACCACTTGTCGAATCCCGTGCACTGATAGGCCGAGTGCCGGGAACCAGTCAAGGCCCAGGAGGGCCGGTAAAGGCTTTTCTACAACTAGTAGAGGAAGGCACCCCGAATAGTCCCCGTATTCTACCCGCACCAGGTGACAACCCAGGGTAGGAATTTGAGTCCCCTGGTAGTCCCGTAGGGTTGCGTCTGGAGGGGCCAACTGGGTCTTTGAGATGCCTGGACAGAGGTGGGAGAACTCTGTCCACGACAAAAGGGATCGGGACGACCCCGAGTCCACCTCCATGGTGCAGGGGGAGCCCTCTATGAGGAGCGACGCCTTGATGCGCTCCGCACCTGCACCCGTGCGGAAGGCCAACTCTGCGGGGTTGGCGTGGAAGTCTGCGTCCACGGCGTAGCAGCCTCCGCGCGAAGGCTGCTGCTGCTGCTGCTGCTGCTGCTGCTGCTGTCATCCAGCACGGCCTCCAGGTCGCTGTTTAACGGCGGCTGTGGTCGGGACGTCATCCGCTCGCTGTGGCAAGGGAAGCTGCGCTCGGCAGACCTGGGCCAAATGTCCCTTCTTCAGGCAGCGGCGGCAAATTGCGGTTTTAAAGGGGCAACCCGAGCGGTCGTGGTTGCCTCCACAGCCAAGGCAAGCGGGCACAGCTTCCCGGGCTCGCTGAGGAACGCGTCTTCTGGCGGACTGGCCAATGCGCGCCACCGCTCCCTCCTCAGGATAGTCATTAGGCAAGGGAACTAGTTCGTCCACCAGGCAGGTGCGGCCTGGCGGGGGCGGCAGGTTGAACATCTCCGCCATTGACTCGTCGGAGAGTTCAGCCGCCCTTGCCTGCTCGATGGCCCCAGTCAACGTGATGTCCGCCTGTGACAGGAGCCGCCGGCGAAGGCGCAGATCTTTTACGCCGCTGACGAACTGTTCCGTCAGGTTGCGATCGAGGTCGGCAAACTCGCACCTCATCGCCGCGGTGCGAAGCGCCTGGAGGAACTGGCTCACCGACTCCTCCGGCTTCTGTACACAGCGCCGGAAAGCGTAGTGCCTCGCCACCCAGGATGGAGTGGGGGCGTAGTGGCGCTGAAGACGTTCGGTTAATGTCGCCCAGTCCAGAGAATGGACTGGCTGTGGGGCGGCTAATGAGCGAGTGGCGCTAAACATTGGCGTGCCGCAACAGCTCAAGAAGAAGCTGCACTTCTCGTCGTCTGGAACGTCGCGACGGCCGTTGGCTATGAGGTAGCACTCGAAGCGCTCCATGAATGCCTCCCACGTCTCGCCGTCGCAGCCAAAAGGCACGAAGGTTGGCATTGCCGACATGGTCTCCTCAGGAACGAGCTAGGCCGGCCAGGAACGGGTCGCCGGTGCGATTGTGGCAAGATGACACGCTCGGTGGGTTTCGGTGGGTTAGCGGCTGGATCCCACCTTCGTCGCCAGTGTTAAATTCGAACGAAAGGCGAGCGGAGACGTGAGGAGAATCCAACCAACTTTATTGAACAAACTATTCACAGTCAAATACAGGAGAGAATCAATGCAAGGATCGTCTGACAGCTATTTATACGAAGCTGTCAGACGACCCAGCCAATCCCCAAGCCAGAGTTTACCCGCTCTCAGCCAGGTCGCGTCTTAGCCAATCAGACGCGACCTGGCTGTTGCTAGTGCAGATGCCGGCTGTCAGGGGAAACTCCCTGACGTCATCTGCCCGGACACAACAGCCACCATAGGCACCCCCAACACAAATGATATCGAACTGGCCATGCCCTCCCCTGCCCATGCCCTCCTGCGCCCCAAGGTCAAACACAACCCTGATGCAGCCCTCAATGAAATCGAATTTGACACCCATGGACTATTGGTGTTCGGTATTGTTACAATGAGATGGGAATTGTGTTTTACTCCTGTTTTTAGGAATACTCTCCAAGAGCAGTATTGTATGATTGTGATGCAATGCTATGCCATTTAAGCACTATAAGACACTAGATAATTAAGAATGCAAGGGAATTAGGCTTGCTGAAAGGAAAGAAATATTAATTGTAATTGAACATATGATGTAAAATGAAACTAAGGCACCTATTCATATTAGATGAAAAATTTGTGACTGTATATATAACTGAAAATATGGATGCACGAAGCTTGTAACCAAACGACATGCTGTACGTAATGGATGAGATATTTTTTATGTTGTTTTTTTATGTTTAAAAAAAATAAAAAAATATTAAAAAAGAAAAGAAAAAGTACAGCATTGGAGAATGCTACTAGAACCCTTTTTTGGGTCACTGAACCCAAGTATATTAGCTGTGTCTTTAGTCTTCCAATTGTAGTCATCAATCAGAATAGCAATAGCAATAGCACTTAGACTTATATACCATTGCACAGAGCTTTACAGCCCTCTCTAAGCAATTTACAGAGTCAGAACCTTTACCTTTACCTTTTTGCTAATCTAGATGCTACAAGTTTTGAAATGCTGATGTTGTTAGAACGTTAGAATGGCTAAAATTGATTTTTTCTCTAAAGAAAGCTGGACCGGTACTTTTGAAGCTTTGGGGGGAGGGATCTTTGAATGGACTTATGCTAAAAGCCTTCCTTCTCCACTGACTGTTCTGTCATCCACTTTAAACATAACGGACAGTATTGAAGAACTATTCTGGATTTCAGATCAGAAATAACTAGTAGGATTAAACTGGAGTTGGAGACAAGAAGTATAAACTAGAGTGTAACTTTTATAATCTCAGTTATTTAAAACGAAGCTGTATTTCCGAGAGATTACTTTTATCCTCCTTGCCATTTTTTTCTCCCCTAGTCCACCATTCTAGGGAATACATTTGGGCAGGGGTGGGCTTCAAAAATTGCAGCAACGGGGGCTCTGCCTGGTTGCTAGGTGGGCGTGGCCAAGGTGGGCGTGGCCTAGTTGGCTTCCTGTACCACAGTGGGAGGGGGATTTTCGCCTTCCCCAGCCTCCGGAGGCTTTCCTTGAGCCTCTGGAAGGGCAAAAACTGCTTTCCCCGGACTCTGGAGGCCCCCCGGAGCCTGGAAACAGGCCCCTTTCTGGCTTTCCAGAACTTCCAGGAGGCCTACTTTTCCTGAGCCTCTGCACAGGCTCTGCACTTACCTCACATACAAAATGGGCCAGGGAGACTCCTGGGAGGGGAAGGGAGGGTAGGAAGGGTGGGGTCAGCCAGGGGTGGTTTTATGGTCTGAGGCGTCAATAACTGAGGAGGCGCTGATTCAAGTAAACGTTTATTAACAGAACAACTACTGACAGGCAAAAGGCAAACTGTCCCCATAGCTGTCAGATGGGGAACCAATGGAAGATCTGTTTTTTCCCCGCTGGCCGGCAGGCACCTCAGGACCAATCAGAGGCGTTTCACACAGCGCCATCTGCTGGCCGCACCTGCTGGAACACAACAGGTGGGATTTGGAGGTTCTCCAAATCAGCCATAACATTAATTACGGGTTCTCCTGAACCTGGGCGAACCCGTAGCATCCCACCCCTGGATTTGGGTCCCCAATACTATAATGCTCTCCTTTTGTTACTTGATAGAAGGAAGAAAAATGAGATGGACTATTTTTGAGACTAGAGTACAGCAGTTTTAAACTCAGAGCCTTGGCCATTTTGCTATAGATTGAAGCAGCTCCAGTTCAATAATTTGCCATGAAGAAAGGATGAGAGCCCATCTGGCCTAGTGGTTACAGGACCAGGTGAGAAAGCAGGAGGCTGTGACTTCAGTCCTTCTTTGACCATGAAAACCAGCTAGGAGATCATGGCCCAGTCCTTCTCTCAATCCACACCACCTCACAGGATTGTTGTTGTGGGGAAACTAAGAGGAGGAAGGTGCGTCGGACATGTTCACAATCTTGAGTTATTTGTAAAAATATTAAAGACAACATCCAAAGCAATCAATCATTTAACACAATCTCCTTGCTGAATTGCTAGATCTATGTGCATTTCTGAAGTTCGAGTAGGAGTAAACGAGCTATCCAAAAGTACAAACTTAACATTTCTTCATAGTTTTGCAACCCAAGTGGGAATGCTCAAAGTTTTGAAGACTTGAAGTCAAGAACAGCTTAGAACTGTGAAGTGTGCACTTTTACAGCTGGAGTGAAAATATCTAGAACAGTGAAGTCCTTTTGGTTCAAAAGAAAGCAAGGAAAATAATAATAATGAGGCATTACGTTTTAAGACCCATTGAGGAATAGTTTTTGTATTGGGGTGGGGAGGGTTGGAGAGTGAGCCCACAATCAAGAGGTAAAGCGCAATCTGAACAACTTTTTTCAGTTGAAGAAACAGGGAACTTCTGACTACAAATCAGCCTTTTTTTTCTCCTAAATGAAGAATGCTAATGGGGATATGTAATCAGTTTTGACACCTTTCCCTTTTGTTAAGGGGATTTAGCCCTAGTAAAACTAGTTCCCACTGAGATACTTCTTTGTGTGTGTAGCTGAGTGTATGAATTTGTGGTGCAGACAAGAGCAAAATGTCAGCCACCCTGCTGAAACAGGACAATGTGCCACAAACATGGAGAGCTAGAGTTTATAGAACTGGGCTGCCAAAATCCTGACAACTAGAAGATGGCAGTAAAAAGAAAAGTCTACCACTGCTGCCCTCTGGTGGTTGTCTGGTTGTCTGCTTCCAGGCTGCCTAAGTGCACCCATATGGACAGGGGTAGAAATGCATGATAGCCCTGTTGGGTTGGGTCTACATCAAAAGCAAGAGCAGAAGAAGCTTCTTGGAGGAAAAGCAGAAAGTCTTCAAAAAAAAAAAAAAAAAAACACACACACACCCCAGAAAGTCCAGTTTCCTCTTGAAAAAGCACCTTTGGGACAACCATGACTTCCTGGATGACAGAAAATCTCCATAGACAGCAGTAGAAAAAGTTTAAAGGACCCTCCCTACAACTGCCCTTGGGCTCTCTCTCCCAACTTCCCACACTAATGGGAATGGGGAGTTAGGGGAAGAAGGATATTAAAGCAGGGGACTCCAACCTTGGCAACTTTCAGACTTCAACTCTGGCTGGGGAATTCTGGGAGTGTGAAGTCTGCCAGGCTTAAAGTTGCCAAGATTGGAGACCCCTGCATTAAAGCATTTATCTCAAGAAACCATCTTAATGATTAGAAAAGACAGATTATGGAAAGGAAGGAAATTAACCTGAGAGAGAGAGAGAGAGAGAGAGAGAGAGAGAGAGAGAGAGAGAGAGAGAGAGAGAGAGAGAGAGAGAGAGAGAGAGAGAGAGAGAGAGAAACATAAATGCATATATCTCTGCTGTTGAGATCAGAAACTACTTTTTTTGCTTTGTTTTTCTTTGCCTGATCTTTCTTCTCCTCTCTTTTTATTTCTTTTCCACACATTTTTCACTTTTCCTTATTCTTACTGTTTTCCACTTAGTTTGTACTGCTTATATTGAACACCTCTTTATATAGAAGAATTAAAGAACTTGCTAATCAGAAAGTGAGTTAAAATAACAGAAAAATATAAGTCTTTGATTCAAATTATTATTTTTTAAAAAATCCAACCAATAGCATTTAGGGACAATTGTCTCAAAGACAAAGCATTTATTCTAATCCCCCATAATGCATTTATTCTGTAGTGCCCTTAAGACTGTGGATTTTACAAGGAAAGGAGGGATCAAAATATTATTTAACTTGGAATAAATGGTGTAAATGGTTAGATGACAGAAACGAGAAACAGGGAAACACAAAATAATGATGTAGTAGAAGTCTTAGGATATAGTGATAAGATAAGATATAGTTAAGATAAGTTAAGATACAGTAGCTAAATGATAATAAGAACATAAAGCACAATCTAGGTAAAATGATATTTTGATATAAAGAGTTAAGTATATATAAAGATAGAATAGTACACATAAATAAGTAAAGAATAAGGGGATCACGAATGCAAGATATGAATGTATAGTAGGAAAAATACCAACTGTAAAGATATACCGATACGGAACTGCTGTATGATGGAACGTATTGTTCCTTTGTTGTTTTAATCTATATTTTTGTTTTGTTTATGTGTTGAAAATTTAAAAAAAACTTTTTCAAAAAGACTCTGGGTTTTCATTACATTTCACGTGTATTACTCTGCCATCTAGTGGCCATCCCGAGTTTTGCAGCCAGTTACTGCAGTCCCAAGGAGAGCTGGCTTGCTCAGACAGGAGGGAGGATGGGGAAGAATCTTGAAACACAGCGGGTTTTAAAGAAGATCCCTCAAAACAGCCTGTGAACTCTTTGTGAATCATGTGAAGGACTTTAACTCCGGGGGTGGGGGTGGGGGAGATTGTGGTGGCAGGCTGGCCACTGTAGTACATAGCTTGTGATTTGGCACAGTTATTAATAGAAAGAAGAAAAGAAGATGTAGGTTTCAAGCAGGAAGTCAAGGGAAATAAAAAGAGGAATTAAAGGAATTGCTATTCAGTTCATAGCAGGAAAATAGAAATGGAGTTACCTTATCCAAGAAGGGAGGCTGAGAAGTGAAAGAAATAGCTCAGGATGCCCTTGAACAACGTAGAACCGAAAGCAATTTCCTTTCCGAGTAATTTCAGAAAACCATTATGTCTGTGTGGAGTTTGCTAGAATAAAATGATTCCAGCAAAATGACAATCAGCCATGATAAATGTGAGCAAAGGCTGCAGGGACAAGGAAAAGCAATTGAAGACAAGCGGCTGTTGTTAAGAGCCGAGCTGGAGAGAAGGACTAGCTAGCTTTTGGTAGGGAGGGACCTCATCTCCCTCTTACTACAATAACTCCAGATTGCATAATACTCAGGTATGGCTTTCTCCAGGGATGGGCTTCTACGGGTTTGCCTGGTTCGGGAGAACCCCTAGCTAACATTATAGCCAGTTTGGAGAACCTCCAAATCTCACCCCTGGCTGGCCCCACCCCAACCCTCCCAGGAGTCTGCACATGACCCATTTTGGATGTGAGGTAAGTGCAGGGCCTGTGGGGAGGCTCGAGGAGGGGGGAAAACAGGCCTCCCAGAAGGCCTCTGGAGCCCAGGGAGGAAGTTTTCGCCCTCCCAGAGGCTTGAGGAAAGCCTCCGGAGCCTGGGGAAGGTGAAAATGCCACCCCCACGCCATGGTGCAGGAGGCCAACTAGGCCATGCCCACCATGGCCACACCCACCCATCAACCAGGAAGAAAACCCATTGCTGATATTTTTGAAGCCCACCCCTGGCCTTCTCCCATAGCTGAAGACATACATACTGAAGAAGCACCTTTTAAGTCAGTGTGGCCAAAACAACCAATAGCCCTGTAACTGTCAAGGTTAAAGAAAGAACATACGGAACGTGGGGAACCATTCACACAAGGAGAAAACCAAGACCATCGGAGGGGCTTTCCCACAGGCCTAAGCAAGGGCTGCTCAGTTAGGGCCTCTTAATAGGGGTACAGGCATTACCGTATTTTTCAGAGAATAAGACACACCGGAGTATAAGATGCACCAACATTTTGAAGAGGCAAATTTTTTAAAAAAGTTTTTACACTCTGTAGATCTCCAAAAAATGGCCCATTGTTTGTGAAAATGGGCCCGTATGTGTGAAAACGGGCCCGATTTTTGTCAAAAAGGGCATGCAGAGCCTTTAGGAGGCTTGTAGAGTGCTCTTGGGGGCTGGGGGGCAAAAACGAGCAAAAAACTGCCCATTTTTCGCTCATTTTTGTCCTCCCCAGCCCCCAGGAGCACTCTGGAAGCCTCCTAAAGGCTATGCATGGCCATTTTTGCAAAGGGGGTGGAGTTTTGGGAGGCCATAAATGCTGTATTCAGTGTATAAGATGCGCTCAGATTTTCACCCTTTTTTGAGGGGAAAAAGGTGCGTCTTATACTCCAAAATATGGTAATTGGATGACTGGCATATAGTCCATGGTAACAACTCTTCTTGTAAGTACTTCGTGCTCAGGCCCCCATTTCTTGGAGTCACAATTAGGGGCAGCTAAGATCCATAAACCGTATTTACAGTTTATATGTGTATGATAATACATTTGTTCTTTTGGGTTCTCACTCTTCTTTAGACATGTCCTCCCCCTCCTCCAGTGATCAAAAGGAATTAAAACAAAAACCCACCAAGCTTAAAGAACACCAAGAACTCAACATTATAAATACTGAACATTCCCTTTTTTTCCTTTATTGAACACTTTAAAGAAAATAAATGAATGCAAAGAGTAAATGTGAAAAAGAGTAAAATACAGTCGAGTAAACTAGGGATTTTTAAATGTCATGGAATTTATAGCTTTCTAAGATAATATTTGTTAGTTATAATTAGCACTTTACATATGTATGCTTATCTATATCTGTTCCAATGTCTACATCTACATCACCTCTATATCTCTATAAATAGATCTACATTTCTTTATCTCTGTCCATCTCTACATCTACCGTATTTTTCAGAGTATAAGATGCACCTTTTTCCCTCAAAAAAGAGGCTGAAAATCTGGGTGTGTCTTATCCATTGAATATAGCATTTTTTTTGCCTCCAAAAACCCTGCCCCCTTCACCAAAGTGGCCATGCAAAGCCTTTACAAAGCTTGTAGAGTGCTTCTGGGGGCTGGGGAGGGCAGAAATGAGTGAAAAATGGGGCATTTTTTGCTCAGTTTTGCCCCCACCCCCAGCCCTCAGGAGCACTCTATAAGCCTCCTAAAGGTTATACATGCCCCTTTTTTGACAAAAATGGGCCATTTTCGCAAAAATAGGCCTTTTTTGCTCCTTTTTGGGGGGGGCATCCCCCAGGAGCACTCCACTAGCCTCCTAAAGGCTGTCGTTGCCCCCCCTTTTTTAAAAAAACAGGCCTGTTTTCACGGAAAAATGGACTGTTTTGGGGAGGTTTGCAGAGTGCAAAACCTTTTTTAAAAAAATTTGCCTCTTCAAAATCTTGTTGTGTCTTATATTCCAGTGCATCTTATACTCCGAAAAATACAGTATATTTACATCTACATATCTATATCTCAGATTAACAAACTAAAAATCACTATTAAAATTCAGCTAAAAACAGACTTAAAAGTCCATGGTCAGCCCAATATAACCAACTGAAATTATAGACTTTAGGAAGCTCAGCCCGTATTACTAAAATCCCTTCTTTTTTGCTCAAATTTAGCATTAGGAGAGGAAATTCCCAATTCAGTGTTTGGAACAGGAAAAACCTCCAGAAATTTAAAGCAAGCTGGCAAGGCCATCACAGATGGCATTCAATACCCAGGAAGGGACAAAAGACAGCAGTTCTTTTAGTTTTTGTCAGCAGGTAAGTCTACTGTTAAAACCAAGGAACAAAAGAGAAGCTCCCAGATTTCTGAACCACAAAGGAGATTTGCTGCTTCACGGTTTTTTGAAAATCCCAGGCTTCAATAGTCTTTCATGCAATTGTTCCAGAAAGTTCATCTTTCAACTTGCAGGGTTTTTCATGGACAACAGCAAGCCTTGAGATAAGATTGTGCATCTTTTCTAGTCGCAAAAATGGAGGACACGCCTTCCTGAACCTTTAGACTGTTGCAATAAAGGTACTATAAGGAAAGAAGCTCAGCCCTTCCAATTTTAGAGTCTCTTGTAGAGTCTCAAATGGCTGGTATCCTTGCTCCTTTCTTTGTTTGCTATGCGGAAGTTCAATTTTTGCTAAACTGCATCCTGGCGTACAGACGCCAACTGCATGCATGTGAAGCAAACTGGTTGTTCAGCCAGTAGGAACACACCCCTGGGTCACATGCATATTTAATCAATTAATATTGGTTATCAATATTATTGTCAATCAACAGCAATAAGGGGCAACAAATCTAATCCATAAAATCCATTTTTATATTGATTAATTTAGTCAACCGAGGGAATGGGGTGGACATTATGTGTCTTGATTGCCACAAAGCATTTTATGAAGTTTCCCATCAGCTCCTAATACAGAAGATGGCAAATATGGGCCGGATTCTGGCCCCTGATACATAGCTGGATAGATACAAAGCTGGATGAAGAATTGGACCCTAGTGGATGCCAATACCTCCCTGTTGCCTTATAGGTAATTGCCAAAGGCATACTGCAGAGCTATCAATATGTTTTTATAAGGGTGGTCTGAAGGAGGGGAATCTTTTCTACATCGCAACAGTCCATGAGTTAGACCTCACAGTACTCAATAAATGCAGCCTTTCAATAGCCTTGAACGCAAGCAATTTTTATTCTCAGTGCGCAAGGCTGAGTCCACTGTTTTCATATGTTGAATCTGCAAATGAATAGTAAATACGCATTTAAAGACATCGGTACCATGTAGAGCAGGGCTATCAAACCCGTGGCCTGCAGGCTAGATGTGTCAGGCGCTGGCCACACTCATGCTCAGTTTAGCGAAGGGGGAAAAAGTTGCTATACGGCACGTGATGCTGCCGTGATGACGTGAGTTTGATACCCCTGATGTAGAGATTATCACTGTAATGTGTGAATGTGTCTGGGAATGTCCTTGAGAAACATCAGGAGGAGGAGGAAGAGCTACAGAGTAGGCACTGGTCAGATAAGGAGCACCTTAGCCCACAGAAACAAAGAGGGCATGGCAACATCTTAGAAGGGACCCTCCTTAGTTTTTGGGACAGAAAAGGAGAAGGTGGGGAGGGAACACTTACAAGATTCTGTGACTATAACCTTACAAATAAATGTAGTGCTACTATTCCTGTTTGAGCTTCTTGTCTGGTCTACTTCAAAGGGCTGAGAATCAGCTTCGGTTTGCTTAGCATTTCTTTGAAGCATCCAATTAGATTCAGGGTTCCTACATTTTTATAAGCAATTGTAAAATTCGAAGGGCCTATTAAGAGGTGCCCATAAAATAAAACAAAATTAGAAACGCAGTCATTCAAACAAGGTTGCCCAGATATCATCCAGCCAAACGTACTCTGTTCTTTGCAAGCAGAGTCTGCAGAATCATAAAGTCTGCCTTATTTGGTAGAGCAAGTGAAAATGTTTCTTTTTGGCCTGTAGCCTCTCCTCAGAAGTCTGTAGTTCTTCAACCGGTTACGTGGGCCTGGACTTCTTCACAGCAATAGAACAAGCCCTTGAAATAACACCTTGCCAGCTTGGCAATCGACGGCTGCCAGATTACAGCTGACCCATGAGCTAAATTGGGAATATGCGGAATCAAGAGGCATGACATTTACTGTCTCTTTTTGGCATTTTTGATAAAAAGCATATAAAGCCACGGCAGGTCTCGTGTGCTTGTTCTCGAACGTGTCATCGTAAAAGAGTCAGACAGTTCTTGTGTCAACTCAAGGAGGCTGTGGCTGCAGGTCATCCAATCAAACTCCAGAAAACATAAGCAGAGAGTATACCTCTCCCACTATACACTGATTGTGTGTTGTTTCTTGTCACTGCAGCATCGTTCAGTTATCTCACTTGGATGGACTATGGAAAATTGAAGCCCTCGAGTGTAGGAAATTAAACATTTCTGGGAGAGAAAATAAAATAAAAGATCACAAACCTACTGGGAAAAAAGTCAGGATTTTGGGTGGATAATCAATAGCTATAAAGGGGTTAGCTTTAAAAAAAATCTTCCTGTTAACTTTATTGCAACTTACCAGAGGGAAGAATTTGGCTTCTGAGTACAAGTAGGTCCTTGACCTATGACCTCAATTGAGCCCAACATTTCCGTTGCTAAGTGACACATTTTAAAGTGAATTTTGCTCCATTTTACCACCTTCCTTGCTGCAGTTGTTAAGAGAATCATTGGAGTTGTTGAGTTAGTAACATGGTTGTTAAGTAAAACTGGTTTCCCCATTGACTTTGCTTGTCAGAAGGTTGCAAAAGGTGATCGCATGACCCCCGGACACTGCAGCTATCATAAATATGAACCCGTTGCCAAGCATCCAAATTTTGATCATGTGACCATGGGGATGCTGCAATGGTCATAAGTGTGAAACTAATCATAAGTAACTTTTTTCAGTGCCGTTACAACTTTGAATATGGTCACTAAACAAACTGTTTAAAATAAAGAACTATCTGTATATAGAATCTTGCATCTTCAGCAGCATATTCTCTTCCTCCTCCTCCTCCTCCTCCTCCTCCTCCTCCTCCTCCTCCTCCTCCTCCTCCTCCTCCTCCTCCTCCTCCTCTTTCCTCTTCTCACCAAATAATGACCTAATATCCATTCTAAGTGTCTTTACCCAACAACAACCTTGTGCCCAAAGCCTAATGTTTTCAGCCGTCTGTGTTGTAATCTTATTACCCCAGATCTTATGATGAGCTGTCTTGTTTTATTTTATTTTTATTTTATTTTATTTTATTTTATTTATTTTATTTTATTTTATTTTATTTTATTTTATTTTATTTATTTTATTTTATTTTATTTTATTTTATTTTATTTTATTTTATTTTATTATTTTATTATTTTATTTTATTATTTTATTTTATTTTATTTTGCTTTATTGAAAAGACAGTGCCATGTCAGGGTAATAATTACAAATAAAGCAAAACCAAAGAAAAATCATTGGCAAATCTTAACATACTGAACAAGCCAATAACTATAACAATATTATATTAACAGCATTTATAATACTGTCTTGTTTTAGCAGTCAGCATCTCCCCAGCTAAGAGTCATGCTCTAAAACTGAAAAATTGCAGTCAGCTATCCTCACTGCAAATGGAATTGCACAGCGACACTTTCACCACAAGGATCTGAAAATGACACATTAAAAAAGAATGACGATACCCAGCACTGTCTCACTTCCTCCTTAGAAATAGTTCCAAAGCTAGCACAGCTCTTATCTTTGAAGGATAGAGCCCAAAACGGAGCCCTCTGAAATTTTTCTGAGTGCTGTCTCTCTCGCAGAATGTGCTGAGGCTTATTTCTTGACATGCCAATTCAAAGAAACATTGATCTTCCAATCCCACAGGCATATTTGTTAGTGTCCTAGTAAAACTGGTAAACTGCATCTAAATATTCCCAGAAGATAACCAGACTAAGCAAAGCTCATAATATAGTAACGATTGAAACAATACATAGGCTTGTTATCATGTTTGGGTCTTATATATAAGGATGGGGATAATGGATTTCAGCCTCCAGAATGACAACTATCGTTTGAAAAACAAAAACTAAATAAAATTAGCAATATTGTATCATGTGTTGTCAGTTCATTCAGCACAATGAATTCCTTCCCAAACCTTCAAATATTAGAGGCTGACAATCATTTAAACTAGTATTGGATGCTAGGCATAAGCAGGAAGGCACTGTAAAAGGCAGACAATGTATTATGTATAGCCTATTCAATGTATATTTCATTATGCTGTATATAATACTGAATGAAGTTTTATTTGTATACCATGTTTCCCCGAAAATAAGACAGGGTTTTATTTTCTTTTGACCCCCAAAATAATATTTTCGGGGAGGTCTTATTATTTTTGAGTTGCAGGAAGCAGCGAGCGTGGTCACCTCATGGCTGCTGCTGTGTTGCAATGTTTTCAGGGAGGGCTTATTTTTGGGGGAGGGCTTATTTTAACACATGCGCTCAAAAGCTCAATTGGACTTATTATCCGGGGAGGTCTTATTTTCAGGGAAACAGGGTAGCTAACTTACCCTTACAAAAGTTGCCATATTAACTTTAATTTTTTATGACCACAGTGTGCTACTAATTGTTCTATGAGACCTAGTCTTGTTTACAAGAGGCATTTTAAAAGGATTTTAAAAATGAAATCTGATTGATTTCATAAGGGTTAGAAACAGTCTAACGATTTTAAAAGCCATTTTTTTTGTTTTTAAAATCAAGTAGGAATTGTTTAAAATAGGTTCTTCCATCTTTTATGTAAACTGAAGGATGTGACTGACATGCTATGAGAAAGTGTGGGTACACATCAGTGGTGGGATTCAAAAATTTTTACTACCAATTCTGTGGGCGTGGTTTGGTGGGCATGGTGTGGCTTGGTGGGCGTGGCTTGGTGGGAGTGGCAGGGGAAGGATAATGTAAAATCTCCATTCCCTCCCCACTCTAGGGGAAGGTTACTGCAAAATCCCCGTTCCCTCCCAATCAGCTGGGACTCAGAAGGCAGAGAATAGATGGGGGCAGGGGCAGTCAGAGGTGGCATTTACCGGTTCTCCAAATGACTCAAAATTTCCGCTACCAGTTCTCCACAACTGGTCAGAACCTGCTGAATACCACCTCTGGTACATATGGAATAAATCCGTTTGTGTATCTGATATGCTGTGCAAAACACTGTACTTAAAACTGTAAAATACAGCAATCAGTTGTCTTCACACTTTGCTGTGATTTTTTTTCCAAAAAGTTTTATTGGTTTTTTAAAACATTTATAAGGAAAAGGGTAAGTGGAATGGTTACAAATTTTGGCAGTTGCAAGTGTGGCAGACGCCCCCTCCCTCCAAACTCATAGGATACATCTAAATATAAAACATTAATACATAATCATAAAAAATCAGCATATTAATTCTAGAAAAAATAGTTTTCAATCAGTTTATATAGTTATAATATATAGTCTAGATATAATTTCATTATTACTTTCGGTCTGTTTATAACATTGTGGTTTTCTTATTCATTTTTGTGATCTGAGCTTTCTTGGTGTTACCCCTTCACCCCCCTCTGGCAGAGCTCCGGCCCCTCCCGTGTCCTGTGTGACCATTGTGGTGTCTTCTGTTTTTTCTAGGTTCGCTTTATTTTTTTCCATAAAGGCCTGTGCCTCTATGGGTGTATTGATTCTGATTCTTGTCTCCTCCCAGAATATCAGCATACCTTCAGGCATCAACCATCTAAACCACACCCCCTTCTGGTATAGTTTATTCGCCAATTGCGAATAGTTTTTCCTTTTCTCCCTAATTTTTTTGGGGATCTGCTTCAGGATGGTTATCTCCCTGTCATGATATGTCAATGTTTGCCCCCTTTGTACACCCAGAATTTCATCTCTTGTGCTTTTCCTAAGGAATTTAATATGAACCTCCCTGGGTACATTGTGTGTTCTGGCATATGCTGAATTCACTCTATAGACCAGATCTATCTCCCATTCCATCTGCTGTCTATCTTTGTGTATGTATTCAGCTAAAATATTAGTCATAATGTCCCTTATATTTTCCCCATCTGCTTCTATTACATTTTGAAATCTAAGATAAAAGGACATTCTCTCAAACTCTGTTTTCATTTGTTGGATATCAAGTTCTTTTTTCCCTTCTGTAAAGCCTCTACCCCCCCTCTCGCCTCTGCCACCCCACCCTCCACAAGGTCCAGTTTCTGTGAGTTCTTATAAATTTGGACTTGATTCTCTTTAATTTCTTCCTTCATTTCTTTTAATTGTTTCTTAATTTCTTCCTGGCCCTGTATGAGTTGCTGGAGCATTTGTTGCAAATGCATCTCTGTACTCTTAGGTTGCATCAGTTCTGTAATCTTTGACTGTGTGGCAGGACTGGATGTTGCAGATGTCGGTGCAGAAGTAGCAAAGCCAGGTTTTCCAGGGGGTGGTCTTTTTGGAGACATGGTTTACAAAACAAAGAGATCAGTCAGTGTAGAGACTGGGCAGCTGGAGAAGTAGAGCAGGCAGATGAGTCCAGAAGGCAGAAGATCCAAACAGGTGGGAGTTTCTTTAGTCAATCTAGCAATAGATGAAAGTTTTTTCTCCAAAGAGTTCAGGAAATAACAATCCACAAGAGATTCCTCTGGGTGACACGGAGACAAAGACCGGAAGCCTGAATTTTAAAGGTGGAGTCAGGTTTCACAGTTCATGAAGACAACGGAAGTGTGCCATCTTGCCCTGCCAGCTTTGGGCTCAGAGGCATAGGAAAAATTTTTAAAAGTTCACAAAGTTCTCAGGTCATCAATAAGTTCTGGAACTAAGTCCCATGAAAAACACTTTTACTGGGGTGAGGCATCATTAGTTGGCTCTCCCCCCTCCTCCTTCCCCTGGGGGCGAGAGCAAAATTTTTACAAGCCGCTTGTCCAAGGGGGGGGGAAATCCCCCTCCCCTCCAGCCGCTCCTCCAAGAATAAATCCGAAAGATTAACTTTTAAAATTACTGAAAAGTCCATCAACTCAAAAGTAAGGGGATGAAGAGAGGAAGCATCTCACCGCACCGCCGCTGCTTCCTTCAGTTTTGCGTTCTCCGATCAGCATAGAGCGAGACGCAGGCGCACCCTCCGAAATTGCTCCCCGGTGCCTGGAGCAAAGCGGAGAAGCCCCCACCAGCCGCCGCCGGTGCCAGAGCCTTCCGCGAGCCGCTCCCTCGGCAGGACGCCTCTCCGGGGCGTCCTGTGCCCCCCCGAGGACGGGGGAAGCCCACCGAAGAGCGGGAGCGGGCAAAGTTCTTGCCCGTCGCCGTAGCTGCCGGAACCGGAAGTCTTTGCTGTGATTTATTAAATTCAGATAATGCAAGTCTAGGAGGGCATTCCAGATTTCTCCACCCCCCCTCCCGCTCTGAGCTTCACCTCAAGAGGACAGATTCTGGAATAACATGCAATTTTAGCCAAGAGTTTGGCACATTTTACATTTTACCTGATTTGAGTTAGAAAACTACAACAACATGTGCAAATCAAATCACCAGTATAACTGTCCCACGAGAAAAGTGTTGGCCATGCTTATGTTACAGCTTTACAATTCTCTAAAATCAAATTATGTTCATTGTGGTTTTATTTCGAAAGAATTTGCTAGGGAAAACAAAACAACTCTCTGCATTGTAAGAGACAGATCTCTCTCTCTCTCTCTCTCTTCTGCTCTTTCTCTTTCTCTCCATTTTAAGAACCATAGAATCATAGGGCTGGAAGGGACCTTGGAGGTCTTCTTGGCCAATATCCTGCCTTGGAGAACTTATTAAAAAATGATTGTCCAATCTTTTCTTGAAGACCTCAAGTGATGGAACATGTGTTCCATTAAAATAATTTTTCTTACTGTGAGGAAATTTCTCCCTAGTTCCACATTGGATTTCTCTTTAGTGAGCTTCTGTCCATTGCTTCCGTCCTGCTTTCAGGTGCTTTGGAGAATAAGTCAATCCCCTCCTCCCTGTGACAGTTCCTTAAGTGCTGGAAGACAGCTACAATGCCACCCCTAATCTTGCTCTTTGTCAGGCTAGCTATATCCAGTTCCCTTAACCATTCATTATATGGTTTAGCCTCTAGATCCCTCACCATTTTTGTTGCTCTTCTCTGAACTCTTTCCAGAGTCTCAGCATCTTTTTATAGCATGATTGGCCCACACCTCCAGTATAGTGTGGTTCTAGTACTTCTTGTGATCTTGAAGCTATCTCTCTGTTGATGCAGACTAAAACTGCATTGGCAGCTGCAGCACATTGCTGGCTCATACTTAAGTGGTGATCCACTAGGACACCAAGATCTCTTTCACAGTTACCCCTGTTGAAACAGCTTTTATCTTTTCTCTACCTATGCATTTGTTTTTTCCGGACTAAAGCATAAGACCTTACTTTTCTCATTACTGAATTGAATTTTGTAGGATAGGGCCCAATGTTTTAAGCCTGTCAAGATTCTTCTGAATATTGAGACTACCTTTCTTCTGTATATTTGATGAGTTCCCTTCTATCGCCTCATTTATTTATGAAGATTTTCATGAGCATTGGTCTCAGGACAAAACTTTGAGGTGCATGCTTCCTGCTGTATAAATATAGAAATTTTACCCATAATGAGAGAACATCTATTCTTTTTCTGAAGCTACCTCATATGCATGCCAACTTGTTGTCATCTGTTTAAAAGTGCTCTAATTTTTATATAGACAAATTCTGCGATCAGACAGCGTGGTAGTTACAGAACTTAAATCTACAGCAAAGTTTAGTTGGTCTTTCATAAGGTGTTGCTGCTGGAAAGGGGAGGGGATTTTTTTTAAGGAGAAGGACCTTTTTCCAGAAATCCTTAATAAACAGCTTTGGGGGAGGGGATTGAGAAAAACATAATCACATCCTAGACTTTTCTGTCCAGAGATACAGAAAGTTCAGGACAAATGTTGGTAACTCTGCGTGCTTGATGGCAAACTGGGCTGAGGAATCTTATTACCATAAAAACATAAGTAGAGCTAATCTGGATCTCAGCCATGGTCCATTTAATCCAGCAATCTGTTCTCACTCTGGCCAACCAATGCCCAAGGAAGCTCACTAGTCTTTCAGCAGATGTTCTTCAGAGGCATCGGTACTGCTAATAGTCATTGATCCTTTGAATGCCATGAATTGGTCCAAACCTTTTGTGAAGCCAGTCAAGATGCTAGCTAGCTGGTGTGAAATATTGGGATAATGAATTCCCAAGTTTAATTACACATGGTATAAAGGAATGTATCTTGGATGAGGAAGATTTCTCGGAAAAAGGCATTGCAATAAGAGGGAAAATTGTACTTTAGCACAGTTAACAGCTAAAGAAAACTTGAGCTTATCTTAAGCTTAGTTTGGATCAAAACAGAAGGAAATATTTTCCCAAGGCATGTTTGTGATATGGTTAGATGCAAATGGAAAAGGCCCTCAGCTTCTACTAACCACACCATTAAATCAAACCATAACAAAAGTATGGTTTAGACCTCTTGCTTTGCCTTTGTTTCCCATTTAGCTAGCATTCAAGTCTCCAGTTGCCTTTGACCAAAACTCAAGTTTAAACGTCATTTATCAGGGGAAAAATATTTTTGCAGATCCATTTCAAACACCAGTTTCTGATTCCTTAGCTGGTTGGTCTCAAAAATGATATTTTTTTGTCTGTATTTTGGCAATGGAGTGGTTTTTCCTTAAGAATTCTATTACGAGTTTGGACAAATGTAATTATCACAGAAATAAAATGACATAACTTTTGAAGAGTTCTTTGCATCTGTCCAAGTCAAGTTTCAAATCCAATTGTTTTCATTTGAGGTCCTTTGGGTCAACATGCAAGAAGAATACTCAGACAGAGAGCAATGTATAGTTACTGTATGTGTTATTCACTATCACTCTTTGGTCTAGTAGCATGAACAAAACACAGTTATGATAACATTAATGTTGACACCTTATTAAAATAATTGTGATATGGAAAGCACTCAGGCAAAAATTTTGTTGCTGTCATCAGAAATCCAAAGTGGATACATTATTTTAATTATCTGATCACAGTGTCCTTTTTTTTAAACTGGTGTTGCCTCAGTTTATCCAGAGGATGCTTTGGCTACAGTAGAATTAGGCAATAGATGCACCACTTTAATAGGTGCACTTAAAAGAGCAGTATGAAAGTACTGTTCTCCTGGCTTAAAAGTTGCAGTAGTAGCCTTAGAAATGCAATGCATACCGAATCTGTTGGTTATATAATGGAAATCAGAAAGGCAGGAAGGGTTTAAAGCCTCATTTTGACACAACACTATCAGGCTAACACAAAACAGATTTGGAGTACTAGCTGACAATCGGAGAGCTGTGCTCCAAGAAGGCTGAAGTCTCTGGGGTTATTTCTCTAGTGATATGCCACTCAAATTGTTTAGGGAAAGATGTCTATGGAAAGCTATCCTTGTTTTGCAAATCTGCACTTGCAAGTAGAAGGCTTAATTTTTCAAACACAAAATCATTTATTTGAATTCATAACACGGACTCATAGAATTATGTTATTAAATTCCTTCCATTCAGAAGGTATTCAATCACAATTTCTGAAAACATTTGGAAAATAATCCAGAATCAGTGTATAACGAAGTATGCGAGATGGTGAGCTTGTTCCTCATTCAAAGGTGGAGAAGACAGAAGATTTTATATTTGGAATGTAAAATCTTTGGATGCTTCAATTTCCTACTTATACCATCTGCTGGACCGAGATAAGTTCTAATGCAGGCAACCTGCAGTGGTTACTAAATATTGACAGCAAAGTTTCCCACCTTTGTAAATTGGAAATACACGAAAACTGTTACACAAGCTCCAACATACTTCTAACATCACTTTGCATGCACACGCACACACACACACACACCAGATTCTCTAAGTCTGTACACCAAACAGGAGGAAAAATGAAAATGATAGCTTTGAACACATTTTGAACTGACCACTTACATTTTGCTTGGGAACAATGTAAGTGGCCAGATCAACATGTGCCATGCAATCCCCTTTAGCCATTGACTCTTGCAACATAATTAAATTGGCTCTTGGCCACCCAAAGGTCTCCCACCCTTGGATTAATGATTTCTGCTCTGCTTTTCTTCTATTTATTTATTTGCTTGCAAAGATGTTTATTTGACATTTAGCATAAGATTGCAGGGTTAAAAACAGTACTCCCATGGTCTTATTTTAAACTTATGGTTGGTTGATACACTCCATCCCTCCCTCCTTTTATTCTTGCTTGCTTTCTTGCTTTCAAATAATGAAGAGAAAGGTAATGAAATATGACTGAAGGAAGACTATAAAACATGTATGTTTTACCTGATAGCCTAAAGCCCAATAAGTAATAGCTGGATTCTCATTGCAGTTTTGTTGGGGAAAAAATACCTCAACAATCATGCTCAAGAATGGGAAATAATAAGTTGGTCATCACATTAATCAAATACCTATTGAAATTGAGCTAAGCTCTGCAGTTACGTTTATTAGATAACAAAACCAAATTTGAAGTCAACATACTTTGGGGCAAACTATCTAACAATGGCAAATGGCAAAGGGAAACAAATAATAAAGGATGGATCCAGGAAGAATATGTTTCTACTCCAAATCTTTCCTCCAACTTTTTCCATGCATTTTTAAAGATCAAATTAGTATTGTTAAAGAACTGGAAATATTCCTTACTACTCCTTTTGAGCAATAGGTATTTTATTGGTTTGGCCAGAATAGACTTGACTTTGTAAACCATTGGACATTCCATCATATGTGGCCAGTCCCTTTCTGGGGCCACCAGTCTTCCCCCAAGACTTAAAACTGGTGTTGTGTTGGGCTCATCTTGGAATTCTTTCACACTGTTACAAAAGCTGAAGTAATAACATCAGGTCTTATCCTGTGATATAGCTGACTTCCAATGCTGGAGAAAGAAAATTAGCAGAACAGTATATTTTAACCAAATACCAACAATAAATGATTACGTCTGAGTATGCACCAGTTAACTCAGAAGAAATATCACAGATAGTCACATGTGTTTTGTCCCCATAGGATCAGAAACTACTAATGGAACATATGAACTCTATGTCACATTTTTGAAACACTTCTTTTACTATACAGAGAAGGAATGTACCACTAATATGTGCCAAGATTGTATACAACTGCTGTGCAAAAATATTCTATATAGTGGTGGTTCAACAATCTTCTATAATATGTTTCATGGCCTCAGAACAATGAATCAGAAAACACCCACAAAACTTGCGCCACATTTCTCAGTATGCACATAAAATGTTTATCCTAGAAGACCAAGACCAAGAAGTCTGTTAGTTTCGACACGTACAGATGATTTTATAGTAAAAGAAGGAAATTTTATAGTAAAAGAAGATGGCAGAAGGAACATTCAGTCCAAACAAAAGGATTGCTTAACTTTGAGGTAAACATCTGGACCTCAAGAACTGAGGAGAAATGTCTGAATATAAACTTCCTATAACTTAATTGCTACATAACTATTATGTGGCACAAATTTTACCTTCTTACTGGTATCTTTATTTTATTATCCTAAAATAAGATACCTTCCTTAGAGAGAA
The DNA here is from genome assembly GCF_964273705.1 of Natrix helvetica. Taxonomy (NCBI): domain Eukaryota; kingdom Metazoa; phylum Chordata; class Lepidosauria; order Squamata; family Natricidae; genus Natrix; species Natrix helvetica. Next base: position 152,531,848 of record NC_138552.1, read on the forward strand.
ACATTCCAAATTTCCAGGTGCGGTACATTGTATAGAATTTTGTTAGTGTATGCTTGCTTTGTGTTTCAAGCATCTGAATCAAAGTTATTCCAACTTACTTTACAATATGTTTATATTCCACATGTCACACTTAACTGAATAGCATGTTGCATAAATTTTTGAAACCGAAATGAAAGGGTGTTCTGAATGGGATTTCATTTTCTAAGCTGAAAGTTTAAACAATCCATTTATGCTGTTTGTCATCAAGGCACAACAATTGGTTTTTCTGCTGTGCTTATACAATACCCTCAATAATCAGTCAGTTTTGTGTGGAAAGCAGGAACAGAACTGACATAAAAGCACTTTCCAAAGATGATTGTTTTTGCTATACACTGTTTTCATACTGTCTCATCAAAAATCACACAACTTCATGCTGCTACTAAAGAAATGGTTAGTGAGAGTCCACAAGCTAACTAGCGCCCCCTCTTGAAAATGGTGGAAAACAGCAATTTGAACAAAGCTGAATAATGAAAGCCAACTGTGGTATTTTGTTAATTTATTCACTGGCATTTCAAATTTTCATTGATGTTTTAAATCATTTGCTCAGTTCTTGGAAAAGAATATTAACATTTTGTATTATTAACATTAATTACATGAAATGTTTTAAAAAGAATCAAGAATCATATAATAATTTATTTTTAACATACATGCATAGTTGGAAAATGATCATGAAACTAACATCCATCTATCTATCTATCTATCTATCTATCTATCTATCTATCTATCTATCTATCTATCTATCTATCTATCTATCTATCATCTATCTATCTATCTATCTATCATCTATCTATCTATCTACCTACCTACCTACCTACCTACCTACCTACCTACCTATCTATCTATCTATCTATCTATCTATCTATCTATCTATCATCTCTATTAGATTCTTATCCCACCTTTATTACTTTGTAAGTAACTCAAGGCACTGAACATACCTATATTTCTTCCTCTTCTTATTTTCCCAACAACCACCCCATGTAGTGAGTTAGACTGAGAGAGAGGAACTGACCCAAAGTCACCCAGTTGGCATCCATGCCTGAGGCAAGACTAGAACTCCCAGCATCCTGGTTTCTAGCCTGGTTCCTTACCCACTATTTTGAATGTGAATTTAGAAAAATAAATTCTAAAATATGATTTTGAAATATTTCACTGGACTCTTTGATGCTCTCATTTTGATAGATTCCAGATAAAGTCCATTAGGTAGCTAACAGCTAAAGACCATGTTAACCTTTTATGTAATTCTTTTAGAGATGCTTTTTAAAATAAAGAATATAGTGTTATCAAATATATATAGTTGCATTTCAAACTATCATATGTTAAATGGGATTTTCACTTTATCTTTAGAGAGAACCAGTCCACTCTTGCTAAACTCTACAATGTAGATTTTTCTAGAACAAGGTTTTTAAAACCGTGTTTGGCTGTAAGCTAGGTTTCATGGGATCTTGATGAGGTTCCATGAGAAATTGAAGAGAGAGAAAAATGTTTCACTTCAGTCGAGCAAATTTGGTAACACTAGAGCTTTATCTATTAATCAGGAGCTCAAGGACCACCACCATTGCTTTTAATGTCTTCTCTCAGTTTATAAGGTATTACGATCATTTCTACTTCCCTTACATGTAAACTAAATGTGTATCCTAGAACATAGCCCAAATTTCTCTAGATCAGGGGTGTCAAACTGGTGGCCCACGGGCCGGATGCATCACATGCAGACCACGCCCACCCCAGCTGCAGAAGGAAAAAAACATTGTGAAACATTAAGTGACATCGACATGATGCCAAGAGTTTGACTCCCATGCTCTAGATGGATATCAATAGGAGTGGACTGCTAGGGGTTCTCCCGGATTCCTGCAAATCCCACCTTTGGCTGGTCCCGCCCTGCCCACCCCTCCCCTCCATGTGGCCCATTTTGGATGTGAGGTCAGTGCAGGGCCCTTGCAGAGGCTAGGAGAGGGGGGAAATGGGCTTCCTGGAAGTTCCAGAAGGCCAGTAACAGGCCCGTTTTCACCCTCCCAGAGGCTCAAGGAAAGCCTCAGGAGCATGGGGAAAGTGAACCCCCCCCCTGCTGTGGTGCAGGAGGCCATCTAGGCCATGCTCACCATGGCCACACCCACCCAGCAACCGGGCAGAGAACCCATTGATTAAAATTTTGAAGCCCACCCAGATCATTTGGATCTTAAACAAGGGTAAGTTTAGCATCTCTTGGCTACTCATTAAAGCAGCAGCAACTGTTTTCCAGCTTTCATAAGAGCCAGAAAAAGATGCAGCTGATGTTAGAGTTGCATTGACGACACAGTGCTATGATGAAATAACTCTTTAAAGCAGTTGTATGAAAAAGGAGGACTGAAAAAAAGACCACAATGGCTCCTTTCTGAGATCCCAAGCACATTTTTCTTATCATTTTTGAAGCATGCATAGCTCTATTAGATAGAATCGTGTAGCACCTTGTAAGCTTCTACTTATTTAGAATTACTTTGAAAGTCTTGGTAAATATTGAAAAAAAATATTAATTTTTAAAATATGAGATTTTGGAGATTTGTTATCTAAAATTAAATGTCCAGAGAATATTGAAGCATAGTACTTTGGGGCGAAATTGACAACAAACTTTAAAAAGGAGGAATATTTGAGACTATATATTTCTTCCCAAGTAACCTTTTTCCATGTTAAGGAGGTCATTGTGGCAGTGAACTTAAAAAAAAAAAAGCAAAGGTTACATGAAGTCATTCTTCAAGTGTTCTTACAAACATTTGAAAAGGCCGTGAAAAGACACTTGAACTGGATTGACTGAGTTCAGCAATTTATGTGACAGATGCCCCTAATTATAGGAGCATTTCTCCAGGGATGTTATCACCCACGAAGTTATTGTCTCTTTAAAATACCACGTTGCCATAAAATTTCATAGAATAGTGCCCTATACCCACGGCCTTAATTTTGCAATTAAATTTAGCAGCTATAAAGTTTTTGTAAGGTCGTCTGAAACAAATACAATTATAGCTAAATTGTTAGGCCTGGAGATAAACAATACTTGGTTTACAGAAGCTTATTTTTAGAAATATCGTTGTTTTTCAGGCGATTTAAATATATATATATATATATATTGTGTCCTTCCAGTAGTGGAAAGATTATTATTTCATGGGGGGAAAGAGGGGGATGATTTTGAGGTATCAAGATAATCTTCAGATACGAGAAACTAAACGGGACAGTTGCTATACACAGAAGTTGTTATATATCAATGTTGGTGAACCTTTTCGGCACAAAGTGCCGAAATGGGAGTGGGTGCGTGCTGGAAACCAGAATAGCAGTCGCCAGGTGCATAGGCGTGCACCGGGCGGCTACTCTTCCAGTTTCTGGCACGTGCATGCAAATCGGCCACCTGGTCTTTGGGGTTCTGGTGCATATGCACGCAAGAAGTCCAGCTGGCCAGTGCACATGCATGCACCAGAAACTGGAAGATCATCTTCCTGGTGCGCACATGTACACTAAGTGGCTGCTCTTTTGGTTTCTGGTGTTCCCACACATGTGAGTACCAGCTGGCCGGCACCCTGGAACCCGGAAGAGCTACGGGTGATGGCTCGCATGCCCAGAGAGATGGCTCTGCGTGCAACTTCCGGCACACGTGCCATAGGTTCACCATCATGGTTATGTATATGCTAATATTTTAAATTAATTTTTATTGTTACATTTAAAATGGTAGCCCTAAATTTACATTGACTTAACACACGTCAGATGCATGATTTAAGGCAGGGGTGTCAAACACACATCATCATGACGTCATCGTGTGATGTATCACAGCTCCCCCCTTCACTAAACTGGGTGTGGGTGTGGCCAGCGCATGACACATCTGGCCCGCGAGCCATGAGTTTGACAGCCGTGATTTAAGGCAATTATTGATTTGGTTCACCATAAGCCTTCATGGATTTTTCTTTTCTTTTTCTTTTTCTTTTTCTTTTTCTTTTTCTTTTTCTTTTTCTTTTTCTTTTTCTTTTTCTTTTTCTTTTTCTTTTTCTTTTTCTTTTTCTTTTTTTTCTTTTTCTTTTCTTTTTCTTTTCTTTTTCTTTTCTTTCTCTTTTCTTTCTCTTTTCTTTTCTTTTTCTTTTCTTTTTCTTTTCTTTTCTTTTTCTTTTCTTTTTCTTTTTCTTTTCTTTTTCTTTTTCTTTTCTTTTTCTTTTCTTTTTCTTTTCTTTTCCTTTTCTTTTCTTTTCCTTTTCTTTTTCTTTTTCTTCCTCTTTTCTTTTTCTTTTCTTTTCTTGAAGTCTCTTTGATTATGACATAGCATTACAGCACTATGGGTTGTTTGACAAATGTAGTTTGAAAACCCCGGCTTAAAATGTGAGCCTCTTTTTAGGTGTGATATAAATAAGGTGGTAAGAAACAACTGGAATGTCAACAAAGGATGTGGACAATTAACAGAAGTAATTAACTATGTTCTGCAATCAGTATCAGTTTGTCCATCCATCCATCCATCCATCCATCCATCCATCCATCCATCCATCCATCCTCTTTGAGGTGTAACTATTCCCTATGCATGGAAATATCTTTTGTTGCTACAATATGTTATTTGCTGTATGTCATATGAAATCCTATGTGTACTTACTCAGAAGTATTTCGCATGGAGTTTAAAGAGATTACCTGGCACTCTATCAATACTGTGGTGTTTTAATTTTAGGCAGCAGACCCAATACCCGGAGCCAGCTCCCCTCCTTTGCTTTATTAAATATGGCTTTTGTGAAAGTTACAAACAGGGTCTTTTGGCAGTCATTGACTCCCTAATGCAAAGGTGATCTTGAGAAGGTCATCTACATTGAGTAAACTAGCCTGGGTGCAGGAAAACACTGTCATTCTCTAACTACAAATGGCCATCTGGAATGCAGATGTAACATCCAGATTGCCTGTTGTGTCCACCAAGTGAGTTGTCTTACCTTGGGACAAAAGCTGTCATCTGTCTGTCTTGCCCTATAGACACAAGCTTTCCTTCCAACCTGTCCACATAGATTTACTGGTGGCAAGGTCACCCAGTTCTCTGGGACATTACTCATTCTAGTATTCTTTGTCTGCTTAACAGCTGCCAAAATGTTTGGTATCAAAAAACAGTGTTAGGAAATAGCTTTGCAATATTTGGGATTTCCTCCTCTCCTCCTTCCATTTTCCTCATTTTGCTATAGATTGAGCATTCAGAGAGAACATATGACACCTGTCTCTTAGTTAGGTAAAAATATGGACAATAAATTAAATGTATCAGATAGGTTTCTGGAGTGTTCCTTCCTTTACTGGCGACACCGTGAAATTTCTTCTCTTTTATCTCAAGAATGAAGTGATCGTCTTAACATTTAAATATTAAACAATGCAATGATTTTAAATCAGTTTGAATTCATATTTAATTAATCCTTTTTAAAGAAAAAGTGTGACAATCATAATTTAAAGAGGGTTTTTTTTCTCCTCTGTAATTTGGCTTCAGAAGAAGCTGATCAGCCTATTTTGTCTTCCTATGGATGCTCAATATTTAGAAGAGTGCATCCCAATTAAACATTTATTTTTTTCTTAATAGGTGTCCTGTAGATTTACATGTGTTTTCACAGATTGCTATTTAAGAAACCAGAAAAAGACACCCGTTGAATTCTTCCTTCCTTCCTTTGCAGATGTTCATGGCACAGAAATAGAATCAGGAAAGGGAAGAGGCGCAGGGAGAGCGTGTGAAGAGTGTAGCCATATATCTGTCCTTCACTGTATCCATTTCTCACCATTGGTCTTATGCTCATAGATGCAAAGAGAGGTGATGCAATCTCCAAGCTCTGTTTTTTTTTTTTTTTTTTTTTGCTGTCTTTGGGTCAATGTTGACTTCCAGGACTGGTTTCTGTAGTTTCCTTGGCAAGATTTCAGAAATGGGGCTGGGGTGGGGTGGGGGGTTTGCTGGGGTTTTTTTGGAGGGGAGAATGGCTGATTGCCTACTAAGAGAGTGTCTTGTTCAAAGTCACCTATTTGGCTATGTGATTAAGGTGGGACTAGAACTCAGGTCACCAACCTATCCTGCTCCCATAATAATGCAAATAGAATTCCATTTCCCCAATCCTGGGCTATCAAGGTGTCCAGAGATAATAGGACAGTCATGGAGTGGTATCTCCAGAAGGCAGGACTATGAAAATAAATGTTTTCCTGGAATAGTTTGCTCTAAAATGCTAGGCACTTTTGCGCTTATGGGAAGTCAAGAATTTTTGCTAATTCATTTTCCTAATGAGGTAATAAGCAAACTATGGGGAGCCCTCTTTCCACCTAATGCTAGTTCTCATATTATTAATGGAACCCTGTCCAAAATTTCCACGTGTCACTTTTTTTTCAAATACTGGCTAATGGCAGAATCATACTTGAAATTCATTTCGTTTGAGTGCGCAAGTAAGAAGACTCTTCTGCCGTATGTGATTCATTCTGTTTTGTTGAATAACTTCATTTTGATTTTGAATTTTAAATTTTTTTTCCAATGAATGTAAAAGTATGGGTGAAGGAAAGTACATATTTTTTTTCTAAATAAAATCATGCAAGAGAAAACAGTCTGTTGAGATAGGTACAAGGCTGCAATGTGACACTTTGAACCTTTTTCTTCTCAGTTGGATAAATCCTTAATATTTAATCGGCTTGATTATTTATTCTATAATTGCTTTAGGATAGGTATATGTGAAACATTGCCTTCAGAGACTGTTGTGTACATGGGGGTAGCTAGTTACAAGCAATTTCTATCGACTGAAATGGAAATGGTGAGGACTTTGAGGGGTAGAGAGTGGAAAAAAGCCAAGGACATCAGCCATTACATGAGGCAACCATGTGGCACAGTGGTCAGAATGCAGTATTGCAGGCTACTTCTGCTGACTGCTGGCTACCAAACTTTTTGCGCACACCAAACTGGCAGTAATGCCGGCAGCAACCTAGGGGTGTTGGAGAACCGTTATCTCACAGGCTTACCTGTGAACCATTATCTCACAGGCTTACCTGTCCACGCAAAATAATTATTTCTTGCAAGCAAAGTCCAAATCATTTTGCAATAGTGTGTAGATTGCAATTCACCTTCATGGCTAGGGTAATTGCAAAAATTAGATGATCACGGGTAGCAGAGTTGCAAGACATAAATATTAATAGAGAAGAAAAACTCTGATATTCTAACAAACTTTTGCTCCTTCATCCTGTTCGTAAGATTTAGGCATATAGTATCTAAGTAATTAGCAGAGAATTTATGGCATTGTTGCAACTGTGGGATGGTTCCTGGTTTCTACTGATAGTTTTGTGCATTTCTATTCAAGTCTAATGCAGTGTTGGCATTATAAATAATCTGGCTGGCTTCTGCAAGATCGCTTCTACGTTCTGTAGTATTGGGAAGCATGAGACTTAACAAGTTAATTCTGCATAAATACATCAACAAAGCCTGTTATCTTGCCACATCGATGCATCCAAGTCCGTGTGAATAAGATAATAGGAGAATTAAATTGCCTGGAAAAGCTAGACATCACTGAGGATATAGAAGGCTCAACCCATGGCTAGTCCATAAACACAGTCTGGATGATTAGATTATGGATTGATATGTGGCTATTCATAAAAAGAAAAGGTCATGTTGCGCCCATGGAGGATTATATTATTTTAGGATTTGGGGATGTTTCTTGTTCGCTCTGCTTAATTTTGAGAATCAGAATTTTTCAAATTGGAAGATTGGGTTTGGCTAGTCTAGAGAAAAGAAGGACTAGAGGGGACATGATGACAATATTCCAGTATTTGAGAGGCTTCCACAAAGAAGAGGGGATCAATTTATTTTCCAAGGCACCAGAAGGCAAGGCAAGAAACAATGGAAACAAATCGAGAAAAGAAGAAACCTGGAATTGAGGACAAGCTTCCTAGCAATGGGGAGAATTAACCAGTGGAACAGATTGCCTTCAGATGTTGTAGGGCAGTGGTTCTCAACCTGTGGGTCGGGATCCCTCTGGGGGTTGAACGACCCTTTCACAGGGGTTGCCTGAGACCACCGGAAAACATATTTTCGATGGTCCTAGGAACCGAGACACCAATTTTATGATTGGGGGTCACCACAACATGAGGAACTGTATTAAAGGGTTGCAGCTTTGGGAAGGTTGAGAACCACTGTTGTAGGGGGCTTCATTACTTGAGGTTTTTAAGAAGAGACTGGACAACCACTTGTCTGAAATGGTATAGGATCTCCTGCATGAGCAGGGGGCTGGACTAGAAGACCTCCAAGGTCCCTTCCAGCTCTATTCTGATTCTGATTCAGGGATTGCCTGGAAAAGTCCCTGCAGTTTTGTTGGAGAGGTTTTTCAGTAGTGCTTTACCCTTGCCTCCTTCCTGTCGCTGACAGAGTGAGTATCCCAAGGTCACCCAGGTGGCTTTTACCTAATGTGGGACTAGAAACCACAGTTTCTTGGTTTGTACCCTGATGTCTTAACCACTAGACCAAACCAGTGGTGGGTTCGGATCGGTTGGGCTGAACCAGTTTGGTGGCTTGGGTCGCTGGAACTGGCAGTGACCCAGGACTGCCATACCCCCAAACCAGTTCTCCAAGCAGCACTATAGGTGCCGCCATCTTGTTCTTTGCTTTTGCACATGTGCAGTACAATTTTTATTGTACTGCATATGTGCATGAGGCACGCATCAAGTGTGCATGCGCAGAGTGCCTATGAGCAAACAGGCAGTAGTGACTGCCGGAACCAGTGGTAGGTTTCCAATTTTTTTAGAAGCTTTTCTGTAGGTGTGGCCTGCTTTGTGGGAATGGCTTGCCAGCCATATGACCAGGTGGGAGTGGCTTGCTGGCCATGTGATGGAATGGGAGTGGCTTGCCGGCCATGTGACCGAATGCGAGTGGCTTGGCAGCCATGTGACTGGGTGGGTGTGGCCAACTTGTAAAATGTGGTGAAACTCACTTAACAATGCTCTTGCTTAGCAACCAAAATGTTGGCTCAAAAACTCTGGCATTTGAGGCACGCAAGTCTTAAAGCTGTCAAGTTAAAAGACCCTTGCACCCATAATCGTTCGGGGAAAAAACCTCAGGTGTGTTCAAACTTGACAGATTTAAGATTTGTAGACTTCAACTCCCAGAATTCCTCCTCTCGCTCTTCATCTTGATGATGTGCGGATGGGTGTGGGGAGGGAGCTGGAACTGGTTCTAAAAGGCACTGTAGATTTGTGGAATCTCTTCTATAGAAGAGGTTAGAACTGGCAGGAACCCACTCCTGACCGAAACCCACCCCTGGACCAAACCCATCTCATTTGGATCTTAATGGAGTCCAAATATTCTTCACGTTAGACCTCATACCAATAATCCTTGGCTTACAACCACAATTGGAACCAGAATTTCCATTGCTAAACAAGTGTAATTGTTAAGTGATTTGTACCTGATTTTACAACCTTTTTTTGTCACAGTTGTTGAGGAAATCACTGCAATTAACTGAATCACTGGCTCAAGGTTGACTCAGCCTTCAGTCCTTCAGAGGTGGATAAAATGGGGACCCAGCAATATGCTGACTCTGTAAACTGCTTAGAGAGGGCTGTACCGCACTCTGAAGCAGCATCTAAGTCTAAGTGCTATTGCTTTGCCAAGTGCCAGATTTTGATCACTTGATCATGGTGATGCTGTAATAGTCATAAGTGCAAGGACTGGTCATAAGTCACTTTTTTCCAGTGCTATTGTAACTTCTAACAATCACTAAATGAATAGCTGTGTTGAAGACTACCTGTAACTGGCTATCAGTCATAAAGCATGTATAGTGAAACTTGGCAAATTACACAAATTTAATAAACTGTATAGGGACGTGGTGGCTCAGTGGCTAAGATGCTGAGCTTGTCAATCAGAAAGGTTGGTAGTTCAGTGGTTCCAATCCCTAGCACCGTGTAATGGAATGAGCTCCTGTTACTTGCCCCAGCTTCTGCTAACCTAGCAGTTCGAAAGCACGTGAAAAAATGCAAATAGAAAAATAGGAACCTCCTTTGGTGGGAAGGTAATGGCATTCTGTGCACCTTCGGTGTTTATTCATGCCAGCCACATGACCACAGAGATGTCTTCAAACAATGCTGGCTCTTTGACTTTGAAATGGAGATGAGCACCTCCCACTAGAGTCAGGAACGACTAGCAAATATGTGCGAGGGGGACCTTTACCTTTAATAAACTGAATTAGAATTCTTGGATTGTGTCAAGATTCCATTCCGAGCTGGTAAATGGAGAAGGTGAACTTGCAATGATCACCAGTGGGTGAGGCAGAAAGTAAAAGTTGTATCACCCAAAGGGAGAGATGGAGAAAGAATGTCATGAATTTGAATTAGCGGGAAGTGTAACTTTTATACCAGCCTTAAGACTGTTGAGCAACTACCAATTCTTTCATATGGCAACTGTCCCAGAATTTCAATAAAAAATTAGCTAAGATTAGCACAGCTGTTTCAAAAAATAATGCAACTTCCAGGATTAATTCTTTACTGTTCAATTACCGTAAAATGTACTGGGTTTAATACAGCAGAGCATTTTTACTTAGGACATCCTCTTTGCCCTCCTTTTTGCTCTGTAGATTACCGTATTGTTTGGAGTATAAGATGCTACAAAGTATAAGACACACCTTAGTTTTTGGGGAGGAAAATAGGGAAAAAACCTCAAATAAGGCAACTTAGTTGCAGTAGTGCTAAGTACACCATTGGACTACCCAAAAGATTGTCTGTCCCCCATATTAGGGGCATATTGTCATGGAGAAAATCTATTTATATGATTGGTAAGAATCAACAGTAACTTGATGACACATATCAATGAAATAAAACAAAGGCCCCTTAAGACTCAAGTGTGAAACACTAAGCATGCAGTCACATCTGTACATTTTCAAGACTGGAAGAGCACATCCATGAACACCAGCTAACAGAAGACATAATGAAAACGTCCTAATTTCGCCACACATGGATACACTTAACCAAAGTTTCACTTGGAAAACAAGTGACCAAGTCAACTCCAAAAACACTACAGAATTCCTGGGAGCCTGGCACTTAGACAAATTGGCCATCAATAGGCACATAGACTTAAACAACATCTATATACCTTTCAAAAGAGACAACAAAACAGCCAAAAAAGAAACCAAAAGGTCAAAACAACAGCATGATCAGCAGGATTTAACATCAAAATTAACATTAGAGCAACAAAAAAGAAGTAACCAAATCAAGAAACTACCAATTTAGACAAACAAACAAACAATCAAATAGTAAACAACAGTGCAATCAAGGAACCACCAAGAATATTCTCACCGACACTGAAGTCACTAGTATATAAAATGAGAACAAATTCACTCCCTTCTAGCACTGATGGTGTTACCTAGTTTGGTAATGAAATATCTGCAGGAAAACCACCAAGCTCAAAGAGCTTCAAGGATCCCACAGTTCAGCCCTGAGCCACAATTATTATCTTTTGTCAGAACTTTTAATTTATTATTGTAAAAGCTTTATCCTTAGAGGGAACAACTCTCCTTCCTGCATTATTTTCCCCTTATTGTTTGCTGTACGTTTAGTATGTAAGGCAGCATGAAACAGGCAAAAATGAGTGGATTTATCATGATTATTGCTTTATTAAAAGATTACTTTGCATTTAATGAAGGATCAAATGATAAATATGGAGAGATCTATTTCTTACTGCCCACTCCTCTTGTTGCTATGGTTTTACACCACCTGTCTTCTCTTAGATTATCTTGCTCAATACACAATTTCACCATTTTAGAGGGATGAGACTCTAATGGCTTTCTTTACATACAGCTGTTCTATATCATATGTATGTATATATGCTCTTCTATATCAACACTTTTCACTGAATTTTTGAATTGAGTAAAATCAATTCTCACTAAAGAATGGAATATATCTTTATAATGAACACCTGTCTTTTAAAATGCATGTGTAGAAATACACACGTGCGCACATGCACGCACGCACACACAGGCACACACAGAGAAACACTCCATCTTGCTTTCAAAAAGAAATTCTCCTCTGCATCAATGAAATGCATTAGTGTAATGCATTCTCTGCATTATATTGCATTGGTTTTGCACAATGGTCCATTTGACAGCTCCTGCACAATTTGCAATGGCCCACACTGAGTTAGTGGCAGAATAGTTCTAACCAACAGCAGGATTTAAATCTGGTGCTATAAAGTTTGGGATATAGTCTTCCATACTTTAGACTGTAGCCAACCTCTCTCTATATACAATTGGTTTTTAAAATATTAATCTTAAACTCTATTTCCTAAACAGGAATTAATTCTAAAGGTGTAATTGTTTAACAAAACAGTAGGATAAACTGGTCATGGTTCTCTTGTAGATTCATTGATTATGTGCCATCAAATCCCCCCCCCTCTCTATCTATCTCTATCTCTCTATCTCTCTATCTCTATCCTCTATCCTCTATCCTCTATCCTCTATCCTCTATCCTCTATCCTCTATCCTCTATCCTCTATCCTCTATCCTCTATCCTCTATCCTCTATCTATCTTGCCTGCCTGCCTGTCTGCCTACTACACATACATGCATACACACACACACACACACACACACACACACACACATATATATTTGTGTTACAACCCCTGGTGTGCCTAAATGTGGGAGGAAGGTCACTACTCCCTCTTTCTGTCCTTCGGCTTATCACAGAAGACCATGCAGGCAGAAAACCATATTTTTATTTTTAATGTTGCCTTTTTATATTTGTGTTGTATTTGTACTGATAAATAAATAAAGGGAGATAAATAGATCTATACTAGTCTCCCTTTATTTATTTATCAGTACAAATACATACCCTTACTGGGATTCGAACCTGGGCTGTATTATATCTTAGGCAGAAGTCTTAGCCACTAAGCCACAGGCTCGCCTCCTTATCAGTTGAGCCAGGGAAATAGGTATGTATTTGTGTTACCTATTTCCCTGGCTCAACTGATAAGGAGGCGAGCCTGTGGCTTAGTGGCTAAGACTTCTGCCTAAGATATAATACAGCCCAGGTTCGAATCCCAGTAAGGGTATGGCTAGCTGATGAGAGCTAATTAGCTCGAAATAGATCTATACTAGTCTCCCTTTATTTATTTATCAGTACAAATACAACACAAATATAAAAAAGGCAACATTAAAAAAATAAAAATATGGTTTTCTGCCTGCATGGTCTTCTGTGATAAGCCAAAGGACAGAAATGAGGGAGTAGTGACCTTCCTCCCATATTTAGGCATACCAGGGGTTGTAACACAAATACATACCGAAGGACAGAAATGTATATGGATAAGCCGAAGGACAGAAATGTATATGGATTAGGAAGTTAAGCTTCCTTAAGCATCATTGTGCCTAAATGGACACCTTTCCTGGTATTCATTGGGCTCCATGTTCCACTTTATCTCCCTTTTTAAAAGAAGATCAAGAGCAATAATAAATAATAACTATATGGACAATTGGAAGACTATGAAGAAAAGCACCTTCTCAACCTTTGTTTACCAGAATGGGGCTCATATCCAGTCTTCACAAATAGAAATGGTAGATGGTTACACGTGAGTGCATTGTTGGAAGTGAGAGGCCTGCACCCCTACAGCAGAGGTAGTGTTAGGGGATAAAGAGAAAAGTTACTCCTGTCCAGTGGTGTCTGGCTCTTGTGGGCAGTGCTCATCTCTGTTTCTTAGCCAAAGGAACCCTTTCCATGGCTAGAATGTGTGTATGCCTAGGTGCACGGAATGCTGTTACCTTCCCACCAAAGTGGTACCTATTCATCTACTCACATTTGCATGCTTTTCAACTGCTAGGTGAATAGATGGGGTGGTGGAGAACAACCCTCTCCTGTGTCAATGGCTGCTTTGTGGGTTGCCACCTCAACCTTGATAGTTTATTTTAAAGAGCTCTCCAAGTCTTCCTCATATGCAGAGACAGACATTTTGAACCTCAAAACAATTAGGTGTGAATCATATATGTGTTCAGATCATGCTGACATATGTCTTAAATTGGATTCTGACATGGAGAAAAAGAACTGTATCATGCATAATAAGGTTTTTTTGAAGCCATGTTCTCAGTTTAGTTCAATGGAAGATTTTGCCTGTTATGTTATTATGCAGTAAAAGGCACATTAATTTAATGTGATCATCTTGATTAGCTAAAACTGTCAAAAACTCCACCCCCTTCCATTAGGAGAAAGAAGAAATTTTTTGGGATTCATATTTGTTCATTCTCAACAATATTGAATATTTAAAAAAAATAACCATATTCTATTAGGCAAATCAAAAGTATTTATTCATTGTGCTATTCACTGCAGTAATAGATAAGTGCACAACAATTAGCTTAATCCTTAATGACTTTAATAACTTGCTATCAGTTAATTATGTTTCCATCACACAATAATATTTAACTGTCTTCCTCTCATTATTTCACAAAAGGTGATTTTGGTTCCAGACTATTAATGTGAATAAATCTCTTACACATCACAAAAAACTTTTAAAATAAACAATATGGTCTTTGGCCTCTTCTAATTTGTATACTGAAACATTTTTGTATAGCAAATATCTTTTGATGAGATCAAAATTGAGGGGATTTTCCTCACTTACAATTCATCTAAAAATTCAGATTCTATTTGATGTTATTCAAAATAAGGTCTCAGCAAATTGTCTTCTTTTTAATTACAAATATATCAACTTCACCAAATCAGCATTGTTATGTGACTATGGATTTGTTTAAAAGAATCTGGCAACCAAGTTCTTTAAGAGAAGCAAGGGGGAAAATTATCAACTTGTCACCCATCTTCCACAATGAAAGTTCTGAAATTTGAAATCAGTTTGATGCATCTTCTTTACATGTACAACATTTAAATGAATGGTTAAATTGAAATATGTTAATTTAGTTTGGCTTGAAGTACACTAAGTTAAAGCAAAACTATCTTCATGTTATTTATAACCTTATGGCTTTCTCATCATTTCATTAATTTATATCTAGTTGGACAAATGTCATGCTTTTAGCTGATATTGGAAATCCTATGTACTTGTTTGCAATCAGGAGCAGAAAAGAATGAGAGTTACAGGTATCTTGTCTGGAATTTAGATTTCCAATTTTCTTCTTACTTCAGAGGTTTTTTTTTTTTAAAAAAAAACTTAGTTTCAGTTATGTTATGAACATTAGACTTAATTTTCCAGGGGCAAATTGCTTCTTCATTTCCCCCTGTAGCAATCATCTTATCAGCCGAACAGCTTCTATGATCTTTTATAGCATCTTTTGCAAAACACCATTTGTTTGATAAAGCAGATTGTACTTATTTCCCCCCCACACACACACACACACTTGCTTTGCTACTACTCGCAGTTTATGTTCTGTATTGTTTACCCACAACAAAGAACTGTTACCAAAAGGATGAACAAAAAAGCAAATCATTGTAAGATCTGAACTGCCAGAATTAGACCATCACATTGCAAAGTGGTAATTCTCTTTGACAGACTCAGCTGTACCAATCATGACATTCAGCAAATTAGCCAGGCCAAGAGCAAACAGAAAGAAGAAACAGGTGTGAAACGAACTTCCTGCCTCCAGGATAAATACATTGTACACTGAAGGGCAATGCACCTGCACCATTGTTACGAGGAGTGGGGCTGAGGGGGAGCGAATATTTTAAAGTGCAAATACAGCCCATGGAGACAATAGAGTTCTCTATAATTTGAAAGTAAGTGGGCATTTCTCCCCACCACTTTTTTTAAAAAAATAATTAGCAATATATTAACTCTTTGAAAAGAGATCTAAAAATGCTATTTTGGAATTAGATAGCTGATACGGAAAGAATTAAATGGAAAGTTATACTTTGAAGGTTGCTGGTTAAGAAGTTTTGGATTTCAGCTCACAGGCATGACAGCTACACCAATATGGTGTAGCAGTTAAGGTGCTGGGTGAGAACTTGGAAGAAGGAATGACATTCACATCAGATTGAACTCCTGAACGGAAGTCGAGATATCACAAATCTCTGGCTAGCTATGAAGTAAGATTTCATCACTCAGGAACTACAAGTCTTTCTTTAAAATGCAGCCACTGCTTCTTATATGGTCTAATTACTCTGCCTTCCTATCCATCTCAGCATCTTCACTCTGTAGAATCAATCAATGAGAATTGAGCTGGAAGGGACTTTGGAGATCTTCTAGTCCAATCCTCTGCTCAAGCAGGAGACCCTATACAATTTGAGACCAGTGGCTGTCCAGTCTTCTCTTAAAAACCTCCTGTGATGAAGCATCTACGGCTTCTGAAGGCAAGTTGTTCCACTGGTTAATTGTCCTCATTGTTAAGAAGCTTCTCCTTAATTCCAGGTTGGTTCTCTCCTTGATTACTCTCCATCCATTGTTTCTTCTCTTGCCTTCTGGTGCTTTCGAAAATAAGATGACCTCCTCTTCTTTGTCGCAGCCCCTCAAATACTGGAATACTGTTATCATGTTACCCCTATTCCTTCTTTTCTCTAGACTGGCCAGACCCAAATCACACAGATTCTTTAATGAAGAAACACTCACTGAAAGAGTGAACTCATCGCTCCATTGATCCATTTATCTTTCACTGATCGGTAAGTTTTATAATGTAGAATCATACTGTATTTGGATGACTTGGAACACATGATTTGTTTTTTAAAAAATGGAGGAGCTGGTACTTAATAGCCGCTGTGTCGCAGTGGTTAGAGTGCAATACTGCAGGCAACTTCTGCTGACTGCCGGCTGCCAGCAATTTGGCAGTTCAAATCTCATCAGGCTTAAGGTTGACTCAGCCTTCCATCCTTCCGAGGTGGGTAAAATGAGGACCCAGATTGTTGGGGGCAATAGGCTGACTCTGTAAACCACTTAGAGAGGGCTGTAAAAACACTATGAAGTGGTATATAAGTCTAAATGCTATTACTCATGCTGTTGCTAACAGCCCATATTTTATTCCTTGGAGGAGCTCTTTATCAGTTCAAATATTATTCCTTGGAGGAGCCCTTTATCAGTTCAAATATCAGGCATAGTCTAATAAAGTCTTGCTTCTTCATATTAGTAGTTGAAATCTTCCATTTAATTAGGGGAAATGTGTTTTTGTCATGGGTAGACTAACTTTTAGCCTGGATTTGATTCATACTGGAGATTCATGAGCCAAGGAAGGCATGGCTCAATTCAAATTTTGATTCAAGATTTGATGCCAACCCAAATTGAATCAAAGTGCTCCAAGATGCAAAATTTGATTGGAGAAAGGATTAGCCAATGGTTGAATGGAATGAAATGGCAAGAATGGTAGACCTTCAAAGACTGGCATGTTTCATTTGGAAACCTTCAGGGTTTTAGCACAATAGTTTTGGGGTTGTATCCCTCCCCCCTGAACCTCTTTTAGGGAGAGAAGGCAAAAATGAGAAAAGAACAGCACAATAACCTCCAACTTATCTAGCAAAGAATCCTTGAATAAATTGATCGAATCAATGCAGAATATAAACTCCACAGTAAAGATATTATCTTCCAAAATTATGAAAAAGAAACTTAACTTTCTAATAACTTTTCTGTATATAATTTTGTATTAAGCATTTATATTATAATTGTAAATGTAATGCTAACTTAAATAAAAGAGAACAGAAAGAAATAGAAAAAGAAAAGGTAGCAAGAGAAAAGTAAAAATATAATAAAGAAAAAATAAATATACCAGCATATATGACTTCCAACCTTCATCACAATAAGTATAAACAAATTTAGTGACTCTTCACTTCCTATAGGACTACAAACATTTATCTCTTCATCTCATATCCTATGTCTAATTAGACACAAATCCATAAAACAACATATTTTCAGTCCTGGTATCAGTAGATACCAAGGTTGACAGAATAGCAATCTAATAGTTTTTCTGAATGTACAAACTTTTGCTTGGCAATGTCTGATCACTGGGTTATTGGTGATGCCAGAAGGGGTGCCAGGCTTTGCTAATTGGTCACTCTCAAGAAAGCTTTTAGTGGAGTGCCAAACTGGGTAGGGCATACAACTGGTAAAATGTAGCCTCTTCTGGGCAAGCTTAGAGGAAAGACAATTGACTTGCCATTGTGTGATGGAGTAGTTTTGCTGTCTGATCCCAGGGTTTTCTGGGATGCCAGGATGACTGGCACAGCTGACTGGCAAGCTTCCCTTTAAGAAAGGATCCCCATCATCACCGACAATAATATGTTATGTTAGAATTGTGGTTTGCTGGCAATACTTGTTAGTTAATTAAGAGAGGCTGCAGAAAAAAGGGTTTCACAGTGAGATACAGTGCCACAGATATGGGTAAGCTGCATATGAAAGAAGCAACGACTGCCTTGCACCATATCCCCAATTTTGGAACAGTGACATTTTGGGCCAGTGTTTGTGTTAGCTTGGCAGTCATTCACACTTTGTCAAGAGACTTAAAGCTGATTGTTTCATACAGAATCTAAAACTCATGCCAGTCTTGAACTCATATCCATAATGCTGAGGTGCAAGCTTCCAGTTGTGTTGGTGGAACCAACATAGAAGTATAACATTCCATTAGTGAGAGAGATGATAGAGATAGAGATAGGGAGAGGGAGAGGTGGAGAGAGGGGGGGGGAGAAAGAGAGAGAAAAGGAGAGGGAGTGCTAGGACTTATAGCTGGTCACATTAAATGAGTTGAGAACCGAGGAGGGGAAAATTAAATCAAAATAAATGTAAGTTCCATTCAAAACACTCTGATAGGCAGAGAGTTCAGTGTGGTAAAACTTTGGACTAGTCTTGTCCATGTCAGAGAGAACCCCTCATGCTACAACATCTTCCCCATCATTTTCCATGCACAGAAGTGAAACTGAAACATGTCTATGTCTGCAACAATCCCATAAGCAGCAGAGAAATAATCAAATCTCTGAAATATTACAGAACCACCTCATGCGATTGGCTGCTTCAAAGCTGATCTGGACTTTGATTTACAGATTTGCTTTGTTGGGTTATCAGATCAAAGCTTTGTCAAATTAAATGGTCCATTCAAAGCTTTGTACAGCTCTACTATTTTTGTAGTTGTCCATATGAAGCAAGTTCAAGTTAGGGAATACAGTCATAGAATCCTGATGATCATTAGCTTGTGTGAATAAAAGAGATAAAAATGGATTTTTTCCCCCTGCATAGGAAGCACATGAATATTAAACAGAGACCTGCTTTGAACAATTCTCTCCATCTACACAGTAGGAGAGCAATATCAAAATGTACTTTCCTGTCCATAATACATTTCTTAGAACCTTAGAAAGCCCATGATCCTCATATAATTGCAGTATAGTTGAACATATTGAAGCAAATTTAACATGAGTGGCCCAAAATAGTTTGTTTAGCTCCTCTGCATCCAAATCTGGGAATTGATTCTGTCCCTCTTGATTATTCTGTAATTCCAGGTCAATTAACCAGTGGAATCGCTTGCCTTCAAAAGTTGTGGGTGCTCCATCCCTGGAGGTTTTCAAGAAGAGATTGGACAACCATTTGTCCATGATAATTGAGGGTCTCCTGCTTGAGCAGGGGGTTGGACTAGAAGACCTCTTGAGGTCCCTTCCAACTCCATTATTCTGTAATCTACAATCCCTATTCCAGATATATTGTCAGTGCATTAAATGTTTGATAATGTTGGACGTCAGGCAGGTGTGCTAGTGAGTGAGATGGGCACATCTTCATGCTCCTTCATTGCACATATGGAAGGGAGAATGCAATTCGCCCCGGTCTCCATAACTTTTACTGGCCCTGTCTGAGCTTTAAGCCTATCAATGAACATATCATGCATGCCACATTAATCTCACATACCATCTGTTCATTTTATACATTCTCTAAATGGAAAAAAGATGAAAGATTCTCGGAAATTCTATGAGAAACAATACCTCCACTTTCCAAGTATTAAAAATATGGCAATGCTGTGGTATTGAACCCCACTTAACCTTCCTAGCCATCTGTGGCTTATGCTACATTCAGAGGATTATCCTTTTTTTTTTTTAGTACTTTGCTCCCTCACTAAAAGTTTTTCTCACAAATTGTTTTTTTTTATCCATTATAATAATAATTGGGTTGATTTTGAAGTCTTTAAAAACCAACAATACAACCCAAAAATATATCCCCTGCTGCTCTTAAGTTGAACACCTGGCCCTTTTGAATCAGATTTAGATGCATTTGACATGGTTTTTTTTTTCTTCCCCTGCCTAGGCGATGTAGCAGTTATTGAAAATCGCAGGTTAGTGGTGGTAGAGGATGAATATAGCATCAATACTTACAAACGAACTTTAATTTTAGTAAAATAAACCATAAGGCCCTCCCTTGCCAGTACAGAGTGAAAATTCCATTTTTAGCATGGTATTCTTGGTGGTTAAAATGGCAAATGTCCCTCCTTTAAAAAAAAATCTAGTGTGACATTTTCAAAACTAACAAAGTGCATCCGTAAAATTGGCTTGGATGATAAGGAAATGAGTGAAGGAGTTTGAAAGGAGATGACTCAAAAGACAGCCGTCTGTCTTGAGATGAGTTCCCCAAATGCTTTCATCTAAGTAAGAGGATGAGTCTGCCTACTTTTGGATCCATAGCTCTGGCTATGTCAGGACAGCAAGTACTTATTTAACTCCCTCTTAATACGTGAAGCCAGCTCCCGGAACTGTCTTAGAGTTTTGCCCAGTGCAAAATATTGGGTGCCAGGACTATGATGAAGACAAAAAAAACAACAACCCCACAATAAAAAATAGCAGCATTTCTTTAAAAGCTCACGTGCACCTATGTTGCCACCAGGCTTCACCCAAGAGGAAAAAGAGGATGAAGGTTTTGAATTGCTGCTCAGGAAAATATTCAGTGGGGTTTTTCAGAAAGGGTAGAGAAGTTATTTTTGAAGCTAGTCACATTTCTATGGAGATATATTTCTCCAACATTCAGGAAGAGTTAATGCTATGTGCCATAGTATGCAAACCATCCTCTACTTACAACAGCAATGGAGACCAGAATTTCTGTCGCTAAGGGATGCAGTCATAAAGCAAGGGTGTGCAAGAGGTGCTGGTCAGGAAGGAAATTCCAAAGACCGGTTATAACCACCATCGAATGCCGGGGCAACTTCAAATGGCTACTGAACGAATGGTTCTCAGTTGAGGTCTACCTGTATTGGTTACAATAGCTTGAACCGGCTTGACAATCTATGGCACATGTGGAAGAAAATATAGTAGCTGCCATAGGCTATCAAGAAGAACTCAACAGGCTTCTTTCAGAGATAATATGATAAAAGGAATATATATTCACCCACCCACCACCACAATAACGAGTGAGAATTTTTGGATTAACCAGTGGAATGTGCCTTCAGAGATTGTGGATGCTTCATCACTGGAGGTTTTCAAGAAGAGACAGGAGGGCCACTTGTCTGAAATGGTATAAGGTCTCCTTCTTAAGCAGGGGACTGGACTAGAAGACCTCCAAGGTCCCTTCCATCTCTATTCTGATTGATTGATTGATTGAGCTAGGCCAAATTTCCTCTGTTCTCCTTGTTTCATTTTCTCCTAGTCCATTCTTCAATATCAACTAAACAATGACAATTTCGAATTTACAGTTCATAAGAGATGCCTTTCTGGGAGAGGGGGCGGTCTAAAAATCTAAGAAATAAATAAAATAAATAAATGCAATTCCCATAATTTAGAACTCTCCCTATCTAGACTTTCCATATTTTTTGAAATACATCTAACAAATACGTAACATCTTTTGATGAACTCTAAGGTGTTGTCATCACACGGCAAAGGATATGCAGCTTTACCACTGGCCGCCCTTCACTCATATACTAATCCTGATAAGGTTTATTGAATAAGTATTGGGGAGGGGGAGGCAACACAAGGATGAATGAAGTCAGAGGTTAACATTTCATTTGACTGTTTAGGGATTAAAAAATATAGATCTATATGATTATCCACTTAGAGACAATGAAACCCGAGTGGTTTATATAGGTTAAAGGCAATTTCAGTGTTTGATTCAAATTACTTTTCCCGCTCCCCTGTAGCTTTTTGTTTTCCTTTGCATTGTATCTCAGTGGTAAATCCCTGGGAAAGTATAACTATCGGTCCTTGTTGTTTCTGATTGTTTTGTTTGTGCGTTTAATATCTCGGATTCCGTCCAGCATAAACAGGTGAGCTATTGAATCATGCTTAAGCAAACCATAAATCAAGTCAGAAAGCAGAATTATTATTTTTCTTTGAGTACCAATAAGTCCCATCTATTAAGATCTCAGAAAGACCCCTTGTTTCCTTAGGAAACCTAGCAACAGGCTACCTGATAAGCAAAACAGTAAAAGGAGGAACAAGGGAGGAAACTGTCTCATTCCATTTCTGCAGAATTATCGTTTTCAAGTGGCGTTGAGATAGTTGAAGCAGATGGTTTATTTTTTCTGGTAGTTCTTCTAGTTAGACAAATGAGACTCATATCATTTCAGCTGCCTTACTCTGACTTGCAGTACCAATGGAGCCATTCCAAATCTGATGCGTTGTGTTTTGACTTATTTAATGCCGACGTACTTTTCCCGCAGTAAACTTGATTATCCAAATACTTTAACTTGAGAGCTTCTGCTTTCCTCGGTGGTGTAATTAGTCACACTGCACTCACACTGCATTTAGGAATAAACACACAATTGAAGCCTCCTCCAAATGTGCCTATATTCCCATACAGCTGCTTACTTCCCTTCATTCTTATTTGATTGCTTTGAATACACAGTGCTACAGCTGGGCAGCAAATGATCAAATGTGCAAAGGCATCACCTTCCTTTTTCCTTGCAGGAGCCACCCGTTCAGGTATGGAGGCCTAACCCCCTTGTGAAAAACAGGAGCGGCACCGTGAGCTAAGTTTTCTTGGATTGTATTATCGAAGAACTTGGCAGGGTATCTATTAGGCTTAGATTTCAAAGCCAAAAGAGTGATCTGAGATCACACACTGGCAGTTTTACAGTGGTAATTTCCATGTTAAAAGAATACTTATCACCAGCACTGCAGCGAAAGAGGCAGCGTTTCACAGAAAGAGCCTCTTGTGAAA
Organism: Natrix helvetica; assembly: GCF_964273705.1. NCBI lineage: Eukaryota > Metazoa > Chordata > Lepidosauria > Squamata > Natricidae > Natrix > Natrix helvetica. Next base: position 152,554,879 of record NC_138552.1, read on the forward strand.
TTAATTTTGTGTTTATTTTATTAAGCGGCAGTTTCCAAATGATATTTCCCCAACAGCTCTCATCCTGATAGTTCTTAATACAAAATGAGAAGCAGAGTATTTGTGTAAAAAAACAACAACAACCTCCTAGGTGTTTCATCTATTCATCCTTCCCTGAAATTATTATTATTTAAATATATAGCAGAATCGGTCATTGATCATCTGGAGAATGGATAATGAGAACATGTTTTTTCTTCCATGTTTGCTTAAGCCTTAGTGACATAAGAGGGGGCAGCGCCCAGCCAATGCTGGCCTTTCTTGAAAAAGCTGACAGTGTTGGATTTGTTTAGCACTTGGATGGGAGGCTATTAGAAATTCCAGAGCTATAGACTAGACTGAAAAGTCAACAAAGCCATCCCTTAAGAAAACAGTGGTGAACCACTTCCAGATTGATACCAAGAAAACAACATGATCATGTCCATGAAGTCACCAGCTCAACTCCAGAGAGTCTACATATTAATTTCATTGACTTTTCTCAGAAAGTTAACTTGACATGGATATTCTTAAAGACCAGTTCAACTCCAGGGAGTCTACATTTTAATTTCATTGACGTTTTTGCCAGTAAAGTTAACTTGACATGGATGTTCTTAAGACTGTACTCTTGATTTTATGAAATGTCATGAAGATTCAACTACTTTCTTCACTGTAGCCTTTGCTTGCCAGACATCCTACCACCTTCTGTACAAAATTCTTCTGCCAAAACCTATTCATTCCTTCCGTTGCTCAGATTGTGCAACACTCTTTTTTTTCAAATTTCTATCCTGGTTCCACCCTTTTTATAATCCAGCTCTTATTTATCTTTAGCACTTTCAGGATTTAGGCTTGTCTTCTTACTGTCCCCTGATTCCCAGCTTTTCATGGTTACTGTTTCCACCCATTATTTCATCTTTGCTTAGTATTATATTTTCCCTTCAGATCCCTTATTCTCAGTTTCAAAAAAGCCATAGTGTCAACTCGCACAGCTTTTCTGACATATTAGGGCATTCTGACACATAGTATGAGAACTCTGACACATAGTACGAGTAAGTATTTTATTCTGTTTAGCCTTGTTAGTGTTGCTTTATTCTTTCCTACTCAGAAAGTTATGTCCGTCACCACAAGAGTTTATTGTAAATAGGCAGCAAATTGCTTTTTTGGTCTTTTTTCTTTTTTTGCAAATGAGTATAATTTCGTGAGTATACAGTAGTATGTTATCATTTCATTCTAGAACACCTGATACCCTGTTCCAGTCATTGCACGACAAACCCTGTAAGATATGGGGCATAACATGGAACCTTTTATATTGGATTCCGCTGGGCAATTTTGATATTATAGAGCCACATCACTTTTCATAGTTCCCTCTACAAATTCTCCAGCAGATAAGTGAAAAGTATTAAAGAAGTGGTCCTCAAATTTTAAATGTAGCCTGATGTCCCAGAAAGGTATAGTGGTGAATAGTATTGAAAGTAGATGAAACATCCATCTTAATTTGCCTATGGAGGTTCTCAGTCAGCCAGGTCATGGGTGTCCTGAATATGCTTTTTCAAGAGGCAACTGGACTTTCTTGTTATTCTTTGAAGATGTTTTGCTTCTCATCCAAGAATCTTCTTTAACTCTGATTGAATGGTGGGGAATGGAAGGATTTATACTCCTGCAGACGGTCATTTGCATTTTTAATAGAATTGTTGAGGCCACCTGGAGGTTTATCTGTGTCATCAAGGTCACCTGAATGGTGCAAATGGGTCTGGCGCCTTCTTGGAACTGCTGAAAGGACAGTGTTGTAGACTGGAGATCTGTTGAGAGAGAGCTATTCAATTTTGATATAGAAGGCCTCTTTGACCCCTCTTTCAAACCTGCCGTCTTCTCTGTCCAAAATGTGGACTTTGCTGTCTCCAGAGGGGCCTTTGTCTTTGTGTTGTTTAAAAGCAAAGGCACTCTTTTGGCCAGTTAGGTCAGGGTTGTCAAACTTACCTATAAGCTAGCTAAACAGAAAGAAATTAACCTTGTCTTGCTGAGCAGCAAATGCTCTGGGAACAGAACAATTCTAATCCTACTATAACAAAACTGACCATTGTAAGTTTCAAATCTGGGTCAGTAGCCAACCTTCCTTCTTCCCTCCCTATCATTTCCTTCCTTCCTTCCTTCTTTCCTTCTTTCCTTCCTTCCTTCCTTCCTTCCTTCCTTCCTTCCTTCCTTCCTTCCTTCCTTCCTTCTTTCCAGAGGTGGTTCTGACCAGTTCTGTAGCACTGGTAGCAGAAAATTTGAGTAGTTTGGAGAACCGGTAAATACCACCTCTGACTGGCCCCACCCCATCTATTCTCTGCCTTCCGAGTCCCAGCTGATCAGGAGGAAATGGGGATTTTGCAGTAACCTTCCCATGGAGTGGGGAGGGAATGGAGATTTTACAGTATCCTTCCCCTGCCATGCCCACAGAACCAGTAGTAAAAAAAATTGAATCCCACCACAGCTTCCTTCCTTCCTTCCTTCATCCTTCCTTCCAGCATTATATAGTTTTTGTGCATATAAGGCATAAAATTGATCATTTATTTATTTTATTTATAGACTCCCCAACTCATAATCAAATCTGGGTGGCTTGATCTTCCAAAGAGAAACTTTACCTTCCCCCAAAAAATAAAAATCAGATTTTATTTTGTAAATCAGATTTTAATTTTCTAATATATTTATACCCTTTATTTTTTGCAGATAGTTATGCCAATATGCATAGCATTTTCTCTCGTTTTTCCTCGACAACCGCAGTCCTGTGTGGTGGAATCACCTGAAAGAGAGGGATTGACCAAACTCATTCTTTAATTGATTATGTGCCATCAAATCATTCTAGATACGTTTCCTCAATGAAAATCTATTCCTAACCTGGCATTTCAGGTTTCCCAATAGCATATGGGCGTTACAGTAATCTCAACTTTTCTTGGTTTTACCCACACTTCCAGATTGTTCCACTGCCAATTGAGGCCAACAACTATTTTTGGAGGGCAGGAATTGCACTAGCCCGTTGCCCACCATGAATGCAACCTCTACTTGCATTTTTCTGTTCTAATCTGGAAACCGTGTTTTCTTGTTTGTCACCCTAAATCCAATTTGCCAACTGTGCTTTATTTCCCCCCAGCCTAATCCCCACCTTTCAACGAACTACTTTGCAGAAGCAGAAATACCCTCTTCCAAATTCGTTGTATTTAAGTACAATGACAATAAAGATTACACTTCCGAATAGCACCTGCTGCTGAGACTGTCATGATTTTCTTCACTGGCTAATACTGGTGAAGTCATAACGTAATATTGTCATGGTCAGAATGATCTTACATGCAATTTGAAAGTTGGCAGATTTTTTAAATTGATGTTTCTCTTTCCTGAGTTACCTTTTTGGCTTTTTTCCCCTGGGTTGTTGTTGTTATTGTTGTTTTAGTTGTTGTCCGCTGGTTCATCATTTCACCAAGACCCTCCACAAATTAAATAAGCTAGTAGCCTGACAAGAAAAGTCATCATTTAAAAGAAAAATATTTCTTCAAAATCTCAAGCAAGGGACATTCTTCAGTAAGGCAAATGTTATAATCATTATGGTGGTAAGGAATGGGTTGAAATGGAATACAGGTAGGCCTTGACCTATGACCATAACAGTGGTGGGTTTCTACCCGTTTAAACTGGTTCAGCCGAACCGGTAGTGGTTTGGTGGCCTGGATCGCTGGAACCGGCAGGGACCCAGACCTGCCACACCCCCAAACCAGTTCCCCGGGTGGCCATCTTATTTTTCAATTCTGCACATGTGCAGAACAATTTTAATTGCACTGCGCATGTGCATGCCCATGCAATGTGCAGCATGCAGCATGCACACAAGCGAACTGGCGGTAGTGCCTGCCGGAACCCATCCCTGGACCATAACTGAGTCCTGAATTTCTGTTACTAAGAAATTTGTTAAGTGAGTTTTGTTCCATGTTATCACCTTTCTTGCCACATTCGTTAAGTGAATCACTGCAATTATTAAATTAGTGACACATTTTTTTAAGGGAATCTGGCTTCCCCATTGACTTTGTCAGAAGGTCACAAAAGATGGTGACCGTCATAAATATGAGCCAATTGTCAAGCATCCGAATGTAAATCATGTGACCTTGGGGACATTGCAACAATCATAAGTGTGAAAAAATGGTCATAAGTCACTTTTAAATAGTGCCGTTGTAACTTCGAACGAACTGTTGCAAGCTGAGGATTACCTGAATTCAGGAGATAGTATTCAGAAAAAGGGGGGAAATGAAAGAAAGTTATTTTTAATTTTAAAGCCAATTGTACCAGATACATGTCCCTTTTGAAGCTTCAACTTGCTATGTATAAATTTAACTCTGTGTGTGTGTGTGTGTGTGTGTGTGTGTGTGTGTGTGTGTACACATACAGACACCTATTCTGGTCTCTATGTCTAGGAAAATGAGGCCACAGGAAGAGAAGCGATTGATAATTGGTTTCTGAAAGAAAGAAAGATGGGTGGGCATAGCAGCCGCAGAACTATCCAATGGGAAGATGTGATCGCCTACAGTCCGGATTGATTACCTTCCAAGCTGCCAGCAGGAGCACAGCATAGGAGCAGCTTGAGGGCACAGTGCTCTGCGTGATCAAAGATGTCGAATTTTAATTGGGGAGAAAAAGAAGTTCATTCTGACTAAAAGAACAACTAGTGTAAATGGGGACATGACTCCGCTTTTCATCTTTGCGTTGCTGCTCCCTTTCCCCTCCCTTGCTGTCTTTTCTGAAAGACATTTTTTTTAAAAAAATTGAGGGGTTATTATATTATTTGTTTGTCCTTTTCACAATCTTTAGACATTTTAACATGAAACCTTGCCATGCAAGTGAACGTTTGACAATTCTCTGAAAGACCTCTAGACCCGGCGACATCCATGGTGAGTTTTCTCAACCCTCAGCACATGAAATTAGGTGAAACGCTTTTGTCTAGCGCATCATGTAAACAAACTGAGCGACTTCCTCATTTGAGGCTTTGTTCCTTCAGCAGAATAATTTGCACTACTTGAGGGAAGCAACAGCTGCTAATTAACGACAAAGAAGAGCCAGCACTTTATCAGTAGCAGAGAGTCATTTTTCTCTCCCAATTTTCAATAACCCTTTCCCCCTTCTCCTCTCCCTGCCAAGATGTTTTCATGAATCATTGTCAAAAGAAAACCTTGTTGTTAACAATGGGGTTTCAGTGAGACTAACTGTGGACCCATGCTAGGGGTCAGCCAAAGGAGGTTGAGGATGCATTTGAAAGTGCCACTTCCCCAGGCGGGAATGACAATTAAGCAAACATGCACCAAGTCAACAGATGATGGGTTTATCTTCATCATTCCATCTCTTTCTCTCTCTTGCGCACTCGTTCACACCCACAAATGTAGATGCTCAAGTCTAATTCAGTCATGTCTTTTATTTTCTAAATAGCAATCTAAAGGCATGTAGTAGGATATAATATTAAAATGCCAAGTAAACAAGAGCCATCCAATATCTCAGGGGCTGCCACAAAGAGGAGGGAGTCAAGCTATTCTCAAAGCACCCGAGGGCATCACAAGAAGCAATGGGTGGAAACGAATCAAGGAGAAAAGCAACCTAGAACTAAGGGGAAAATTCCTGATAGTTAGAACAATTAATCAGTGGAACAACTTGCCTCCAGAAGTTGTGAATGATCCAACACTGGACATTTTTAAGAAGAGATTGGACAACCATTTGTCTGAAATGGTATAGGGCCGGGATAGCGAACCTATGACATGCATGCCATATGTGGCACGCAAAGACCTCTCTGTGGGCATGCGCGCAGTCACCCCAGCCCAGCTCCAATCATGTTTCTCCATCGCATTTCACTCAATCAATTCCAATTTCTCGCGAAAGAAAAAGATGTCGCGAAATTGGAATTGATTGAGTGAACTTTTTCACAATAGGGAAGATGGGGTCCCATCCGCCTCCTGAAGCCCATTACGATGCGGAGCCACAATGTGATGCTGCATCAACTTGGCTCGGCAAAAAAAGAAGAAGAAGCAGTTTCTTTTCCTGGAGAGCTGCCTGTATTGGGATGCCCCAACTATTTCAAGTAGTAAAACCTCATTATTCAGGTTAAATTGAAGTGGTTGGCACTTTGTGATAAATAAGTGGGTTTGGGGTTGCAGTTTGGGCACCTGGTCTCTAAAGGGTTTGCCATCACTGGTATAAGGTTTCTTGCCTGAGCAGGGGGTTGGACTGGAAGACCTCAAAGGTCTCTTCCAACTTTGTTTCTGTTTCTATTCCATTCCATCCAGAGGTGGTATTCAGCTGGTTCAGACCGGTTCGCCTAAACCGGTAGGGGAAATTGGGGAGGGGGGCTGCTCACCCGCCCCAGCTCTATGCTGTCCTATTTAGGCACGTTTTTGAGACTGGGTGCATGTGTGGAAGCAGATGCGTGCATGGAGGGGGGGCGAACCAGTGGTAACAAAATGTGAAACCCATCGCTGATCCCATCCCATCCCATTCATACTCAGTAGGATGGGGAATTTCTGTCGTCTTATAGCTGTCTTAGCAGATCTCAGCAGTGACGTGCAGTCAGGGGAGGCAGAGCCTCACTGCTCTCATCATGAAAATAAAAAAAAAATTACTCCGGGAAGCCGCACGGCTTGGTTTAGCCTCCCTGGACATCACAGCAGCAGCCCCAGGTGCGCTGATCTCGCCATTTTTTGCATCGGGCGACCCCGGGATCCTTGCAAGGGGAATGGGACCACGTGTGCAGGGGAAGGGGACCACGGCTCACGCTGATCTGAGGCTGGCGCTTCCTAGCCTCCTGCACATGTGGTCCCAATCCCCTTGCAAGGATTCCGGGCTCGCCCGATGCAAAAAATGCCTAGGTAACATCATCAGTGCTAGAAGGGAGTGGGGGAGGGGAAGGAGGAGAAAGGAGAAGTTTCTCTTCTCAGAAATGTCTTCTCAGTGGAGCTGTGGCAGCCTGCCTGTCCCTTTCTGACATTTCTGAGAAGAGAAACTTCTCCAGTCGGGCTGCGCCCGTGCGATCGGAGCAACCATGCGGTTTGATGACGTCACCAGCTTCACCAACCATAAATCTCACCGCACGTCACTGGATCTCAGTATTGGCCATATTGGCTAAGGCTGCTTGGAGTTATTGCTTTATAAAAGCAGCAGGACCACTTATTCTCTATCCGTGATTGGGTGTTAAGTTGGAGGTGGGGGGGAATCTCTGACTCTTCTGAAGTTAGAGGTCCTGCTTTCTGAGTTTGGTTGTTTTCTTGCAGATCTTTCATCACCAAACTAGGCAATGTCATCAATACCCTGATGATGTTTCCTAATTTGGGTAATGAAACAACAACATTTCAACCCTAACCTACAAATATTCTCCTTTATCTTCTGAAGTTGTTTGGCTATTCTTTTCATCCCTGATAGCTAAGGTAGGTGGGGATGAGGGGAGTTGAAAGGCCACAACGTGAAGGGGGGGTGCGCAGAATTCCTGCCCCTGACTGAGTGCAATTCGTTAGGCCCAGCAGTTCATTGTACTCAAAGGTCTTTTGCAGATTCACAAAAGAAAGATGACAGAAAGTGGTTTGAGAGATAATCAATTGTTGTTTTTTAAGCATAACTGCAGTACATAAATCTCTGAGAGTGAAACTGCAGAGTTACAGAGCTCCTGCTGCATTTTCTATTATTTCTTAAATAGGTTTAGGTCTGAATTCCTTTTTGTGGAGATGGGCTGAATGAAGGAATCCATAGCAGGGAATTGGGAATTGTCCACTGGGCAAGCTTAGGAGCCTGGAGGTAGCAATCTACTTGAATTGATTTTTCTAGTGGTGACTCTTTGGAAGAAGAGGCCAATCAGTGAGGTAAAATCAACAAAATGTTCTGTCATAGTAGATAATTCTGATTACATAAAAATCCCTATCATAACAAGGATCTTTGGTATATAGCTGGCTTCATTTTCAAAAACATTTGCAAAATATGCTCAGTCATAATGAGGCTCACTTAGACTTGGCTTAGTATGTTATATAAACCCAGCCATTATTTCATTTCAAATAAAGAGGCTTTATCTCTGCTATAATTCTGAAATAATAACACTTCCAATCACCTAAGCAGAAACAATATGGTCATGGGGAATAAAGTCTCATTTCATTACTCCAAGTAAGAGGCCTTCTTTCGTGATGTGATTTACTTAGGAACTCCATTACTTTTCAGATGGTGAAAATGCACTATGTATGTCATGTTGTCATAGGGAATTCCTGGGAGCAGGGAGGGAGCAGGGTCAAATATCAACATGTTCATTGTGATATTACAGTAATGATGCCAATCATAACTGCAAGATGAGAAAGCTGTCCATTTCACCTAAAAAAAATAGCAAACCCCAAATAATTGAGAAATAGATTGTGATGCAATTCTGACGGTTGTTGTTAGTTGCGAAGTCATATCTTCCCCATCGTGACCCCATGGACAACGTTCCTCCAGGTCTTCCTGTCCTCTACCATTCTCTGGAGTCCATTTAATCTCATGCTGACTGCTCAGTGAAAGTGTGCATGAGCGAAGCAGTATAGGAACCCACCCCTGAGTTAGCTACTTTAAAGAATTTAATGAAGTGCACAAGTACAGTATAGGTGGTACCTTGCTCAATAGTAGTAACTGTGAGAGGGATCTTGGAATCCTAGTGGACAACCATTTAAATATGAGCCAGCAGTGTTCAGCAGCTGCCAAAAAAGCCAACACAGTTCTAGGTTGCATAAAGAGAGGGATAGATTCAAGATCACTTAAAGTGTTAATACCACTTTATAATGCCTTGGTAAGGCCACACTTGGAATACTGCATTCAGTTTTGGTCACCATGATGTAGAAAAGATGTGGAGACTCTATAAAGAGTGCAGAGAAGAGCAACAAAGATTAGGGGACTGGAGACTAAAACATATGAAGAATGGTTGCAGGAACTGGGTATGTCTAATTTAATTTTAAAAAAAGACTAGGGGAGACATGATAGCAGTGTTCCAATATCTCAGGGGCTGACACAAAGAAGAGGGAATCAAGCTATTCTCCAAAGCACATGAGTGTAGGACAAGAAGCAATGGGTGGAAACTAATCAAGGAGAGAAGCAACTTAGAACTGGGGAGAAATTTCCTGACAGAATAATTAATCAGTGGAACAGCTTGCCTCCAGAAGTTGTGAATGCCCCAACACTGGAAGTCTTTAAGAAGATGTTGGATAGTCATTTGTCTGAGACAGTATAGGGTTTCCTGCCTAGGCAGGGGATTGGACTAGAAGATCTCAAAGGTCCCTTCCAACTCTGCTATTGTATCTTGTAACTGTTGAAAAAAACCCAAGTGAATAATACCTCTGCCATCCCAAAACTGCTGTGATAGACAGAGAACTTAAGAGGTAAATCTCACTGTCTGGCAACTTATATCCCTCTCAGGGAAACAGTCACATTATTCTGCATCATACACCAGTGTTCAAATTGCAACATGACTGATTTTTTTGCCACCATCAAATTAGTAAAATTCTTCAAAAGAATATATAGCACAAAAGCTTCTGATTTGATTCATTGCTTCAAACCAAGTCTGCATCTCTTTGTGAATCTTCCTCAAGGAGCTGATTTGATCAAAACTTAGGTCAGTTAAAATGCATCTTTAAAACTGTGCTTAGGCCAGTTTGTAACCATTATTAGCAATTTAATCTCTGGGTGAAATTTCTTTGAGATTTTCATGATTCTCAGAAAGGTCCCATAGTCTCTCCAAAATTATTTCAAGACAAGATCCAAATTTTTGGAATAGATTAGGTGGGCTACAAGGGAAGCTTTTCAGTACTTTGGATCATTTCATGCAATCAAAGTCCACAAGCTAAGAGACCACCCACCTACCCTCACCATGTTATTTTTTAAAAAAAATACAACAATAAGAAAACGGGGGCTTTAATGAACATTCTGCCCTAAAGCTTCTCAGAGTTTTAAAAGAGCTATGAAGCAAAGGACAGATTTTTTTCAATGCGAACACTAATTAAATATCTTTTTTCTTTTTCTTTCTCCCTTTCTCTCTCTCTATAAATAAAGAGAAGAATAATTCTACCAAATCTATAACCAAGTAATAATTTTTAACTGGAATTAAACTCGACAAATGTCAATGGAGATTCTCCATTGACATAACCCAATTTACATTTTAGATTAAGGTTCTCACTTGCATTTAGAGCACCCTGCATAATAAATGTGCCTTTGGTTTTTCTTATTTTTTTCTATCAAATATGCCTTTTTAGATCAATCATCTGGGTCATGATTGTCCCATAGGTCTTCTCCAAAGGCAACTGGACTCTCTTGGGTTTTTTTCCTTGAAAATCTTTCATGTCTCATCCAAGAAGCTTCTTCAATGGAATTAGACAAGTTAGAGGACCAGAACAATTACACAATTGAACTCCTCTCATCTGTCCAAAAGAGGAGTGCTAATAAGGGGTGTGGTGGCTCAGTAGCTAAGATGCTGAGTTTGTCGATCAGATAGGTCAACAGTTTGAATCCCTAGAGCCGCATAACAGAGTGAGTGCCTGTTACTTGTCCCAGCTTCTGCCAACCTAGCAGTTTGAAAGCACATCAGAAATGCAAGTAGAAAAATAGGAACCATCTTTGGTGGGAAGGTAACTATGTTCCATGTGCCTTTGGCATTTAGTGGTGTTGGCCACACGGCCACGGAGCTGTCTTTGGAAGAAGTGCTGGTTCTTTGGCTTTGAAATGGAGATGAGTATCACCCCCTAGAGTTGGGAATGATTAGCACATATGTGGGAGGGGAACCTTTACCTTTTAATAAGATCTTAGGTTATCAAATTAAACAGGTTTAGTTCATCTTTCCTTCAGCTATGTACTCCAACAGATTTAGTAATGCATTTTTTTTCACCCTGGATTTACTACAATGCAGATCAGATACTACAGGTGCTGCTTAAGTTTAAAAATCTAACTTTCAAAGGAGAACAAGACTTCTTGTGATGCTACACCACCAGAGTCAATAAATACACATGCAAAGATTGCAAGACAGATCAGTCAGATGAGCTCACAATTCCTCCAGCAATCTCTAGGTGTCTTCTGTTGAGAACTCTTCTTAACCCAATTTACATTTTAGATTAAGGTTCTCACTTGCATTTAGTAAAGTAGAGCACACTACATAATAAACATGCCTTTGGTTTTTCTTATTAAATATGCCTTTTTAGAGCACTCAAAAGTGCAACATTTTATAAATAGGAAAGTGTAATGTCTCAAAAAAAAAAAACCACTCTCCAACAGTGTTTTAATTATTATTGTGAATAAAGGGTAGAATGTTGTTGAAACCCCCCTCCACTTCTTTTCCAAATAGATCTTACAGAATTCATTATGAACATTCCCAGATATATATTATAGGATTTTGAAGACTTCTATCCATATTTGCATCATTTTATTCCATGACATTTTAAAAATAACAAATGGTTTCAAATGTAAATGTATTCACCTATTTTGTTGCAACGTAAGTCTACGAGAAGGGAAAATGATTTGTGGATGATTCACCCAGTGATATTTTAAAAGAATTAAGATTTATAAACATTTTTACAGTAATTCTGCATACTCCTCCACTGAAAATATTAAAATGTATGTCCTCACTATGTATTTTTATAAGATAAGCTTGGATTAACATAGCTTGCATGTTGTTATGATTAATTTTATTATTCTTTAAAAAAAATAAGATAATTGTTCCATGAAAAAATAGTGAAGAAAGGGAATACTGTAACAAAAATAAGCCAAAATAAATAGTATTAGACATGGGAAGATGGCTCTGAATCTTTACAACCAACCTTCTTAAAGTGCCCAGCTTCGAATCTAGAAATACCTTTATTTAGATTTTAAATTGAAAACCAATCATTTTACCAAAAAATGTTCATTGTTTTTGTTACTATAATTATTAGGACATTTTGAAATTTTGTACAGGGCTATACAACTTTTAATCTTCTATGAAGACAATTTGGGAGGTTTTTATTTAAGGAAAAAGAAGGGAAAGAAGTCTAATAGAACTTCATGAAATTATTCAAAGACCTCATAATTTAATTAATCTGCTACAGGAGCCTAGTGGACTTGGGTTCCTGAAACCTTGGAGACCAGTTCTCCTCCTTGGAGACAGTCCCAGTCAGTGGGGCAGAGAGATATTGAACCCTAATACTTTACTTTATGGTTTGTGGTGCTACTCTCTTCTTTTGCTCCTTCTCGTTAATGTATACATGAAGCCATTGGGAGAATTTATCTTTCAGTACAGAATCAGATATCATCACTATGGCAAATCTGTCCTAGTGTTGGAAGAAATGTCCATCTGGATTCAGTACCAAGTGGGGGGAAATACACTGGATTAATGGAAGATGCTTGAAAAGAAGGTTTATTGATGGACAGGATCACATGCCTTGAAGATCTTGGGTGAAGAAAAAAAAAGGGGAGAGATGCTGAGAGTGCCTGGGTTTTATGCCCTCTCTGGGCTTTTGAATTTGAGCTTGCATTCTGATTGGTTGTCAGACCCCCATAGGGCCATGCAGGGATCACTTTGTAGGTTGTGGGTTTTTGGTTTTTTTTGCCAAAAACTTATTTATTTTTAATTTTCAAAACAAACATAAAAATCCTCCTTCTTTACATCCTGTAGAAAGTGTATCAGTTGGTTACAAACGGTTTTTGTGCATCTCTTCTACCGTCATCAATTAATTCTTCATATTAACTCTAGTATCTTAACTCAAATGTTTATACATATTACCATCATCATTCCTCCACTTTTATTTGATTATAATTGTTTAAACATCCTTCATCTTGAAATATAGCAAAATTTAATACATAATCATACTGGCATTTCATTTACTTATTTATAAAATCCTCCATTAACATTAAATCCTTATATCCTATTCTAGCTAAACATCCATAATATTTAATAACAAAGTTATCTAATCCTCCTTTCCAAATCACTGTTTACAATTTACATCCAATTTCCTTATATTATACACATACATACATACATACATACATACATACATACATACATACATACATTACAGACAGACAGACAGACAGACAGACAGACAGACAGACAGACAGACAGACAGATTATTATTATCCTTTCTTTATTTGGCTATATTCTATGTCACAACATTTCCCCCCTAATAATCAAAATTTAACTGTGTCTAATTTAGTTCTCTTTTTTATTGTTATTATTATTATTAACCTTTATATATAATCTCGGGTATCATTCAATATTCATATCCAATTATTGCTTATCATAACACTACACATTGTATACAGTATTATCATTATCAATCAAGCCTGGGTTTTATGCCCTCTCTGGGCTTTTGAATTTGAGCTTGCATTCTGATTGGTTGTCAGACCCCCATAGGGCTATGCAGGGATCACTTTGTAGGTTGTGTTTTTGAGTCTCAAGCTTACTTGAGCCTTGCTGGGTGATGATGTAATGAAAGGTCTTTGGGATTCCTAATATGGCTCTGCCTGAAGGAGGTAGATCTTTGTTATGTAGAACAGACTGGCCCAGGCCTTAATGGCCCAATGACAAAGGTGGGGGTGGGGGGTGACTTTCTGCCTCCCTTTTAGGGGAAATATTCTGTCCTTTAAATATTTACTGAAATATTTCATTTTTCTAGGAGAGAGGTGGGTGCTAACTTCCCACACTAGTGTATCTAGGCTTGTGTTTGACTTTCCTGATGGTAAATTCAGGTTAAGAGCAGGAAGAGAAGCCACTGCAGCCAAAGGAGATGCTTGGATCTAATCGGCTTCTCTTTTCAGGAAGACGTGGATCCATAACAGCAGAAGAAATAGGAGTGCAGAAAATTGAAGAAGTTTAATTTGTTCCAAGCATTGATGAGCTCTTAGTTCATTCCACACAATCCAACAACCTAACAATGAAAACAGGATTTTCTTTTTCAGTAAGCTGATAGGCAGGCCATTTTAAGAGGATGAAATAGCCATGAAGTCTTCATATGTCCACACAAAAAACAATCACCTCAGCCAGTGCATTTCAAGAGAGAGAGTAGGTGCCATGCAGAAGCCATTACCACAAGGGTGATGGTAGCGACACAGGGATTAGGGTACTGTCTTTTACTGCTGAGAGAGTCTCAATCCATTTCCACCCATCACCGGATTGGAATCCCATCTGGAAAGGCTCTAAGAGACAATGAGAAGTCCCACCCAGGAGGCAATGCGAATAAAACCCTGCAATCTTGCTTAATGTTGTATACGATGTGTACCACCAGAAACCAGCTGTGGTACTAAATATATTCATTGCTAGTATAAACAGCCTCAGCACCACTCCCCTTATATTTCCCTTAAAATAAAAATAAAGCAAAATACCCCTAAAGATTGGATAAGTGGTGGTGGGAGATTATTTTGCTGGTTTATCATACTGTACACAACTCCTACCTCACTCCTAATAAATAGACATAACAAATCATCTTTTTTTTGTTTAAATAAAAATATTGCAATCACTTGTATCTGTTTCAACTATTTGTCTCTGTTGAAACTGCAACAAATTCTTGGATTTCTAAACTATTTTCTATGAGATAACAATCGCTTTCCACTAGGACTTGAACAAAAACCTCAGACAAACATCCTTCACTAAACTCTATATGTTGATGAGTATTCGAGTGTTTATTTCGAACAGATCAAGGGAGGGAGGGAAGGAAGGAAGGAAAGATGGATGGATGGATTAACCTTGCCAGAGTTTCTAACAAGTATCCATGTACCCACATATACAGTATTTACTCTTTCCGATTTCAAACAGGATTGAGGGAGGGAGGGAAGGAAGGAAGGATGGATGGATTAACCTTGCCAGAGTCTCCAATAGGTGTCCATGTATCCACATATACAGTATTTACACTTCCTGATTCTTTACATTTAAATATATTTAAATAAAAATGAATGTAGAACCGAAGCAAAGCGCCATCTTTATGTCACAGAATATCTCACTCCACAAATGGGCCTAGAGTTATTTTAAGAATATAAAATGATGGAAATTGCAACTCGGTACCTCACTTGACTAGGGATATGGTGGCTCAGTGACTAAGATGCTGAGTTTATCGATCAGAAAGGTTGCAGTTTGGCGGTTCGAATCCCTAGCACCATGTAATGGAGTGAGCTCCCATTATTTGTCCCAGCTTCTGCTAACCTAGGGTTCGAAAGCACGTAAAAAATGCAAGTAGAAAAATAGGGACCACCTTAGGTGGGAAGGTAATAGCGTTCCGTGCGGCTTTGGCATTTAGTCATACCGGCCACATGACCATGGAGACATCTTTGGAAAGCACTGGCTCTTCGGCTTTGAAATGGAGATGAGCACCGCCCCCTAGAGTCGGGAATGACGAGCACATATTTGTGAGGGGAACCTTTACCTTAACTGCACCTGGACCTCCAAATGGGCCTTCTAATGCTAAAAGGGGTAGCTTTTTCATTCCGCTTCTGAGGGGGGGGGGAAACCCTCTTATTTTAATGAAAGATGAAAATTTGAGGATGGCAGTTCATTGTTTCCACCCCTTTCAGGTGCCCCTGAAGTCGGTCTATGTCTTTAGCATTAGGCTAGGGAAAGTTTACCTCCCTGCACATAGGTATAGAGAGATTGTATTTAGTTTTAGTTTAGCAAGCATTGCTCGAGGCCTTGGCAAAGCAATAGGAATCTTATGACAGAGCTGTCTTAACAGCAGGGTGTGCCCTGGGGCAAAGCAGTGTAGGACGACAACCACTCACAGGAATAAAAATATAAATGGTCAATAAAATTAAACATATATTTATTTTATTGGCATGTTAGTATTAATAAAAAATGCAGTATAAATTTAATAAATATGTTGCTGCATTTATATGATACAAGATGCATTGAATGGTTAACATACACAGATTAATAAGGGGCCCCTAAATTCATGGGGCCCATGGGGAAGTGCCCATCAGGCTTATGTGTTAAGACAGCCCTGTCTATGGTGTTCAGGCCCCATTGAACCTTCAATTGAATATCAGGTGAACCACAGATTATAATTTGTAAAACATTTGGAAAACAGGAAGGTTGGAGTTCTTACAAGAGCAGTTTGCCTTTCTCTAGAAAGGCTGCTATGCCAAGAGAAATATAGGGAGGGTTAGTTGAGGAGAAAGGGTGATCTGGTTTACTCTGAATTCAGTGCTTGATTCAGGTGTGTAGCTAGGAAGAAGTCTGCCCAGCTCAGCCGTAGTCAGTGAGCTTCTTCACTCAATATTTGTATTTCTATACAGGTGGTCCTTGTGTTACAACCATCCACCTAGCAATTGTTCCAAGTTACAATGGCACCGAAAAAAGTAATTTTCAACCAGTGGTGGGATACAATTTTTTTTACTACCGGTTCTGTGGGCATGTCTTAGTGGGCGTGGCTTGGTTGGTGTGGCATGAATTGGTGGGCTTGGCTTGATGGGTGTGGCAGGGGAAGGATACTGCAAAATCCCCATTTCCTTCCAATCAGCTGGGACTCGGGAGGCAGAGAATAGATGGGGGTGGGGCCAGTCAGAGATGGTATTTACCCGTTCTCCGAACTACTCAAAATTTCTGCTATCAGTTCTCCAGAACTGGTCAGAACCTGCTGAATATCACCTCTGTTTACAACTAGTCCTCTTGCTTATGGGTGTTGCTTCATCCAGTGTCACATGATCACAAATTAGATGCCTGCAACAGGCATGTGTTTACAATGGTTGTGGCATCCCAAGATCATGTGATTCCTATTCCTGACCTTCCTAGCCTGTTTTTGACAGGCAAACTGAATGGGGGAAACCAGAGTTCCTTTATGTCTGCATGATTCACTTAACAACCATGGCAAAGAAAAAAAAGATTGTAAACTCGGATATGACTCAATTAACAGCCATTGTCAGCCTCTGCTTTGCTGCTTGCTTTCGGCTGCCATTGAAACGGGGAGGTGGGGATGACATGGTATTTGGGAGGAGAAGCTTCAGCACAGGAGTGAATGAAGAAGGGAGTGTTTTTCTCACCATCTACTGTGCATGCTGCAGATAGTGGAATTGCCGCCAAGGCCAACATACCAATCTGATGATGTTTTTTGAAGATGCAACCCACATGACACCTGTGGGGTGTGCGGATTGGACTGTGGGATGGGATTACCAGGGGGGAGTTGGGTCACATATTGATATCTATGATTACGCGTGCTTTTGCCTCAGATCTTGCTTTGCCTAGCTGCTATCTACTCATAATCTGTAAAAGTACTCTTAATTCTGAAAAATGGAGTTGAGTGGTTTCTTTCTTGGTTACTGATGGAGGCTGCCCTGACAGCCATCTTGTTTAGCAATGGCCATTCTGCTCCCAATTGTGTTTTTGGTTTTTTTGAGGTCCATACATATAGACCTTGGGAAGAGATGGATGGTTAAATCACGGTAAATTCAGAATGACAGAATAAACTGAATATGAAATATGAAAAATATAGGAAGAAAATGTCCACAATGGTGTCCTGAACACAAACCCTACGAAGGGAGCAAATAGACCTGACTTCCCTGCTTAGAGATCAAATCCTTCCCTTACAGGCCTATCAGTCACTTCAGTCTGGACCATGAAGAATTGGGACGTGTAATAAAAATGGCTTCCAGAAATAGTTTTTTTTAGGGGGGGGGGAGTAACAAATTAGAAAGGAAATGTGTTTATTTGAAACTATTTTTTAAAGGGTAAGGAAGTACAAAGAATTAATGCCAGTAGTTTAGAGGCTGATGAAAACCAATCTTTTTTTTCCCCCAAGCTCATCCGTTTGATTTGGTGACTTATCGATCTGTTATTGCAGGGCAGTGTGTATGGGTGTGTGTGTGTGTGTGTGTTTAAATGGCACGTAAAGTAAGGGTAAAAATATTAGTGAGAAATCGGTGTCCCTCCATGGCAGACATTTAATCACTCTTTATAGGTTACCATAGCAACCTACTTTAGCTGGCTCACATAGCTGTTAAAAAGATGGGGCTTCTGGAGCTCTGGAAAGAGCAGTTCTCCTTTAAGCAGATCTATAAGCCTCAGATGAACAGAACTCAAAACATTCCTCCATGAATATTCATGAAGTAAGTTGTTTTTTGTTGCCTGCCTAGTCAGCAGTCACAAAACACATGGTGTGTGTTGGCAGCATCTTGCCAAGGTAGAGGGCTATGGACTGAGGCAATGGCAGGAACCAGGACCTGTGAGGCTGACTGACATTTCCATCTGTAGCTAAGGCTGGTAATTAACAGGAAGGAGTGCGCCTGCAGCATTGCACCATCTGCTAGGGAAATGGCTCAATAAGAAAGGAGCTGGAATATCATCTCAGCGGTGGCTCGAGTCGGTTCCGACATGAGGCTGGGCATCTGTTAGCCGAGGAGATCGGCTATTAGGGAATTCGACTGGGAATGAACCACATGGAAAGAGCACTCTGACCTAGCCCATAAAAGCAGCGCGAAAGAGAAACGGCGCCTTTTTATCTTACTTACACAAGGCTTCTGGAAATGGTTTGCAGAGGGACCATTACGAGGCTGTTTTGAAGGAACACAACCATTTTCCAAAAAAGGCTGCTTGACTCCAAGGCAGGTGTCTTGAAAATCAGGATACAGCTGTCTTCTTTTGACAATGGAGCTAATTTCAGATGGAGGATGTGAGGTTGGAGCCCAGCGATGGCTTTTTCTTCCTTCTCTCTCTCCTCTCCCCCTCCCCTCGCCTTCCTAAGCTGGAAAAGATGATTTGCATTTAAGTACTTTATTTGAAGAACACAGCTTCATCTGGCAGGGAAAACTGAGGGAGAGAGAAAGAGATGAAAGCCCACAAGCCCTAATAGCGTCTGAAGGAATGTGCACATAAAAATACTTGTTTGTCACCTTACAATTCCTGCGTGTAGGGCCTTCGCCCCGCAAGCTACGCAGGCTTAACATGAACCTGGCCAATTTAAATGTTCACCACACTAGCTCATTGCTAGCATATCACGTGAAAATCTGTACTACCTAGTTCATGAGGAGCCTGGCATCATCACATCTGCAGGATGGCCTTTCCCCTCTCCCCTTTTTTTTACTTAAATAAAATGTTTCATCAGGCAACTTAATTCCATAGATATCCTGCCACAAAATATCCTTGGGGGGGGACCATCATTACTGAAAAAGAAAGAAAGAAAGAAAGAAAGAAAGAAAGAAAAAGAAAGAAAGAAAGAAGGGGGGAGGGAGGGAGGGAGGGGAGGGAGAAAAGGAAAGAAAGAAAGAAAGAAAGAAAGAAAGAAAGAAAAGAAGGAAGGAAGGAAGGAAGGAAAGGAAAGAAAGGAGGGAGGGAAGGATGAGAAGAAAGGAAAGGACTTACTTATTTTATCAAATTTAGAAACTGCCCATCTCTCTCACAGAGGGGCTCTGGGTGGTTTACCACTAAAATAATAAAAAAAGTTAAAACTTTACATACAATTGAAATAAGAGGCAAAGATGATTAAAATTCAACACAAGTTAATTAAAAGGCTGGGAAGGACCCTCCAGAGTGTTAGCCAGCCCCATGGCTGCATGTTCTTCTGTGGGCCCCAAGCAAGATGGCAGAACCAGCTCTCATCAGAGGTCATCTACAAGCCATTTCCAAAAGGCCAAAAGAGATGCTTTTATTTTAATAAAGGAGGCTGGGTTCATTTAGAAAAGTTATATAGCAGCCTAACTTAGTAACAGAACAGAATAGTAACAGAATAACAGTTGGAAGGGACCTGGAAGGTTCTCTAGTCCAACCCCCTGCTTAGGCTGGATACCCTACACCACTTCAGACAAATGGTTATCCAATATCATCTTAAAAACTTCCGGTGTTGGAGCATCCACAGTGGCAAGTTGTTCCACTGATTAATGGTTCTGTCAGGAAGTTTCTCCTTATTCTAGGTTGTTTCTCTCCTTGATTAGTTTCCACCCATTGCTTCTTGTCTTGTCTTCAGGTGCTTTAGACTAGAGAATAGCTTGACTCCCTCTTCTTTGTGGAAGCCTCTGAGATATTGTAACACTGCTATCATGTCTCCCATGGTCCTTCTTTTCATTAAACTAGACATACCCAGTTCCTGAAACCATTCTTCATATGTTTTAGTCTCCAGTCCCCTAATCATCTTTGTTGCTCTTCTCTGCACTCTTTCTAGATTCTCCACATCTTTTTTACATCTTATACAATATCATCCTAGGCAACTCACAACAATATTCTATGAAAACAGAAAAAAATATGGGAATAAAAACCCCACCAAAAACACACACACGAATCATAAATATTGCACCTCAGATAATATTAAGTAGCAGTATAGCTGGGGGAAGGGGTTGGATTGAAATTTTAGTAGGCTGTAGGCACTCATAAACATAGATCTTCAGCAACAATCCCATAATAGAGTCAATTTTTATAATATTGTTTTATAGTCTTGGATTTTATCCTTTTCTCAGATTTAAAATCTCTCTCTCTCTCTCTCTCTCTCTCTCTCTCTCTCTCTCTCTCTCTCTCTCTCTCTCTCTCTCTCTCTCTCTCTCTCTCTCTCTCTCTCTCTCTTTCAGGGAGGAGATTCTTTTTATAGTGACTGGGTATGTCTTCCATTAATCCAATAATCTAGAAACCCTGGAGGTTTCAGGAGAATGAAATTTGAAGGGCTTTTAATAAATGTACAGTGTGCATAACCAAATGCACCAGTAGCTCCTTAAATGAATCATTTGAAGCTGTTAGTCAACCTGAGCTATTTATCATAGTGGAGATCTTCTCTGTGAAGCTCTGTTTTATTGTATCGAGAGTCAAATCACATTGAAACTATTGGATTAATAATAGAGTGCTGGACCAAGAAACCAAAGGCACTTATAAAACCTCAATTTTTTGTACTGAAATAGATTTACGGACATGTGTCCAAGAATCAATTGCTGCTATGCCAAACTTTTTTTCATTTCCCCAATAAATGATGAAGATTACTTTTAAGTTTTTTTAAAAAAATTCTTTGTAAATGTTTTATTGGTGGGATGCAGGATTCTCGCACTTACTGCATAGTTGAGGGATGTAGAGTTGTCATGTCTTCCAGTATATAATTTGGTTTTCAATTATTTTCCAAGAGTAAATATAATGAGGGAGCTCCAGTGGCCCTTTTCAGATCAGACAATGGGTATTCATACTGACAGAGAGTTGTATAACAGGGAGAAGAAAATCACAGCCTCAGAATATACTGCCAGCTTGCAACAATAAAGTAAGCTCAAAGACTGTCTCACCTTCACCCCCCAAAAGCACAAGAGAAATAAAAAAAATCTTCTGGAGGTACATCTGTTTCACAGAGAAAAAAAAGTGAGAAAACCTAAAGATGGATTTTTTCCATTTATATGCATCTTACATGTTCATCTGGATCTTGTAGCAACAATAACTCTACAATAAATGTCTGAGGCATCCAAACAATTCTTTATATGAATATATCAATCCTATTTTTTTTTTAAAAAAAGCCTAACACTCACATACTGAAACAATATATCTTGTCTCAGGGATGCCTTCCACCAGGAATTTATATCCTCTCAAAATCTGAAGTCTCCTTGACTTGGAGAAGGGAAGAAGCTTTTGCTGGCAGAAAGTTCATTACAACTTCATTTTTAACTGCATCCAAGGAAATTTAATGCAAAATCCTTGCACAGTTGTTTGGTGTGTGTGTGTGTGTGTGTGTGTGTGTGTGTGCGGGTGTGTGTGTGTATGGGCAATTAGTCATTGCCCAACAAGATGCTAATTTATTTTTGAGGAGAAT
Source organism: Natrix helvetica (assembly GCF_964273705.1). Taxonomy (NCBI): domain Eukaryota; kingdom Metazoa; phylum Chordata; class Lepidosauria; order Squamata; family Natricidae; genus Natrix; species Natrix helvetica. The sequence goes on from NC_138552.1 coordinate 152,576,595, forward strand.
ATGAGGAGAATTTGAAGACTAGGAAAGCAGGTCAAAGGGGGAGATTTGGAAGCATCTTCAATGCCAGATACGGAGCTGAGATGAACTTAATCCTTGTTAAGGCAAAGCAGGCTAAGGGTTGGGTTTTTTTGTTTTTTTTTTTGGTGGGGGGGAAGAAGAGGAAGCTTCATCAGAGCTTCATAGAACTCCAGCAATTATTAAAGTTCAAGGATGCCCCTCCTGAGAACCGGCTCATACTTATAGTGTATCCATGGACTGCTCCCAGCTGAATATTGCCAACTGCCTTAATAGACCCACATTCAGAGCTTTTTTTCTTGCCACATGTTGTCTATTTATTTATTTAGGTTTATATGGCCACCCCTTTTTCCAAAGCAACTCCAGGTGGAGAATAAGATATAAATAAAAAAGAAACGGCAGCCAAGAATAAAACCTCAAACTAAAAGTAACCAACCAGGTTTCTACCCAAATGCTATGCCAGGTCTTAAGTGGTTTCTGGAAGGCATGCAGGGTAGGGACCAGCCTAATTTCAAGTGATAAAGTGTTCAAGAGGACAGGCCCCATGACTGAAAGGATACATCTCTGGACCTTGACGGATGAGATCCTTTAACTGACTGAACCCAAAGCGTGTTCCTCCTTGCAGATATAGTATTGTGGTAGAGGCAACTGAAGAGTTATCTTGTGTTTCCTTGGTTTTGGAGATGGAATGTCCAATGGAAGTGTTGGTAGGCAAAGGAGCTTTAATAATGGTATGAAAGATGAAACAATCACATATATCTCTTTGGCATTTTAACACTAAATAGTATACAAAAGTTATTGTTGTTATTGTTAGTTGCAAAGTTGTGTCCAACCCATTGCGACCGCATGGACAATCTTCCTCCAGCCCTTTCTCTCCTCTACCATCCCCCAGAGTCCATTTAAGCTCATGCCTACTGCTTCAGTGACTCCATCCAGCCACCTCATTCTCTGTTGTCCCTTTCTTCTTTTGCCCTCAATCGTTCCCAGCATTAGGCTCTTCTCCAGTAAGTCCTTCCTTATCATTAGGTGGCCAAAGTATTTGAGTTTCATCTTCAGGATCTGGACTTCTAAAGAGCAGTCAGGGTTGATCTCCTTTAGGACTGACCAGTTTGATCGCCTTGCAGGCCAAGGGACTCACAGGAGTCTTCTCCAGCACCATAGTTCAAAGGCCTCAATTCTTTGGCACTCAGCCTTTTTTATGGTACAACTTTCACAGCCATATATTGCAACTGGGAAAACCAAAGCCTTGACTATACACACTTTTGTTGGCAAGGTGATGTTTCTGCTTTTTAGTATGCTGTCTAGATTTTCCATAACTTTCCTCCCCAGGAGCAAGCGTCTTTTAATTTCTTGACTGAAGTCCCCATCTGCAAAATGCATGTATGTATGTATGTATGTATGTATGTATGTATGTATGTATGTATACACACACACACATATACATACATACACACACATACAAAAGTATACATATCCTATTAATGGGAACTTATTTGAAGAATATCTACTAAGATTTTCTAACTGTATAAGGACAACTGGTAAGAGAAATCCTTGACAGTGGAAGGAGAAGTCCCTGAAAAATCAGACTTGACAAGCCAATGAAGTATGCATTTCAAGCTCTCCCTTATGCTGGCCTTGTTGACCTGAGGGTTGGCACTTCGAGACCCAAGCACTGTGTGACAAGGTGGACCCCTGCTCTTGCTCCAGCTCCTGCCAACGTAACAGTTCAAAAGCATGCAAATGCAAGTAGATAAATAGGTACCAATTTGGTGGGAAGGTAATGTTCTGTGTATAGCCATGCCAGTCACAAGACCATGGAAGAATCTTCAGATAACACTGGTTCCCTTGGTAAAGAAACAGAGATGAACACTGCCCCCTAGAGTTGGACATAACTGGGCAGGGGAAACCTTTATATTGATGCAATATCACAAATAAATTTAAAAAAACAAAATGAAGACCTCTTAAATAAATCAAAGAACCTGTTTTTTTTAAGTGCCATACTAGTCCACAGGGAATAAAAAACTGAGATCACTTTGAAGGTGAGTAGCATGAGGGCAACTTTAACAAATATCTTAATATGTATATAGCTGAATATTAATTTTAGGATGGTTGTCATGATGTTGTCAGCAGCTCGTAGTTTGGTGAAGTGTATGATGTGAGTAAACAAGAAAGTGGTTTCTCTGTCATAGTGGCCTAGCTTATTCTTCAGATGGAGGATTAGCACTGATAATTTTTTGCTTTGTGATACAGGGGAAAAACTGGCTTTTTACCTGTGCATTTGGATAAATTACAACATGGACATGTTCCTATTGAAAATCTGTTTCTTTCTATCCTTGTATTGCAATGGGTTGTTATTTCAGTCTTTAAGAGTAGTTGCCACCATTTTTATTTTGTTTAGTTTTATGGATTCTATGGATTGTAACTCAACCTGAGTTCCTTTAAAAAAAAGTAGTGAGCCCCTGACCATATTAATAACATAAATACAAAAATATTTATCTACAGGTGAAATTTGAAAAATTAGAATATGTGCAAAAGTTCATTTATTTCAGTAATGCAACTTAAATGGTGAAACTAATATATGAGATAGACTCATTACATGCAAAGCAACATAGTTCAAGCCATAATTTGTCATAATTGTGATGATTATGGCTTACAGCTCATGAAAACCCCAAATCCACAATCTCAGGAAATTAGAATATTGTGAAAAGGTGCAATATTCTAGGCTCAAAGTGTCCCACTCTAATCAGCTGATTAAGCCATAACACCTGCAAAGGGTTCCTGAACCTTTAAATGGTCTCTCAGTCTGGTTCAGTAGGAATCACAATCATGGGAAAGACTGCTGACCTGACAGTTGTGCAGAAAACCATCATTGACACCCTCCATAAGGAGGGAAAGCCTCAAAAGGTAATTGCAAAAGAAGTTGAATGTTCCCAAAGTGCTGTATCAAAGCACATTAATAGAAAGTTATGTGAAAGTTATGTTAATAGAAAAGTGTGGAAGAAAAAGGTGCACAAGCAGCAGGGATGACCGCAGCCTGGAGAGGATTGTCAGGAAAAGGCCATTCAAAAGTGTTGGGGACTTTCACAAGGAGTGGACTGAGGCTGGAGTCAGTGCATCAAGAGCCACCACACAGATGGATCCTGGACATGGGCTTCAAATGTCGTATTCCTCTTGTCAAGCCGCTCCTGAACAACAAACAAAGTCAGAAGCATCTTACCTGGGCTAAAGAAAAACAGACTTAGTCTGTTGCTCAGTGGTCCAAAGTCCTCTTTTCTGATGAGAAGTGTGCGTGAAGTTTCCACAATCTGTGTTGATTTGGGGAGCCATGTCATCTGCTGGTGTTGCTCCACTATGCTTCATTAAGTCCAGGGTCAACGCAGCTGTCTACCAGGAGATTTTGGAGCACTTCATGCTTCCTTCTGCAGACGAGCTTTATGGGGATGCTGACTTCATTTTCCAGCAGGACTTGGCACCTGCCCACACTGCCAAAAGCATCAAAAGCATCAAAACCTGGTTCAATGACGTGGGATTACTGTGCTTGATTGGCTAGCAAACTCGCCTGACCTGAACCCCATAGAGAATCTATGGGGCATTGCCAAGAGAAAGATGAGACACATGAGACCGAACAATGCAGAAGAGCTGAAGGCCGCTATTGAAGCATCCTGGTCTTCCATAACACCTCAGCAATGCCACAGGCTGATAGCTTCCATGCCATGCTGCATTGAGGCAGTAATTGCTGCAAAAGAGGCCCAAACCAAGTATTAAGTACATATGCATGCTTATACTTTTCAGAGGTCCGTTATTGTTCTATGCACAATCCTTGTTTTATTGATTGCATGTAATGTTCTAATTTTCTGAGATTGTGGATTTGGGGTTTTCATGAGCTGTAAGCCATAATCATCACAATTATGACAAATCACGGCTTGAACTATCCTGCTTTGCATGTAATGAGTCTTATCTCATATATTAGTTTCACCTTTTAAGTTGCATTACTAAAATAAATGAACTTTTGCACGATATTCTAATTTATCGAATGTCACCTGTATATGTGTTGGCTTCATATTAACAAAGGAAACTATCTTCTCATGCTAGTAACAGATGTGATAGCCAAATATGTCATCATACATTCTAATAGAATACACAGAACCTGGTTTATCAGTGGGAGAAAAATAGAAAATCTCATATAAGAACAGGAATTAAATGGAGTGAAAAAGTGGGACTCCATGCGGCAAGTTTTTGTGGCATACCCCACTTGTTATTAATGCCATTGTCACTCTTTAACAAGATCAGAAATGGATTTTGCAGAGGTTCAGATGGACAGCCATCTACTTTCTGCTGATTCCCTGGTAGTTTTCTTTGCAATATTCTCTTTTCCTATCAAGGGCAATGTTGGAGTTCCATAATCAACAATATTAAAAAACAACAACACTATTATAAAACATGTTGCAGCTGGCTAGCAACTGGATTATTGCCAATTGCCCTTGAACACTCCCCTTTGTGAACTCATCACGTTTTTGTGATTCTTCATGGGAATGTTATAGTCTCACTGCCAATAGAAAAGAGTTACAAAAGACTTAGCTAAATTGTGTGCAGTGTCTTGAATTCACAAGAGGTGAAAAGGGCAGGGGGGAGTGAGAAGTTATTATAAATGACATGAAGTCTGTGGTGAAACATGACTATAACTATTTCTATTGTCCTCTACAATTTTCTCAGATGAGATCAACTCACTTTCCTCCTGACCAACTTTGGGACAAAGGCTTTCAGTATGCCTTCATTGTTCAAGATCTAAAAGGTCTCTGAACCCTTCACAGTTGTGTAGAAAGGTGACACTTTATATTGTCTTCTCTAATATTTAGGACCCGTTGCAACCAAAACTTCCTCTGTTGATGGTTATTTGGCTAAGCATTTCTATCCATCATGTAGATAAATGATAAACTTGCATGCTCAGATATGGGAGTGAGTGAGCAAGTGAGGAGCAAGTAAAGTAAGTTTGCAAAAAAAAAAGTGGTTAAATTCAGTTGGACTTGGACAAGACTTCAGCAATGCATTTAAACCAATCAATCTCTTTCTCTTAGATAAACATGAAGCCACATTTACTGCTTCTCTCTGTAGATAAAGCTCCTTGGGATACACACTGAGCCTTTCCCTCTTTTTTGTGAGAGTTTAAGTACTTTAATGTTCATAGCTAAATTGGTAGGAACCTTGAGAATGTAGCTTTCCATGTTCATGTAGCACAAACATCAGGTGTTGTGGATATTACCGTACATGTCCTACAGTTTGTTGTGCTGCTATGGTCATTAACACAGATCATCAAGTTGTTTAGCAACAGGCAAAACTGAGCCAAAAGTGCTCCTAAATTATATTTATTTTCTGGGATAATGACATAAACTTAATTAGGAAAATGAAGAATCTGTCTGTACTCTTTAAGGACGCTTGTGTAGTTCTTTATATATTGGCTTCTAGGAGACAGAGGAAGTGATGGTACTAGAATATCATCTTCAGAGAGCAAAAGGGACAGAAAACCAGATACTCAGACTGGGAGGGTATGGGAATTGCTATCGAATAGCCCTCTGCTTAGCCTATGATTCCTCAAGATCAATGTCTTCAGTTGCTAGCTCCTCTAGCTACATCATCATTTTCAGCACACTCAGAGGATTCATGAAAAAAGGAGACATGTAACTCAGTGGTGGGTTTCGATTTATTTTACTACCGGTTCACTCATGCGTGCACTCTCATGAGTGCGCTCGTGCGATGCTTCAGCGCATGCACAGAAGAGTCCAGGCAGGTGGGTGGAGCTTCCCGCCACCGTTACTACTGGTTCACCCGGTCTGGGGCGAACTGGCAGAAATCCACTTCTGATGTAACTGAAGAAAACCCTCCAATTTGAAAGTTTCTCGGCATCTTTTCCAGAAGCTTTGAACTGTTCTCAAGTAATTTAGGGAATTCTGCAAGATAACTTCAATGTAATGGCAATTAATTCAGCACATGATGATACTTAGGGATAGATTGAATGCAACATGGTTTTCACGCTGGCTGATAAAAGTAGTGAAAACTATGAGCTCCATCTTATAAATCCAGATGAGAACCATCCTTAGTGAAATCAAGATTATTTCTTCCTCTATACCAGGACTAGAAGAAGAGTGTAGTACATTTTGTCCAAATTGTTGGCTTCATCAATCAATATTATACATTTGATACCAGCGTATAATTTCTACAACACCATATATTGAGGGCTTTTCTTCCAAAGTGTTTTCACTAGTGACCGTGTCCTTAATCTTCTTGGTTAGCTTTTATGCAAAATCAGCAGAGGTAGGCTGAAGAAACGCAGACACCTTATCCAACTCAGTATCTGAAACTCAAACACACTGGATAAATGAAAACTCAAGACACCTCATTTCCAGGTAGTGTATTCAAAAAGAAATCTGAAAGAGCCATGACTATGATTGGGGTAGTAGTTGGCTATGAAGCTGCCACTATTGGTAAAATGTATGGCCCTAAACAGATACAATAAGTATCAGAAAGTATACCGTGCTGCCCTTCCAACTTCCACAGAGTGAATTCAAAATAATCCGTAGTTATTTATCTGTGCCTAATGCATTGTCTTTGATATTCTGTGTTCAGTTGAAGAAAGCAGGCACTTAGAAGCAATTGCATCAAACGTTACTCTGGTCAACTTTTTTTTTCCTGCAACGAGTCACCAGAACTACGATAGAAGAATTGGCGGAATGAGCTTCAAAAATCCTCCAGGGCAATCTGGAAACCCACCAGATCCAATTTGGCATCCATGCTGGCAGAGGGACATAGGGAACCTGCATAGCACCTGCCCAGGCACTACTGGGCTTTAGGCAATAGAATTAGCTATGCATTTCCAAGAGCACTAAAGCATCACCATCAATTATAAATCACATTGTAGAATTCAATGTAATCACCGTATTAACAATAATAACAACCAGAGAAAATATTTAGCAAAATAATATTTAAGTGTTCGCTGTTTCTAAATTTCAAAGCTTTACACGTCCAGATGGGGGAATGTGTCTTATGTACAGTATAGCACATCCAAAGCTATAGAGGAGGGCAAAACGGGGATATCAATTAAAGATATCAAGGCCATATCACTGAGTGCTTAGAGCACCTGACTATATAATAAACTGCACACAACACGTAGAGGTTTGTGGTTCTTTATCCTCCCGCATAATAAAGACGGATGCTTCCCACCCACCCACCCCCCAAGTCAGCCTCAGCACTAAATATTTACTTCTCTCTTTTCAAACCTTTTGTAATCTCTACTGGAGAAAACGCTGAAAGATATTAATTCTTTGCCATGTGTCTCATAAATGAAGGCCATTCTGCTATTCTTAATGACAAGGCTGAGGCAGCAAGATGTCATTTGCTTTTTTCCTCGGTTTTTAAATTGCTTTCTAAATGAACTACAGCTGTGAGGGCCAGGTGCTGTGATCCCTTTAGAAAGATCAGGAAATGATGAAATCCAAAATTTCAAAGTGTGATGGATGTCAGCTCCCGATTTGGTGTGTATGTGAGGTCACCCTCATGCACCTGGTGCTATCTCCACAACAGTAGTGCTCTTTCTGCACACACACACACAGAGAGAAAGAGAGACAGAAAGAGAGAACAAGAAAGATGCACATGTCGAATATCAGTATAACAATATGTGAAACGGTTTATAATTATCCCTTTGTTTTCTCCCCTTCTCCGAGATGAAAATGCTGATGAAATGCAAAGATTTTGGTTATAGGTACACATGGTAATGAAAGGAAGGCAGCAGTGAAATAGCAACACAAGCTATGTTAGAGAGCCTATCGTGCAAGAAAACAAATCTTAGAAAAATAAACTATTTACTTCATCGAGAAGCAGTAGCTGCAAGGTCAAGCACACTCTGTTGGCCTGAAGTTTATGAAATATACAGTTGGAGAAATAGGCACATTCAACGCCTCTCCTGTATGAAGTGTATTGTTTTGACTGGTTCTGAGATGAACTGCACCACATTCTCTGTCAGCTATTCAACTCATCCAGTTGATTCAGAGTTATTTACTTTAAACCATATCAAAATTATTTTAACGGGAAGTGACGAAGAGACATTTTAAATGAATATTATTTTCATTCGATAGCTCATTTACTCGATTCCAACCTCAAAAGGGACTCAGCAAGGCTGCATATTGGTTCCCCTTCTGTTTTAAGTATAAATGGCATGACGTATCTTCTAATGGGCAGGTAATTCCATCCCTCTAAGTTGGCGGCTAGGCTAATAATCACAATATATAGATACAGGTAGTCCTGGATTTAAGACCATATTTGGAACCGGAGATTTCATAGTTAAGCAATGTGCTTGTTAAGCGAGTCACCCAATTTTACGATCTTTCTTGCTGTGATTGTTACATGATTACATGGTTGTGATTTGTGACTTCTCTGTCAGTTTCCCTATTGAAATTGTAAGAAACCAGTTAGGAAGGTTACGAACAGCAATCTGGTTACCCTGGGATGCTACAGTAGTTGTAAATATGAGCCAGTTGTCAACTGCTTGGATCACGATCATGTGACTGCGCGGATGCGAACATGGCCATAAGTGTGAGAACCACTCATAAGTCAATTCCCCCCCCAGTGCCATTGTAACTCCAGTGCATGGTCAGAAATTGGAGGTTTATTGTAATTGGACAACAGCAATTTTCTTAACTAACTTTATCAGCGTAAGAGCAGCAGTGAATTGTTACTATTTATTGTGTGATAGAAAGTTTAGCAATAAATTACCATAAAGTAATGGACTTTATAAGCAACAAAATGGAATTCAAATTGAGCAGATCAGATCCAATAAATGCCTCAGAATATATTACATTCTTCTTTCTAATGGGAATATAGAAGCTGTCTCAGAAGACACACATCAAACTTCTACGACTGTCGAGTTATTATGCTAGATTAGTGTGATGAGGTTTGAAAGCTTCTTTATTATTATTTTTGTTTCTTTTCCTTGCTCTCTCCCTTGTCTTTTTTCTTCCTTTGTCTTGCACTTTTAAAATTCGTTTCTTGCTTCTAGCTTTCTCTTAGCCTGTATCTCTTTTTAGTCTGTCTCTTAAAAACTCCAATAAAACTGAATTGCAAAAGAAAGGAACTCTAGGACTTGAGTCTGCTGTCTATAATAACATTTGAGCTGCCCACGGAACCAAAGTAAAAGTGAAAATATGTCATACTTGTCAGATTCGTACTTAGGTCCCTATAAATTTATCACAGCATCCAAAACAGAATAACAGAGTTGGAAGGGACCTTGGAGGTGTTCTAGTCCAACCCCCTACTCAAGCAGGAGACACTATACCATTCTAGACAGGTGGCTGTCCAGTCTCTTCCTAAAATTCTCCAATGATGGAGCACCCATAACTTGTGAAGGCAAGCTGTTCCGCTGGTTAATTAGGAATTTTCTCCTTAGTTCTAGGCTGCTTCTCTCCTTAGTTAATTTCCATCCTTTGTTTCTTGTCTTGCCTTCTGGTTCTTTGGAAAATAGGTTGACCTCCTCTTCTTTGTGACAGCCCCACAAATATTGGAACACTGCTATCATGTCACTCCTAGTCCTTCTTTTCATTAGATTAGGCAAACTAAATTTCTGCAACCAGTCTTCATACGTTGTAACACTCCAACTCCCCCCCACCCAATCAACTTTGTTGCTCTTTTCGGCACTGTTTCCAAAGTCTTTTTTATAATATGGTGACCAAAACTGGAAGCTAATTGCAGGGTAAATTAGGCATGTCATCTATTGCAATCTAGCAATATACTGTATTTTTTGGAGTATAAGACACACTCCCCCCCCTAAAAGAGAGAGAAAATTTGTGTGCGTCATATACACTGAATGTAGCCCCGCCCCCCACTCCCCACCTTTTGGCCTCTGCCTCCCAGCAATTTGCCTTGCAGCAAACAGTGAACAGCCAGTTTCAGCTTCAGCATAGCCTGATTAGCACAAGCAGCTGATTGTCGGTTGGATTGGCCTCCCAACCATCAGCTGTTTCAGGCTGCAAGGATTGTCATTGCCTATTGCTGCCTCCGCATGCCTGAAACAGTTGATCATCAGGAGGCCCACTGAAACTGAAATTGAAACTGAAATGGGCTGTTTGCTGCAAATTTGCAGGCAAATTGCTGGGAGGCAGAGGCAGATTTTTTTTTTCTTGTGCTAATCAGGCTAAACTGAAACTGAAATAGGCTGTTTGCTGTTTGCTGCAAGGAGGTAAGTCAATAACTATAAATGCCTATAAATATTCAAATTATTAGACATATTTTTAATAGACTGCTTTATTATTGTTCTAGACAGCTTAACAAAATGAAGAAGCTTTTTAAAACAAATGCTTGATCTGAAGAGGCCCAGTGCCATTGTATCTTCTTTTAAATATGAGAGAATAAACTTCCAGAAAGCCACATCAATTTTAACAGCATCTGTACAAATATAGTTTGAAATGTAACAGTGTCCTGTTGTAGTATTAAGAAAAGGCAGCTGTTAGACTCTGACATAGTCATGTTTGCAGTAGATTGTTTGTTGTTTGCTGCAAGGAGGCAAATTGCTGGGAGGCAGAGGCAGATTTTCCCCCCTTGTTTTCCTCCCCCAAAGCTAGGTGCATCTTATACTTTGGAGCATCTTATATGCCGAAAAATATGGTAATATAAATTGCAGACTTAATCCTCACTAAAGAAAATTGGCATTTCTATCCTCCAGTATGGTTTTAATTCATTTTCAAAAATCATTTGAGGGGCGTACGCACAACTGCAGGTTGTCTTCTCACTTCTGCATCTTGCCAGGATTGAACAGGGTTAGCATAGCCGTTAAAGCAAAATTTCCCAATCTTGGCAATTTCCAGGTTATATGGACTTTAGCTCCCAGAATTCCACAGCCAGGTTTAGCCATTTGCTGAGAATTCTAGGAGTTGAAATTCACTCACCCTCAATTTGCCAAGGTTGGGAAGCACTGCATTAAAGGATGGTTATTGGATACTCATCTTAGGCAAAGTAAGACTGCAGATCTTCCTCTGCATAGAAAGAAATAGACAGGAATAGTTTATTAGTGGCTACCTATTTATTTATTAGCACATGTGCAAACTGCAGAATTGCTTTACTTTCACCCCCATTGGAAGAAGAAAAAAAGAATTAGTTCTTGTGTGTATTTGAAATAGAAACAATGGGTCAGGTACAAGTAGTCCTTAACTTATTACCAAATTGAGCCGTTGTTAAGTGAAATTGGCCCAGTTTTACAATCTGTCTGGCCACAGTTGTTAAGTGAACCACTGAGGTTGTAAAGTTAGTAACACAGTTGTTAAGTGAACCACTGAGGTTGTAAAGTTAGTAACACAGTTGTTAAGGGAATCTGGCTTCCCCATTGATTTTGCTCGTCAGAAAGTTGCAAAAAGTGATCACATGACTTTGGGACACTGCAACTGTCATAAATATGAGCCAGTTGCCAAACGTCTGAATTGTGATCATGTGACCACGGGGAACGCTGCATCGGTGAGGTGAACATCGCTGCTAAGTCACTTTTTTCAGTGTAACTTCAAACAGTCACTAAATGAATGAATGTATGTCAAGGACTACTTATACTGCCTCAGTGTTCTACCTAAAGAGTATTTTAATCCATTTAGAGAATTGAGAATTCAGGAGGAAGACCAAAGAAAGCTAATATTAACTATAATATAATTAGTTTCGCATACAGGGCAGTGGTGAAATATTTTTTCCCCAACTGGTTCTGTGGGCGTGGCTTGATGGGACGGGTCATGTGACTGGGTGGGCATGGCCAACTTTTTTTCACTTTTTAAAGCATTTTTTTTCCTGCCGGTTTGGGCGAATAGGCAGGAAAAAATGCTTTAAAAAGTGAAAGAAAAGAGCTTCTGATGATCGTGTGGCTCACAACTGATCTGCGTGATCATCAGAAGCTTCCCCCCCCCTTTTTAAACCATTTTTTTCCTGCCTATTCGCCCAGACCGGCAGGAAACAAAATGCTTTAAAAAGTCGGGGGGGGGGGGGAAGCTTCCGACAATCAGCTGTGAGCTGTGCGAGCCTCAGAAGCTTTTTTTTTAACTACCTGTTCGCAAAACCAAGGACAATCACCTGATTTGGCCAAACCAGGTGAAACCAGGAGGATTTCACCCCTGATACAGGGCGTTGGCATCTCCAAAATGAGAAAGTGAATATTGCATTCCTTGTCAAATACGCAGTTTCACAATTCTCTTTTTGTCCATTAGTTTTACATTAATATTGCTCCTCTCAAATTGTAGTAATGTTTAAATCTATCTTGGTATTCCTTGGTTTTATTATGGTGTGTGGTTAGTGATGATTACATACATAAGTTACTGCAGAAATATTTTGGGTGACGTGCAGATTATGCATGGCTTGGTTACATTGCAGAAGAGAGGAGCGGGCTGAGTCTTTGGTTCCATGGATCAGCTACTTGGTTATTCTGTGCAGACTGCTGTCTCTCGTTTCCACATCTCACAGTTTGGGCACAACAGGAGGTGACACTGTTAACTGTTACTCTTTTCACTTACTTTTTCCCCTCCTAGCTGAATGTAAACATATCATTAGGCAGTTACACTACTCTATATTTAGAGTAGGTTTTTAACAATCTATTAGATAAAACAGTGGTGCACAATGGAAATAACTGAAATGGAAATGGATCGCTTGTAAGAATTCAGAACTACCTCCTTAAATTATCTATCTATCTATCATCTACCTATCTATCTATCTATCTATCTATCTATCTATCTATCTATCTATCTATCTATCTATCTATCTATCTATCTCTATCATCTATATCTATAACTATCTATCCCTCCATCCATCCATCACCCACCCACCCACCTATCTATGTATCTATCTAATTTATATAACACCCATCTCACTACTGAAGTGACTCTAATTATCCACAACAGTAATGTCAAGTGATGGCTAGAAATACCATACCTCCTCCCTCAAAGATGGATTAACCACCCACATGTCATCTCCCAAATGGCATGACCAACCAGAAACATCTAATTTATAGATGACCACACTTATAGTCCCAAGCACCTTGTCCATTTTCTTGAGACCAACAGAATTAAACTCTTTCCAGACAACTGGGTAAGACCATTCCTCGGGCATCTTTAAGAGAACTGCAAATGGCTTGGCTTCCAAATGAGAGTGGATCCAAATGATTTTATCTATCAGAGCCATGGAAAATTCCCTAAATTGGCCCACCGAGTGGCTCTCGGTAGGCATAATAAGAATGGCGAAATGTTGACATTTTGCCACTGTTACTGCCACAAGGCAGATCTTAATAGCAGCTCTAATACTTGTTTGATTGGATTTGTCCTTTCATTTCCTCCAGAGGAGTTCTAGACATTTGTTGATCCTTTTCAGCACCCTCAACAACCCTGCAAACCAGAGGTGGGTTTCACATAATTCTTCCACCGCTTCGCCATGCACCGAAACTGTGAGCACACTGGTACGCATGTTGCTTCATGAGTGCACGCACCTTCCATGCATGTGTGCAGCCTTCCATGCATGCGCTTTGCTCACGGGCGTGGCTTGCATGCATGCACATGGCTTAGAAGATGTGGCTAGATAGGTATACACAGCATAAAGCTGGGGAGGGTGAGCAGGGGGGGTGGCCCACCTGCACAGGGATGGGGGTGGCCCACCTGCAGGTCACCACTATCGGTTCACCTAAACCGGGCTGAACTGGCTGAATACCACCACTGCTGTAAAGTATGGGAAATCCTGGGAGTGATCCCCCCCGCAATGCTATCTAAGGCCTCATTCACCACCCAATTCCATTTATATAATTCATGTCTCACTACTCAAGTAACTCTAATTATCCACAATAGTGATGTCTAGAAATACCCCCACCCTCAAAGATAAATTAACCACTGACTATCCAGTGGGTCAGGGACTCAGCAGGACTATGCAGCATAGTCCCCAATTCTCTTTGGAACCCCACCTGGTCACCAGGGAAATTTGACCAAAATTTAAGGCAGGCAAGGTAAGAGAATGTCAAAGTCGCCAGGAATACTCAAACATATCAAGGTAAGCTAAACATCTTGCAACATCTTGCATTCCAGGGGACCAATGTCTAGTGTTTTTTTTTTTCTCATTTATCTTGTATCTCAGTTTACAAGAAGCAGGTACAATTACACTGGAGCAAAGGTAAGACTGACAGCCGTATAATTATAAAAAACAGGGAAACACTATGATTACATTATTTACTAGCCTAAGGCCAGAATTAATGCTATTCAATCTGAAAATGAATTAAATGTTTTTATGGGGCCAGAGAAATGAAAAGAAAGAAAAAGTAATGCAAACATACAATATTGGTGAGGAGACAGAAAATTGCAAATGTTGTGCAGTTAATTCTCACTGTATCATTGATGAAAGATTAATCATTAAGGGAAAATACAATTGGGAGCACAATTTCTTGTACAATCTTCACCTCAGACATCACAACCACACTACAGCAGATTTCAAGCTCAAATATCAATGTATTTATTTCTGCATATAGTTTGTGGCAGTAAGCAGTGACAAATGGATTTTGAAAGGATTTCAGATATTATGTTGGTCCATAGCTTCACTGATTTCTATACTCACCTATTGTATGCCATTTAGCTGAACCTTTAAACTCATAATTTGGTAATTTTTAAAGCATATGTGTAGCCATAGGTCTACACATTAACAAAATTAGTTGAGTTGAACCTTTATTGGTTGCTTTCTCTGTATCACTTTTGCAAGTGACATAACTTGGAAGAATTCCAGGAAAGCCCAACAAATGATTATTCCAATTAACATGCATCACATACTTGATTTAAAAAAAAAAGATGCCTTTTTCCAATGATCTCATCAAAAGAATGTTGGCTCTTTTCCCCCTTCTTTTCTCCCTTAGCAATCATTGTCATCTTTTGTGGTTGGGTAGCCCTTCTTAAACAGATACATGGCATCCTGGCTTCTTAAGCCTGTTGTTTTGGTGGCAACACAATTAGCGCATTGTCTGAAATAAATCAGTCTGAATGTCTGCTGGTTCACACATGGGCTGGAAAATGCTATCTCATCCCACCCAGTCATTGTTCTTTCTTGGAAATGATTATGTCTGTAAGTAAAACAAGCCCTTTCAGAATGGGAACATCCAGCAATACTTCAGTGAAGCATATCCAAACTGATAAACATAGCCAAAAGTTTGAATGTGGAAAATTTGAAATAAAGGAACAAGACTACTCCAAATCATCTCAATATTATAGAAATTTGACATTTCACATGTACCTCACATCCTTCTTTTTGTTATGCTTAATACGAATACCATGTGATGGACCCATTTTTACAAACTAAAAGTAGTAAATATTGCCACCTAGAGTAGTCCCCCCAGTGAGAGAAGTGGCAAATAAATTTGACAGATAAATAAATAACAATTAAAATGTTCTCTCCTGACACGAATGTTCTCTAATTCATACAATGAAACAGCTTTGTAGCCTTGTTGACCCAATAATATTGATGACAAATTATCTTATTTAATAGCACTGTGAAAGCTTTTATATTACTGCTGAAGTATTTTCCTTCTTTCTATGTCCAAGAGTTTGTAACATTTTAGTGCCTTTCTACATGCTGAAAGATTTTAAAAGTTGTTATTCCAACTTCTAATTAAGTATTTCGGGCCTCAAAACCATTCTGTTGGCATTTTCTCTCACTGAGAGATTTATGTCAACTGTCCATAAAGGAGACACTAATAATAAAGAGAGATCAGTGTTGAAAGAGTTGTGAAAGTATCCTTCTGTAGACAACATATTGCAGGAGATGGCAACAGCAGAAGTAGCAGCAGCAGCAGCAAAGTGATGTAGAATTCATTATTCAACAGTATGGCAACAGTTTCCTCTTATGAAAAGTGCCATTTCCTCCCCCCTCCCCCGCCCGGAGTTTATCATCAAAATTGGTTTCAAATCCAAGGGCACTGTTTCTTGCTATGTTGCTGCAACCTTCTGTTTTCTCTTGCCAGAAGAAACAAGAAGCTGCTTGGCCTACCCTACCACAAGTATCTTTAGATGTTTGTGTTACGTGGTCTTTTTAGCATGCAATGATTTCAATGACTGACAGGAACAAGACATCTCTCATTGCTATCAGTTTGTATAAATGCAGACGTGTACAAGCACATACCGGTACATGCAGTGAAAAAGGAATGTAAAAAGTTGGTAAGTTTGTATCCAAAATCAATTAACTTGATTTCCCATCTATTAGACTTGGCCAAATTTAATAGGATTGGCTATTCCGAATACATAGATCAGTGTTTCCTACTCTGGCAACTTCCATATGTGAACTTCAACTTTTCCAGCTGGCACACCTATCGTTGAGAATTCTGGAAGTTGAAGTCCAGGCATCTAGAAGTTGCCAAGGTTTTGGATCACTGATGTAAATGACTGTATTGAACTTACCTGCCATAAAGCTGTTTAAAATAAGGACCACTTAGGAGAGAGGGAAGGCATTCCTAATTCAGTATCATAAAGACCCCAGACTCTCTCTAAATGTTAAGCCTAAACTTCCTAAATATTCTGTTTGCCTATTTACTAAATTTTCTTAGACTTATAATAAGTTTATTGTCACCTAAAATGTACAATAATTGCCATATGTCAAAATGAAATTTCTGTTTCTTCTATTTTTCCAAATATTTTATTTATCTATCATTTTCTTTTATTCCAATTTTTTTGGGGGGGGAAATCCTGGAATGAGATAAATCTTATGATTTATCTCATTCCAAACCCAATATTTTTATGGAATTGTGTTATACTTCTCATTCCCTCTATTACTCTGTATTTTTTAATCCATAATATATTAATGGAAGCATAATCAGATTCTTATAATTTATTGACTACTTACTGATCACTTCTGTGGTCATATAATTCTACGGTAATATTTTTTTATGGAGTGAAAAAAAAAATCCAAGAGCGGAATAAGTCTCCCAAGCAGAAATGTCCTACATAAGGTTGCAGTGGGAATGAAAACTTGCCCATAAAATGAGTTTAATGGAACTCAGCTAAGGAAAGGCTTCAGTGAATCCTAGTCATAGGAGAGTGGAAGATGAGCAATGACTTGCCAAGAATGATTAAATCACTTTATATAATGTTTGAACATTTTCTTCTCATTAAATTTCAGAAATTTGTTAGTCTGGGAATCTGTATTAAGCACCTTTCCATCATAGTTCAAAATCTGGATCACATTGGCTGTAGAATTGCCATGAGTTGCGGATTTTCTTTCTGAAAATATTGTAATATTTGCCAGTGTTTTTACTAATGGAAAATAAACAAGTAGTTGATTTAAGCACGAGAAATTGTCTGTCTGTCTGTCTGTCTCTGTCTCTCTTTCTCTCATTTTTCACCGATCATCAGCTGTCATCTATCAAATCTATATATGGCTGCCTATCTACCAAAGTAACTTTGGCTGGCAAATAAGGATAAAAACATATCACCATTTTCAAATCATTTTGTAAAAGACAAAGTTGAAGCCCCAATAAAAATAATCATATCCATCATACTCACACTCAACTTGTCAAAGCTTGTTAACATCCTGGCCCCAGTCTTTTGGGGGAAAGCAGGTCTTCCACCATCTTCCTGATGGCGAGTGGAGTTAGGGCCATTTGTATTATATGAGTGAGAAGCTTTTCTGCAATAGAATTATGTCAGCTTGAACTTTCTCTGTATCCCTCAATATAAATATCCCTCCCAGAAGAAACTAATGCGATAAAAATGCATTGAGGAAAAAACAGCAATCAGATGGATGTGGAATCAAACACAGTTAGGTTAGAACATGTTATCATTTATGAAGAAGTCCTAAAATTTATTTCTTTACCTATTTATTTCAGATGGTATCAGTAATGCTGCTGAAAATGGCCTGAAATAATTGATTGAATTTTATGGGTATTTTCCTTTACAAAGTTCAGTGCTTACTGTAAACACTGTAAGCTTTTGTGTAAATCAAGTTCCTGCTCATTCTTGGGCAAGGCTGTCCTTGACTTCCCTTGTCCTTCTTCTCATTCTGCTAAAACACAAATAAAACATATGTCCCAAAATTTTGTGTTTCACTTATCCATTTTCTGACTCTCTCCCTAAATCTGGAGCAAGTTAGTACCAAACAGGCACTAAGAGTTGTAAACCTAATTCTGCATAGCTTCTTCTCCGGTAATATTGAACTGCAAACTAGGGCATAGAAAACTTTTGCTAGACCAATTCTTGAATATAGCTCATCTGTCTGGAACCCGCATTGCGTAGCAGACATTCATACAATCGAACAAGTCCAGATATATTTCACGAGAAAAATCTTCCACTCCTCTGCTCACCACAGAATACCTTATGCCACCCGACTTGAAATTTTGGGCTTAGACAACTTAGAACTTCACCGTCTCTGATCTGACCTCAGTATAGTAGATAAAATTATATGCTACAATGTCCTATCTGTCAATGATACTTCAGCTTCAACCACAACAACACACAGGCTCACAATAGATGCAAACTTATGTTAAATCGCTCCATACTTGATTGCAGAAAATACGACTTCAGTAAACGAATTATCAATGCCTGGAATGCACCACCTGAAAATGTGATTTCTTTCCCAAACTCCCCAAACTTTAATCTTAGACCGTCTACTGTTGACCTCACCCCATTCCTAAGAGGTCTTTAAGGGGTATGCATAACCGCACCATCATGTCTATTGTCCCTGTCCGAATATTCCCTTGTATTGGTATCCATTTCATGTATTCATAATCATGTTTATACATATATCTGTTATCTGTTAAACAGTTTATACATATATCTGTTATCTGTTAAACAGATCCTCCCATTCTGAATTTGATCGAACACAGGCACGAGCCCATTTAAGGACATACCTTGTGGCATTGAGAGTGGCCAAACGCCAATATTGTGCCACTCTCATTGCATCCGCAGAGAACCGCCCTGCCGCCCTGTTTCGGGTGTCCCGCTCCCTCTTGTTTCAGAGGCCGCGGGAGGCCCCTTTACAGGGCAGAGCAGAGGAATTTGGGAAATATCTGCAGGATAAAATCGCTCAAATCTGGAAGGATTGGGTCCCTGTCAGTGGTTCAATGGAGACGTCCGTGGCGAGTCTTGAGGAACCGACCTGGGAGGAGTTTGACTTGGTTGCCATCGAGGATTTGGACAGAATGCGTGGACGACTGCGACCCACCACATGTTTATTGGACCCGTGCCCCTCCTGGCTTGTACTGGCATCCTGGGAGGTTACACGAGACTGGCTCCTGGGCCTAGTGAACGCTTCGTTGAGCGAGGGGTCTCTCCCGGCCACCTTGAAAGAGGCGGTGGTGAGACCCTTGCTCAAGAAGCCTTCCCTGGACCCTCTGGAGCTGGCCAATTATCGTCCTGTCTCCAACCTTCCCTTTTTGGCGAAGGTTGTAGAGAGTGTGGTGGCTTACCAGTTTCCACGACATCTGGAGGAAAATGATTATCTAGACCCGCGCCAGTCCGGCTTCCGCCCCGGTCACAGCACGGAGACGGCCTTGGTCGCGTTGGTGGATGATCTCTGGAGGGCCAGAGATAGAGGTTGCTCCTCTATTCTGGTCCTATTAGACCTCTCGGCGGCTTTTGATACCATCGACCATGGTATCCTGCTGCGCCGGCTGGAGGGGTTGGGGGTCCGGGGCACCGTTTTGCGGTGGTTCGGCTCCTACCTTTCTGGCCGGACGCAGCATGTGTTGGCAGGGGAGGAGAGGTCGACCCTACGCCCCCTTACTTGTGGGGTGCCACAGGGGTCGGTCCTCTCGCCACTCCTGTTCAACACATATATGAAGCCGCTGGGTGAGATCATCCGTGGTTTCGGGGTGGGATATCATCTGTACGCTGATGATACTCAGCTGTACTTTTCCACCCCGAACCACCCCAATGAGGCCGTCGAAGTGATGTCCCGGTGTGTGGAAGCCGTACGGGTCTGGATGGATGGCAACCGACTCAAACTCAACCCCTCCAAGACGGAGTGGCTGTGGGTACCAGCTCCCTGGTTCAGCCAATTAATTCCATCATTGGCCATCGGGGGCATCCAACTCGCCCCCGTGGAGCGGGCGCGCAATTTGGGCGTCCTCCTGGATGCCCGGCTGTCCATGGATGACCATGTGACAGCCGTGGCAAGGGGGGGCGTTCCACCAGGTTCGCCTGGTGCGCCAATTGTGCCGCCTACTGGACCGGGACGCCTTACGCACGGTCACTCATGCGCTGGTGACGTCTCGCTTGGACTACTGTAACGCTCTCTACATGGGGCTTCCCTTGAAATGCACCCGGAGGCTACAGTTGGTCCAGAACGCAGCCGCGTGGGTAATTATGGGGAGTACTAGGTACTCCGATGTGACACCGTTCCTGCGCGAGCTGCACTGGCTTCCTGTGGTCTATCGGGTGCGTTTCAAGGTTTTGATAACAATCTTTAAAGCGCTCCATGGCTCAGGACCTAGTTACTTGCGGGATCGTATTCTGCCCCATACATCCCTGCGACCAATCCGCTCGCACAGAGAGGGTCTCCTCCAGGTGCCGTCCACCAGGCAGTGCCGGGGGGCGGCGCCTAGGAGTAGAGCCTTCTCTGTGGCGGGCCCAGCCCTGTGGAATGACCTCCCCCCGGATATTAGGAATACCTCTGACCTCCGCTCCTTTCGTGTAAAGCTCAAGACCCACCTATTTCAAGTAGCTGGCCTGGCTCAACTTTGATCCAACTATATCGCTCCTGACGGGTTTTTTATTTGGGGTATTTTAATTGTATTAAATTATTTAGGGGTTTTTAAACATTGTGTTTTTAATTGTTTTTTATTCATCAGCTCACCTCCTCCTTGTATTTGTATATGTCTTGGTATACGTTTTTGTTATATGTATGTTTGTTTATATATTTATTTCCTATGTTTTATTGTACGCCGCCCCGAGTCCTTTGGGAGAGGGTGCGGCTAAGAAATAAATATTTTTATTATTATTATTATTATTATTATTATTATTATTATTATTATTATTATCATCTAATTCATGCTTCATGAAATAAATAAAAAAATAAATAAAGGTTCAGAGCAATTCAGACTAGAGCAATTCTTACCATCCCTTTATCTCCCATCCTTGATCTAGGGTGGTAGAATAAATGCGAGATTTCCCACCATCTGAGGCAGTAATACCCATTACCTATTGTGATCAGAAATTATATTGAATGAATAAGCTATTGGTCTGGTTCAAGTGGTCATTCTGAAGTTCTCATTATATATATATATTTCTTTTCTACAATGCTCTTTTGATATAGGATACATTTGCTCATTTGAAGCTGTACTTTGCAGTTGAGGATTAAAAGACAAATGAGGTTAACAGGAGTTTTTAAAAAACTGAATGGAGCCAACATACTTGTCATTATAGAAAATAGAAATTTCCCAAACTGCTCTAAAGTAACTCAGGCAGGAAACATTCACCAGCTTGTAATTCTATTGATATATCCGCTTTACTACTTTCGATCCATCTGCCAAATCCACCTGCTTTTCAGATGGTCTATGTGCAATCTCTGTTAATGAGGAACTACTATCTAATTCTGCCCTTCCCCCAATTTTCCTGGAATAATATATATGTGTTTTTCTGTTATTATGTGTATTACTAAGTCATGCTGCATTACTCTGAATTATACAGCAAGTAAAATACTATATAAACAAATGTGCAAAAGACCGTATTTCCATATATCTACCATGGGTTGGAATAGGAAACATTTCATCCAACATGAAAAGAAGAAATTAAATCAGTTTCAACTAAACCATAATCAAATTTATTTTTATTAGGTATTTCAAAGTAAAGTGAGCAACATTGTTGGAAGACAGACTGGCATTGCCATGCTTAAACAATTGCCTGATGAAATGAAAGATGCTTCTTATATTTGCATTGTGAGGATGTCATAAATAAACGAATGGATAAAATAAAAGGCAGACACTTCCATTCAGGAAAGTATGGGGGATAGGAGCACATATGAAGTGAATGTTGGATTAAAACTTTCCCCCAGGACTCTGAGATAGCCTAAATCACTGTTTCTCAACCTCGGCAATTTAAAAAAATTTGGACTTCAACTCCCAGAATACCCTAGCCAGCAACTATTTCTTGCATATCATTGCATGGGTCATTAAAGAATCTTTGTTTAGAACCACAAGTATTATGGTTACATACTTAGCAACCTTTAATAAGGATGTACATATATAGAAACCAATTTAAGGCTGCTAGGCTTAAAAAGAGCTATCTTTGGTACAAATTAGTTCCACTGAAGACAAGGTGACCTACTCTGAGTAATCATGAGTAGGATTGCACTCTTCATCTACAAATCATTGATTCATGTAAATCATCATAAACATAGATAGACTTACTTCTAACTTATTATAAATAAAATTGGATTGCTGATCTTCACACAAAATACTTCTTGAAAAATTCCTATGCTGTTGCTGAACTGAAAGAAAGTGCAGCAAGGAATCCTTTAAAATTGAAATATATGATAGAGATGTTCGAATTATTATACAATGTTATCCATCATTTCAGAACTATATGGTCCATCCAAAAAAATTGCCTTCCACTTCTTTGTTGTTGTTTTTTAAAAAATAGGCTTTTAAACAATTTGTCTTGTTTAAAGTGTTTACCTTTTTACATAGTTCTGAAATAAACCTGGGAAATACAATATGTTTCATCCATTTATAGAGCTGTTTATTGTAATACCTTGCTAAGAAGCTAAACAAACAAACAAACAAAAATCCACTAAAGGACAATATAGAGAACAAGCAGGAATTTGGAAAGTAGCTTTTATCTAAAAAAAAGCATCTTCCCCCTTTCCTTAAATTAACCTGCCTGTGCAAAACGTATACAAATTTTGAATTACCAGTTTGAGATGGCATGAGTGGAATGGTTTTATGATATTTCTTTGTTATCCTTCTGACTTCAACTCTGGCTCAGAAATGCAATTAATTCGGCAACTTGTGTTCAGTAGTAGATGTCATTCAGGCTGCGGCTGCTTATGGGGTAGTTAAAAGGATAAAATCAAGTAGTCATTCTACTAATCCCTTTACAAGGAAACAGCTTTCTGCATAAAAAGTAGAACTTATGTGGTCATTAGCAGATGCTACATCAAGCAACCCAAAATATACACATTTAAATTCTTAAGCACAATCTATGAACACTACACAGATGGTTTCCAAGAAACTGTACCTAAATTGATTACGATAAAAATGATCTGCTGCAATTGTTTCTGTCAAAAGGGAGAACAGAATTTGTCCCAATGTGTCGCTCTGCCCACTCATGCAGAGAACCCAGCTGCTGGGACAGATGTTGCTCTAAGCACTTTATTTTAGGGTCATTAAAATGGTTACAGGGGTTAGTCATTCATTGTTTTATAAATTGTGCTTACTAGCTGAGCTCAACAGACGCGCTGTAAAAAAGTTCTTTGTGGCTGATCAGAAGAAAGTTGTCTTCCAAAAGCAGCTCTCTCTTTTTAAACTGGTGATTTAAAAAAAAAAGCAATGCACAAAAAAGGGGAGTCGTCGTTATTGTACAGAGTTAGCCAAGTTGGGTTACTCTTACTTTACAAGTATCGTTAGAAGAATAATTTGGGAGCTTCTACAAGCCAGGGCTGCTCAAGAACAAATAAAAAATGAAATCCAGACATATTATGAGAAAGGAGATGTATTTATTCCCAAAAGCAAAGAGATTTGGTTTTTTTTTGGGGGGGGGGGGATACGCTGCAGAGAAAATGGGGTCCAGAGACTTGGTTGTATAGGGGGATTAATTGTATAGTGTGAACTTGGAGGCACATGGTTTGTGTACCTGCTGGTTCTTTGTTAAAAGATATTGGCTAATTTTGATTTTGTCAAAAGGTAATTGTCCTTCTTGCGCAGACTGAGGTGCTCATACCCTAGGCTTTTATCCTGAGGTGAGAAATCTGGAAAGGAAGATCACCCTCAGGTAGGTAGATTCTTCCCTCAGGATGGATTTACTATGAGGAGATCTGTTGCCTTCCTTTGTCTTGAGGGGATTCTGGCCTCCTCAATGGAGCCAATGAGGTGCTAAAAAAAGGAGCAGGGCAGATCAGAGGCCTTTTAATTTCCAACACTATCCATAATCAGAGATGATATCCAGCAGGTTGTGACCAGTTCTGGCGAACCAGTAGCGGAAATTTTGAGTAGTTTGGAGAACCGGCAAATACCACCTCTGACTGGCCCCGCCCCCAATCTATTCGCTGCCTCCTAAGTCCCAGCTGATCGACTGGGTCTTTTTTTGTTGCCATGCACGGGAGAATGGAGCTGGAAAGCTGGGGTGGGGAAAAATGGAGATTTTGCAGTAACCTTGCCCTGGAGAGGGGAGGGAATGGAGATTTTCAGTATCCTTCCCCTGCCACACCCATCAAGCTATATCACACCCACCAAGCCATGCCCACAGAACTGGTAGTAAAAAAAATTTGAATCCATATGCATCTCAATACCTCTGTTGATGAGTGCTTCATTACTCATTAACAATGTGGCCTTTTTGAGGTGGCATCTTCCTGGAAAAGCTATTCTAGAAGAGTTAGAAAATGAAACTGTCTGATAACAGAGGTTTCAGATGGATCCATTAAAACATGTGGGCTTACGTTCCTTTCTGTTGTCTGTGAACCCCTTATGAATTGGCAGGTGATGCCTAATCAGGCTTCACTTAGAAATATTTGGCTAAAATCTTTTTTTGTGCTGGCAGGTTTTGTGATTTTCCACAACTCCTCTAATTAAAAATTGACTGCCTAGTGAAAGTATTATTGAAGCACTTAATATGCCAATGAGAAACTGAAATATAGTAAGATCGGGCTTGGAGAAAAGGTGCAAAGTTGATTAATGCAATCCTCTTCTTTTTATAGTCTTGTTTTTGGCACTCGGATCCAAACTAAGGTGACTAAATTTAGTTGTCATTGGGCAAGGTTGTTGTGGGTTTCTGGGTGTTCGCCTAAAACCAAGCATAAGAGCAAATGCCATCGTGAAGCAATTTATGAGTTTGTATCAAAGGTGGTATTCAGCAGGTTCTGACCAGTTCTAGAGAACTGATAGTGGAAATTTTGAGTAGTTTGGAGAACCGGTAAATGCCACCTCTGACTGGCCCCGACCCATCTATTGTCTGCCTCCCGAGTCCTGATTGGGAGGGAATGGGGATTTCACAGTATCCTTCCCCTGCCACTCCCATCAAGTCACGCCCACCAAGCCACACTATGTTCTGGGCTAGAACCTGGGAGACTGTTCTTTGTTAGGCTGAAAGCCAACTGTTTGATCTTTGGTCAGTCATATTCTCTCCTGGGAACTGTGCTCAAAGCCTCACCCCGATGTTATATGCATTGAACTATTGTAGAAGTAAAGGGACAAGTGATGGAACATGTGTGGTGATAACATGACAAGAACTTTGGGTTGTATGTGCTTGCATCCAGCACTGGGAGAGGGTGGCTTATCTTGTGGTTTTGTTGCAGAAAATGACAGGCTTTAGACTTCTCAGGATACAGGAGGAGTTTATTTGGCAGCCAGGTTCAGAAAGTTAGCCATGGCTAACGTTGCGAATTTCTGAACGACCTTCATTATCGAAGCACACATTCTTATACATTCTCAAAGACAGTGTAACACGGAAACACTTTACTCATTTCTTATTGGTTACCTTGAGGAAAAATCCTTATAAGGAGATGGGGGTCTTACTTCTCCTTTTGTTACAGGTATGGACTACATGCCATTAACGAACTTTAATTGAACCTTGTGGTTTTGGACTTTTGACATAGGGACATTTGCTGGAACATGTTGTGGTTGAAGGCTGATGACATTTCCCTGTCCCTTTAAGCAAGCTTCTAACTGTCCCTTTTATGCCACGTCTTCATTCTTATATTTTAATCCATATTTTATTCTACTTTAGTATCACCCCTTGAATATTGTTGCAGTTTTTTATGGTTACTTGCAGAGGCCTATGCTCTTACTTCTGAGGTGATATACCGTAGTTGTTTTTTTAATCAGCCAACATTACTTAATCTAAGAACGGAGATTTTTAGATTTGCAGTTTGTCTGTGTGAATAGATTGTTTATTACATCTTTATTTTAATTTCCCCATAATCCTGATACATTTCTACAATCTTTTTCAAACTGATCTTTAACTGACATAATGAAAGTCTGATAAATATGAATCCACATGGTCAAAGTTTAATTCTGGGTTCAAAAACCCAGAATTTGCTCTTACAACGATAATACGTTTTTGTAAAAACAGGTTTTTCTTTTCTCTCCTTTTTTCCCCTTACTGTTTTTATTTTTAATGTTGTTTTTTATTCTTTTTTCCCTGACTAAATCAAATCCAAATTCTATTTGAATATATTGATTTAAAACTACACAAGTCATGAAAAAAGGAGAGGAGAAGGAAAAAAAACCTTTGGGATATACAACTCATGCCCTGTTTTCAGAAATATTTCATTGCTTAAATAAAAGACCAGAATTACTACAGTGGGCAAAACAAAAACAAAAAACAGTGGGAGTAGAAGCAACTTTTGATTTCCTACCAGCTTCCCCAATGAGTGTCCTCATGGGAAACTGGAAAGAAGCATCAGAAATCTTCCTTCCTTCCCCCTTCTCTCCCTCCCTATCATTTACTTACTTAATTCTCCACATATAGGTTCTCATCTTAGCAAAATCATGTAGATGGTGATGGAAACAATGTCTTTCTTTTCTTCCTGTTCTTACAGAATGAGATCATTATATAAATGATGATAATACTGGGTGCAATTCCTAAATCATTCTGAACAGTTAACACTATGTTCTCTGTTTTATAAAGAATTATTGCGGTATTATTTGGTAAAAAGCACGCGGAATCCTTTAGTACCAGAGGGGAGTCTGAGTTGTCAGCCAAATAACTAAGTGAAAATACTGTCACACTGCACTTTTGATCAAATACATTTGTTGCAGTCCCACAAGTCATAAAAAATCATCATCAAATCCCGTTAAGCTGTTGAAGGATTATGTACCCTGCATTTTGACCACCTTATTTGAGAAAAAGATAGATCATGCTCTTTTTCAGGTTTGGATTTTTCCATAATGTTCATTTCACATGCTCATAAGGATCAAGACAGAGTTCTACACTATGAGCCCCCATGCTTACCTGTTCCTTAAGGTAGGAATACTTTCCAAGTCAGCTATGACAAACCTATAAGGTGTACTGATTCCAAGATGGTTTAAGACAGTAAGTTTGCAGTAGGCACAATTTGAATTTTGTAATCCAAGAAAGATGATTCACCAAACAACATCAACTTATATGCAGAAAATTAAAACTGCCTTCCTGTCCATTGAAATGCCCAAACAGTGCATTACAGTGTTCTGAAAATATATTTTAGGAATTTATCATGAATAATCTATAGAACATATGGCTATCCTAAAGGTATCCATCCAAATTGGATCTCAACCCTTCCTAGCTTAGCAAAAGGAACATGACAGGTTTGCTGCTGAACAACTAGACAGCTTAATTTGGATAATTTTAATCCTCAACATTGGCATTGCATGTAGTTTATATACATCCTGCTAAAGTAAATCCCTTACAAGAGTAGTAAGTATTTCATCTGTAAAAGGAATGAATTAATAATAATATTCATTCTGAAATGTAAATTCATATTACCATTTTTAAATTCAACTGAAATGTATGTTTTGTTGTTTGGGTTTGTATCAGAGGTGGGTTGCTCTTGGTTTGGCCTGGATCAGGTGAACTGATAGTAATGGTGGCGGAAGGCTCCGTCCAACCACCCGAACACTTCTGTACACGCGCAGAAGCGTTGTGAGCAAGCTCTCGCTGGAGTGTGCCCGAACGGTAGTAAAAAAATTGGCAATCCACCACTGGTTTGTATTGTTTTACTTTACTTTACTTTACTTTATTTAGATTTATAAACCGCTCCCTCTTCCCGAAGGGACTCGGGGCGGTGTACAGTCAGAGTAAAAATACCATATACATACATATACATAAACATAGAGGAGGCGATATCCAAACTGTACAGTAATAATAAAATTAGAAACAACATTAAAATCTACCCCAAAATCTACCCCAAAATTAAAATAACTGCCAGGAGGATTAAAGAATAGGACTAGAAATGGGCCAGGCCAGCTAATTGGAACAGTTTTGAATTAGATAATATCACAATTGATTTATGATTATATTTTCTGGATTTGACTACATTTTATCCACACAGTAAATTTAGGAACTACTGCATATTATCTACTGGCATACTTTTCTGTTTCAGAAATTGCTTTTATTTTCTTCCATATATTAGTAGTTCATATAGTAGACAGAAGGAATGGGAAAGGAAAGGAAGAGATTAAGAAAACAAAACTTTTTATTTCACACCCACAGGTAAAGCAAAACAAAGATGCTCCTGAATGTTACTCAAACATTATTATGTGTACACTAAAATGTGTTCTATTCTTTTTTAAAAAATTGCATTGACAGAAATCAGTAACCCCTCCAAAAAGTCTATTTTTTAAAACACCAGAAGTCTTTAAGTAAGACATCAAAAAATAGTACATTTCCTTGCATCAAAGACCAGAGCGATCAAATCACATTCTCTTCTAAGGGCTTATATCTCTTCTCCCCAAGTCCTGCTCTGCTGCCTAATTATGATGTCTTTGGGAGGGATGAAGGGGGAACGCCAGGAGTGTATTTCAAGAGTATATATTCTCAGCACCTAAGGCAATATAGGCATCCTGTTGCTGAACTATGGCAAGATATGTATACTGGACAGCAGTGACATCGGAAGATGCTGGAAGAACATTTTACTGACAATAGCGAAAGCATTGTTTCAAACTGTGTGGGAGAAGAGAATGTTAAATCACTCAAAGTATTTTTACCAAGAAAACCACATGGACAGAAAATATAAAATGATTGATGAGATAGGCCAGATGGCATTCAACATGCTACTGAGGAATTGCTGAGGGTTTTTCGAAGTACTAATGGTGTTTATGACATGGTTAGATGAAAGCCTTCAGGGCATCTAGTTGTTGATTCTGTCATGCAGGAAAAGAAAATCAGAAGTTGCAAAGGCACAGCTACAGTGGAACATGGAATGTAAGCTTCACACTGTAAAAGATTAAATAAATTGGCTACACAATGGACATCTTTGGCAAGAGCAAATTGAAAGGAATTAAAATTGGACCGTTTCAATCAAAAGATTGCACTGTTTACTACTCAGAACATGGAAAAACGAAGAAGGAATGACATTGCCTTTATACTTGTGAATGTATAGCAAGAAGGGTTCTTGGTTACAATACAATGAATCTTTATCTATCTATCTATCTATCTATCTATCTATCTATCTATCTATCTATCTATCTATCATCTATCTATCTATCTATCTATCTATCTATCATCTATCTATCTATCTATCTATCTATCTATCTATCTATCTATCTATCTATCTATCTATCTATCTATCTATCTATCTATCAAACAATGGCTGTGTGTGTGGAAGTTCCAGCATAACTCTGGAACGTCTCGAGCAATTTCAACCAAACTTGGTACACAGATGACTTACTCTCTGGAAACAAATATGGTTAGTTGGCAAATAATATCAAATGAATAATCCTTTGGATGACAATGGCAAGGTGGATGGACTCAGACACAGCGGAGATGGCTGCACTGTTGGAAGATATATATGCGGTCATTAAGAATTGACACCGATTTGGTGGTATATCATCAATAAATCAGAGCCTGCATCCATGTGGTCACATCTCTCTTCTTTCCCTGGTCATCAGACACATTTGCTGTTTCCAGTTGTAAAGGGAAAGATTCTTCTAATCCTCATGACATCTATACTTCAGTATTCCATACACTTCAAAATTTCTGTGTTATGCTATTCTGGAAAATCAGCACTGACCACCACATTTCTAGTGGTGTCCTTTCTGAAAATGTGTTCAGATAAAAGCACATGTATTGGCTTCATATGCCTTCCTTTCTTCCCCCAACACTTGAAAGCACCCAGTTTAAAGTGGTGCTACATATGAGAGATATCTTTATCAGGGGTGTCAAAATCAAGGCCCAAGGGTTGGATCCAGCCCACGGGATACTTAGATCTGGCCCGGGGGGCTACCCTGGAAACAGCGACGGACTGGCCCATTGTGAGTCTGCCAGAGAAAATGGGCTCCTGAGCTCCGTTTTCAGCTGCCATGACCTCTTGCAACCCTCTGCCAGTGAAAATGGAGCTCAGCCCTCCCAAGCTCCATTTTTACTTGCAGAGGGTTGCAGGATGCAGTCACAGCTGAAAACAGAGCTCAGGAGTCCATTTTCACTGACAGAGTGCTCGGGCCACCACAGGCACCCCCAACAGGAGTGAAATCAAAGCTGGCCATGCCCTCCCCCCAGGCCATGCCCCACCCAACCCTGCTGAGGTCAAATGCAACCCTGATGCGGCCCTCAATGAAATCGAGTTTGACACCCCTGATCTATATGGTTGGGTATTGATGCACCTCAAGGATTACGATTTTTGTCAGTTATTGTCATGAATAGAATGGCTTAATATAAATGCAACTGCATTTGGAAAGAGTTCAATCAGAGCTTGAGAAGTAAGGAACTTGCTTTCTGGATTCGAAGAGATTAGCTTCCAATAGTTGGTGCTTTTTCCCTTTACGTTACCAAAACCATATTTTCCTGAACAATTTTCAGGGTTATTTTTCCCTCTCTGCATGAAAGCAGATTAACACATTTCTATAAATTCCCATATTTCATTCATTATTTATTTCAAGCCTTTATTAACCAACACTTCCGCTGAAAGGGATCCCAGTACAAGTTCACAGTTTAATGAAAACACACAAACAGAAAACCTAAATGTTTGCCAATCTTTAAAGTTTACTGAGGAATATAATTGCATTCCCCCCCCCCCCAACAATACATCTTGCCCAGTTTCAGTATTGCTTCTGGTCATTATTCTTCTCTGTCTCAATGCCCAGTTGTGACATTTTCTTGGGCTTTGTAATAAATCTTCTCTTTATATTCCTGCGGACTTTTTATCATTGATTACTTTCTTTTAATCTATCTTTTCTTGGTATGCATTGTTTGATGATTATATTTGATTGTTTTTTGATGCTCACATTTATTTATTTTCTTCATTTAGTTTGTCAAACATGTACGAGATGACAGGTATAAGTATAAGCATGGACATGAACATAGGGAATGGGTATGAATAAATGGGGACAGTAGGACAGGGATGGTAGGCACGCTGGTGCGCTTATACATGACCCCTTACAGACCTCTTAGGAATGGGGTGAGGTCTATGCTAGACAGTTTAAAATTAAAGCTATAGGGGTTTGAGGATGTAACAACAGTTGGGTAGTGCATTCCAGGCATTAACCACTCTGTTGCTGAAGTCATATTTTCTGCAATCTAGTTTGGAGCGGTTTACCTTGAGTTTGTATCTACTGTTTGCCCATGTATTATTGCAATTGAAGCTGAAGTAGTCACTGACAGGTAGGATGTTGTAGCAGACAATTTTGTGTACTACGCTTAGGTCAGACCATAGGTGGTGTAATCTAGATTGTTTAAACCCAAAATTTCAAGCCTGGTGGCATAAGGGGTTCTATTGTGAGCAGAAGAGTGGAGTACTCTTCTCATTGAATACCTATGGACTCATTCAATTGTATTAAGTGTATTAATAAATATTCATACATGTGTGTTCCATAAACACCTTTATTTAGATGAAGATCCACCTCCCTGTGTCTTGATTTCTCCCAGTCTTGGTGTTGGGTTCAAAATAGGAGAGATCTCTACAATAGTGCAAACACAGAACTGTAGCACAAGGAGATCAAACAGCTTCAGTGGTAATTGTGAGAGCAACATTGGTGGAACATATTTTCTGATGTGGGTGGTGGCCATTATTCCCAAGGTACCTATCAGATATTGTTACAGGCTTACTTGTTTAAGATAAGGAGTAGTGCAGATGAAAAACAGTAGAGGCACAGATTTAGTGTGTCTTCAGATTTTTGGCTTATCTGGCCATTTCCCCAAGGGACAGTTGGAGGCTTGCGGTAATTACAATAGAATTTCACCTTACCAGTTGTGGAAACTTCATGCGTCCTTGTGGTGAGTTCTGCTCGTTGACCAATTGGACCCTTGTGGAGTTGCTGGAGATAGTCAGAGGGAGCCATGGGAAGAAGTGAGGCACTAAGAACCATCTATGTCTGCTAACGTAGATATGCCCTGGGAGAAAACTTCAGAAGGTTGGTCATGCCTAGGAAATAAATTTGATACTGGTCTAATGTGAGTCCAATGTGATGACAAGAGCACTGTCTTATCAAGATTCCTTTTGGCTTGTGAACTCCAAGATAGTGGATAAGTTGCTTTCTAACATAACCTCTGCTACCTTGACTCATACCCTCCTTTGGGGTTCATGGATGAGTGTGATCAACTGTATGTGGGTGATTTTCAATGCTTTTTTTAAGAGGTGGGGCTGCCGATAGCTTTGAAAGGGGCTCCTCCCAGTGGTGGGATTCAAATTTTTTTACTACCGGTTCTGTGGGCATGGTGTGGCTGGTGGATGTGTCTTGGTGGGCGTGGCAGGGGAAGGATACTGTAAAACCTCCATTCCCTCCCCACTCCAGGGGAAGGTTACTGCAAAATCCCCATTTCTTCCCGATCAGCTGGGACTCGGGAGGCAGAGAATAGATGGGGGTGGGGCCAGTCAGAGTTGGTATTTACCGGTTCTCTGAACTACTCAAAATTTCTACTACCTGTTCTCCAAAACTGGTCAGAACCTGCTGAATACCACCTCTGGCTCCGCCATGTCTCTTTCTGAAGACATCCTCCCTGGATGCAATGCAGGCCTGACGTGCCTCCTCCAGTGCCCTACAGGCAAATGGCCAAGTGCTCTGCAGTTGGGCTATCCACTCTGCTAAGGTTTGGTTTCTCTTGAGGCAGCTCTGGCATAGCTGCAAAGTCCTGACTGGCCTCCCTTGACAGCTGTAGCCCAGTCTCCCATCTTCAGAAACTAAAAATCCCTTCTTTTCTAAGGATTTGCCCTTAGAAAATATAGAATATAGATGCCATCGGGTTTTGTTGTTGTTATTATTGTTCCACCTGTTAAATGTTAAAATACTTTATTTTGAAACCTACTGTGGTTTTACTATGAGTAAAATCTTACTATGAGTATTTTATATTTGTATGTACTCAAAATTGAGTCAATCCACTGAAATTGGTGGCATACAAATGTAATATTTCAGTAAAAACTCAGTTACAAGGGAAGAATATATTGCTTTCATTGTTCAAATAACTTGGGTATTTCTCTGCATACTGTAATATTGAAGAGCTTAACTGTACGTGATTATGACTTTTGTTTGACAACATGGGAAGGAGATCGAGGGAGAATCAGGAGGTGCAAGGACAAAACAAGATTTTTTTCCTATTTTTTTTCAAAGTTTGCTATAATAGGTGGTTTTTAAAGAAGTGCTTATCTGTTTGAAATCCCCATAGCAAAAATATTCTGTTCAAAATGATAATCCAAATCCTACTCTGAAATTTGGCAGGTTACATCCCTCTGAAGCATCTAGTATGTTGGCATGTGTTATCCTAGCCTTTTCAAATATAAATATTTTATTACTGATTACTAGTTTTCAATCTTGGGAATTATGAAGGGGGGCAAAAAGTTCTTGTTTCTGGATTTAGGTTTAGATTTTGGCCTGAATCAAAAAAAAATGACAGGCTGTCACTCAACCTGAGTTAAAACAGGCTATTTTGCAAAGTACAGAGTGAGGCCTGAATTAAATCTTAGGACTGGGGCAACGTGTGTTTAAACTTTCCATTGTTTTTCATATTTGCAATTTTATTTCCCTTTTTATTCTGCAATGTTTAGCACGGGAATAAAAGATACTTCCTGAAATAGGCACATAGTGTAAAAAAAAATTAAAACAAACAAAAACCATTTGCCATTCTACTTATACTTGTCTCTTAATCTTCCCAGTCCAACTGCCCTCATTTAAGTTTGCTACTTGACTCACTAATTACATCCACAATTGATATCTCATAAACAACAATCTGAACAAAATACTGCTGCCTATAAACCAGGAAGAGAACTTCTATCAGTCTTATTTTCAATTATATTGAACATGTATTTATTTCATTTATCACTGTAAAACTTGGGTCTTTCAGAAGTATGAACATGTTCAAGCCTCAAGATTGGCAACAGAGTCCATGGTTTAGCTCATCTATAGATATTATTTGATGTATGAGTGCCAAAAATACAATCTTTTGTGTGTGTGTGGTGGTTCCATAATTATATACTTTTCCCCCCTCTTGGAGCAACCAACCAAATTCTCTTCCCATATTTATTTGGATACTGAAAACATGTTTATTTTAAAAGAAATCTTAAGAATGTGCTCTGCTACTTTAGAGGAAAAATACTCTTCTGACGTTCTATTTTAATGCACATTTACTGTCGTATTTATTTTATAGATAAGTCACGTTGATAACTGGCATTAAGAGGATATAATTTACTTGGGTAGAACATGTTGCAAGAAAAAGTGTCTTCTCCTGCTTTCATTCCATTTCTATAGATAATGATATCTTGGAATTATTATGGAAAAGAAAACATAATGTTTATTATGTGGTAGCCATTCATCATTTGTATTACTGAATATCCCTTTCTTCAACTCTCTTGAACATAAAAATAAGAAAAGTGTTCCAACCTCATGTTTTGTAACTGGTTCTTGGCTTGTGAGAAAACTAATAGACCAGCAACTGGTGGGGGTGGGAGTAGAGAGGGGAGGGTTCCCCTGTGAGTGGTGGGTGAGTGTGCTTGCAGCTCCATTTGCATGAGCTGTGGGTGTGCACATCTGCCACTCGCACAAATGGAGCTGCGTGTGTGTGCACAGTCACCTGCCACTTCCACGGCCCGGTTCTAAACAGGCCTCAGCATGGTAATGGGCCATGGTCCAAGGGTTGGGGATTCTTGTATGGTTCACAGTGATGGTGAACCTAACACACATGTGCCAGAGGTGGCACACAGAGCCCTTTCTGTGGGCATGCATGCCAGGGGTGGGTTCCTGCCAGTTCTAACCTCTTCTATAGAAGAGGTTCCACAAATTTACAGTGCTGTTTAGAACCGGTTCCAGCTCCCTCCCTCCCCCACCCGTGCGCACCATGCTTGCCCCACCTGCCCTCACTGATTGGCTGGCTCACCAATCACCCCGCCCGCCTCTAAGAGTCCTATCTAAACCTTAAAGTCTTAAAGCTGTCAAGTGTGAACATCCCTGGGGTTTTTTTCCCTAAAGGGTTAGGGGTACAAGGGTCTTGTGACTTGACAGCTTTAAGACTTGCGTGCTTCAATGCCAGAGTTCCTGAGCAAACATGACTGGAGGAAGAATTCTGGGAGTTGAAGTCCACAAGTCTTAAAGCTGTCAGGTTTGAACACCCCTTTTTCCTAAAGGGTTAGGGGTGCAAGGGTCTTGTAACTTGACAGCTTTAATACTTGTGTGCTTCAAATGCCAGAGTTTCTGAGCCAACATTTTGGTTGCTAAGCAAGAGCGTTGTTAAGTGAATTTCTCCACATTTTACAATTTGACCATGCCAACCCAGTCACATGACTGCCAAGCCACTCCCACCCGGTCACATGGCCAGCAAGCCACTCCCACAAAGCAGGCCACACCTACAGAAGAGGTTCTAAAAAAGTGTGAAACCCACCACTGATGCATGCCATTGTCAGCTTCTTTTCTAGTTTCTGACACATCGGCCAGCTGGTCTTTGGCAGGCGCTGGAGCACTGAAAAATGGTCTGAAAACGGCCCGACAATGGCCCAAAAAACAGCCAAAAACCAGACATGTGCATGCCGGCCAGCTGATCTTCAAGTTTCTGGTGTTCCGGGACACACAGATGCACGTGCGTTCCAGTTTGGGCACTCGAAAAGGTTTGCCATCACTATAATAGACTAATAAATGGGCAAATGCTGAGGGACAGTCTGAGAATGACTTGTCCTGGGCCTACATGAGTTACTGTATATTACAAGCCTTTATTGGGCATTTGAGCAACCCAGTTCCACTGATCCAATAGTTACAAACTTTGGGAAAATTGATCTTGATGCTGAAAAGCAACACAATGTGGGCCAGCTGTTTCATCCCCCGCAGAGAGGAATTATAAGGCTACTGGAGCTTCGTATAAAAGCCTCATTGATAGAACCTGCATACAATTGAAGGCAATTTTGCAGCCATCCCCACCTCAGCTAGGTTTACTTTTGTTAGACTCCTAGAGTAGGCATAGAGCTACTTTTATGAAATGTTCAGCAGCTAATTGCTATCCACAGAGAGATTATACTGTATGTGTCCCTGGAGATGGCTGTCTGTAGTTTTGAATTGCACGTACTCAGAAGTATCCACATTATGTCTTACCAAAATACAAAGCATCCAGTAAAGAATATATATATTTATTCCGATGTGCTCTGAGGACCATTATGGTTGAAAAATAATATGCAAATTGTCTGTGTGCATCTCTACAGTACATACAGACACACATCTAATTTGATCCTGAAAATATAGCAACAATTATTTTGTAATTTGGGGATTGCCACTGCATTTTAGCCTCTCAGAAGTGTTGAACACAACAAGAGTCAAAATTAAGGAGCTTGCTTCAATCAGCAAGGAAAAAACCGAAATGATTATTTCTTTACATATGCAGTTAGATTCCTACAATATTAATGCTTGGCAAAGGTTGCTGTTTTGTACACAATTCACCCCGATCTCCTCTGAAAACAATGGTACATTTATGCATTGATGGTCTATTTCCTTGGTGTTTTCACTCTTTGCCCCCAAATCTTTGTAGAACTGATTATAATGTCAATTTTTAAAAACAAAATTCTTCATAGGATGGCCAAAATGGATTCTACAATATCCTATAATTTTAAAAATAAGGAAAACAGCTGAATGGATCAGTAGTGCCAGTTTGTACTTATATTGGTTTGGAACATGGGTGCGTTCCTGCCGGTTCTAACCGGTTCACTAGAATAGGTTCCACAAATCTAGCGTGCTGTTTAGAACCGGTTCCAGCGATGGAACACCCCCTCTCTCGCTCATCCCCAGACCCCGTCCATCTGGTCGCCACTTGTCTGCTCACTCCCCCCACCCATCCACACCACGCCTCTAAGAGCCCTATAGAGAGCCCTTGGCCCTCTACTGCTGCCTGCCGAGGGGGTAAGTAAGCTCTTTGCTGGCACAGCAGCTTTTGGGGCCAATAGGGCTTGGGTTTCCAGCCCGACAGCCCCAGCCACTTCTGGACATCTATTGCAGTCACGAGGAGCTGAGGAGAGCACGGAGAAGAGCTCAAAGGTTCTCAGCGCTCTAGGAAGCCGCGAAAGTGGCTGGGAGAGGCACACACCTTGCTTTAACCTCCTTGGATGTCACAGCAGCAGCCCCAAGCATGCCAATCTTGGCATTTTTCACATCGGGGCGTGCTGCAAGAGGGAGTGAGTGAAGACCTTTTCCGGATTGCTGGTAGTGGAGGTGCTGGCCTGTCGCCCCCTGCTCAGAAAAGCAAGTCCGGGGAAGTCCTTTGCCCCAGTTGGAAAAGGTCTTCACTCACTCCCTCTTGCAGCATGCCCCGATGCGAAAATGCTGAGATTGGCATGCTTGGGGCCTCTGCGATGTCCAGGGAGGCTAAACCAAGCCACGTGCCTCTCCCAGCTGTTTTTGTGGCTTCCCAGAGCGCCTAGAACCTTCACACTCTTCTCGGCTCCTCATGAGTGCAATAGATGTCCAGAAGCGGCGGGAGCTGTCGGGCTGGAAACCCAAGCCCCATTATCCCCAAAAGCTGCTTCTTGATGAAGAAGCCTAAGCAAAGGAGGGATGGGCGGAGGAAGGGGGAAACCCTAGCGAGGGCTGCTGGAGCTGCATTGCCCCACTGGGTTCAGGGACTTCTGTCCCTCAAGCCGTGCTTTGTAGCCACTGCAGCCCCGCACAGACATCTTCTGGGCATCCTGATTCTGGGGATTCCCCCCCCAAAAAAAAGATCGATAGTGCTGCCGAGGATGGGCACCGGACGGGATGCTGGCGGCACTGGGAGCTGGGCTGCATGTGAAGGAGCCAGCGCCATCCAGCATGTCTGTTAGGGTGTAACCAACAAGTTGGGTAGACAATATATTGCACAAGGCATGTTATGTATCTTTAAGAGAGGAGCTCTGCTAATTAGTAGATTACAGCCTTTAAATTGCAGCTGATGTTGTTGCTCTCTCTCTCTCTCTTGATTGCTGTATGATAACTGCTGCCTAACTGTTACTACTGTTGCTACTACTTACTGTGTGTAAGTTATTTGCTACTTGTATCCAAGTTATCTTGGTAGTATTGGACTGCTTTTTCTGTGTATGACTTTTTGGCTGTGTTTATGGATTTTGCTATATTCTTCAAAAAGTAAAGATTTATTTTGTTACTTTACTATCCATTATTCAGTGTGGTTGCTTTATCTATCGCACGCTGCGTATACTTTACAGGGTTGCTCTGTTATAACCTCGACCTGGGGTTCATTGCTAGTGCTTAATCGCACCAGTTCCTAACATTGGTTATGGGCCCAGACGCCCTGCCTTAACCATAATTTTTTTTTTAAGCACCACTTTTTGGATAGTTTATTTTTGTGAATATGGCACAAGAACAGTCTGCTGCAATCTCCATGATTACCCGGTTTGATGGAACCAACTATGTTTCCTGGTCCTTGAAGTGTTCCCTACTTCTGCGTAGAGAAGGACTGTGGTCTGTGGTTCAGAACCCACCAGATGTTACAGATTGGGATCCTGCTGATAATGAGGATGCGAAGAAGATTGCGCAGTTTAACAGGGACAATGAGAGAGCTCTCTGCATTATTGGACTAACACTGAATGACCAGCAACTGGTCCATATTCGTGGCGAAGAGTCTGCTGCTAGGTGTTGGAACACATTGCGGAGAATTTATGTTCGGGACAGTGTGGGTGCTCATATTCATCTCACACGGAAAATGTTTAGAGCCCGTTTGCAAAAAGGTGGTGATATGTTGGCTCATTTAGACTTCATGAAGAAAACTTTGCAGGATTTGCAAGAAAAAGAGTTAATTTTTTCTGAGCTTCACCAGGTATATATTATTCTATCGTCGCTTGATGAAAGCTACGACTCTTTTGTTTCCTCCTTGGAAGTTCGTTCACGAGATGAACTGACATTATCTGAGGTTACCGGGAGATTGCTTGAAGAGTCCAGACGAAGAGAGGATAGAGTTCAGTTCAGAGACAATCAATCACAAGAAGAAACACAGTTTTCAACTGTAAATTTTGTTAAGAAATGTTATTCTTGTGGTGGTAAGGGGCATATTGCTAAGAACTGTAAAAATAGCAAGAAAAGGAGTGTTGCTAATAGTAAAAGAAAAAGCAACAATGTTACTGTAACTGTAGCTAAGGTAGATAAGCCTGTAAACCATAGTTTCTGGGTGGTTGACAGTGGCGCATCCCATTCTATAACCAAGGTTAAAGAAAGGTTTGTTACTATGAAGCCTAGCAAACAGCACATTTCCTTAGCAAATGGTTGGAAAATTAAGGCTTCAGGTGAAGGTACAGCTTATTGTCCATGTATTAATGAAAAATTGGAAATGTTATATGTACCTAAAATGAAATTTAACCTATTATCTGTAAAAGACCTTGTGAAATGTGGGTTTACAGTAACATTTAAGAATGATAGATGCATTATCGAAAAGGAAGGTAATAGTGTTATTGCCAATTTGGAGAATAATTTATTTATTCTACATGAGAACTCTTTAAATATTGCGAGTTCTGAACCTGGTTATAAGAATAAACAGCCCCATGATAACTGTATACATCTACTTCATAGACGTTTAGGCCATGTAAATTTTAAAATGGTACGTCAAACTGTTATTCTATCTAAGGGAATCAATTTGAAACCTTGTTCAAAATATCTTAACTGTAATGCCTGTAACCAGGCTAAAAGTAAGGTTACCCCTGCAAACCGGTTTAAAGGATTCAAGACATCTAAACCACTGGAAGTAGTGTTTGCAGACCTAATTGGCCCTAAGAAACCTAGCTTAGGAGGTGCCTGCTATATACTCAGCATTATGGACCATTATTCTAGGTATGGTTTCTGTTATGCAATGAAATCAAAGGCAGAAACTTTCCAACATTTTACTAAATGGTTAAAGTTTGTTGAACGTAAGATGGATAAAAAAGTACTTTGCCTAGTCACTGATAATGGGTCTGAATTCACTAATCATAGGTTTACATCAATGTTGGAGAATGCTGGTATAGAACATAGGCGTTCTGCCCCCTACAGGCCAGAACATAATTCATTTATTGAAAGACGTGGTCAATCATTGCAGGCAATGACCAGAACTATGCTGGTTGATTCTGGTTTATCAGAAAAGCTTTGGGGTGAGGCTATAATGTGTGCAAACCATATTCTGAACATAGTAGTTAACTCAACTACTGGTAAGATTCCTTATACTCTTTGGCATGGTAGGAAGCCTGATTTGAGTTATTTACACACATTTGGTGTCCCTGCTTGGGTGCATATTCCCTCACAGACTAGACGGAAGGATCAAAGCAGAGCTAGGAAGATGGTTTTTGTTGGGTACAATTCCAATCATAGATCGTTTAGGTTCTGGGAACCTGGAACTCGGAGAATTATGCACAGTGCTAGTGCTAAATTTTCGGAACATGTTGGTTGGGAGAAGCTAGAACAAGAATTTAACAAGGTTTGTGATGATGTAGATGTTGATCGTTTGGTTAATCATGATACACCAAATGAGCAGTTAGAGAATCAGGATGGTCCATCTATTACTCTGAAAGGGGAGGAAGATGTAGATGTAGAATCTACTCGTGAGGTGGAACAGGATGATCCTGCAAGTCCTGTATTGCCTAGGAGGTCTACTAGGGACAGGCATCCACCCGACAGATACCAAGCCAGTGCAGTATTGCAAGTTAGCATAGAACCTTCTAGTTTTGCAGAGTTAAGGCTGTATCCTGAAAAGGAAAAGAAATTGTGGAAGGCAGCTATGGAGAAGGAGTTGAAA
Organism: Natrix helvetica; assembly: GCF_964273705.1. NCBI lineage: Eukaryota > Metazoa > Chordata > Lepidosauria > Squamata > Natricidae > Natrix > Natrix helvetica. The sequence goes on from NC_138552.1 coordinate 152,617,622, forward strand.
TCCTTACAGGAATTGAAGGTTTATGAAGAAGCTAGGCTCCCTTCAGGGGAGAGTGCAATTGGATGTAGATGGGTGTTTAAAATTAAAAACGATGCTGCTGGCAATGCTATTTATAAGGCTCGTTTAGTTGCTCAAGGGTTTTCCCAAACTGAGAGGGATTACGATGAGGTTTTTGCTCCGAGCTTGAAAGCCTCTACGTTGAGGGCAGCATTGGTGTGGGCTGCTAAGTATCGGTGTAATGTTATCCATATTGATGTTGAAACAGCGTATCTCCATTGCAGCATACCATTTATATGAAGATGCCACCAGGTGTGGATTCTAATGGCCAGACTGGTTGTTGGAGACTTAAAAAGAGCCTTTATGGTTTAAAACAGTCCGGTTTTGAGTGGAACAGATGCATAGTAAATGAACTAAAAGCTATGGGATTTATTCCAGGTTTGGCTGATCCTTGTTTATTTAGACGGGTGAAAAATGGTTTGATCTCGTTGTTGCTTTTGTTCACGGACGATATAGCTATTATTACTAGGTCTGAGCAGGAAGCTATTGACATTGTTTCACAATTAGAGAGTAAATTTAGAATCCGGAATTTGGGTGAAATTAAGCATTATCTGGGCTTAGATGTGGTTAGAACCAGTAAAGGTTTTAAGCTGTCGCAGGCTGATAAAATTAATCATTTGCTTAAGAAATATAGCATGGAGCTATGTAAGACTGCAAAGACACCAATGGCATTGGAGTTTAAACCTGAGGTTACTGAGGGTACTGGTTTTGATAAGGGAATCTATCAATCTTTGATAGGTAGCCTAATGTACCTAAGTAATTGGTCTAGACCAGATATATCATTTAGTGTGAACCAACTGGCTAGATTCAATGATAATCCTTCAGAGAGGCATTGGCAAGCAGCAAAGCGTGTGCTGTGTTATTTAAAGAAAACTATCCACTATGCGTTGTATTTAGAGCCGAATAGGGATTTAGTTTTGACTGTTTATGCTGATGCGAATTTTGCAGCTGCTATAGATAATAGGAAGTCAACTTCCGGCATAGCCTTTATGCTAGGTGGTGTACTGATTGGATGGAAGTCGATACGACAGAAACACATAAGCTTATCCAGAATGGAAGCTGAGTTTTCATGTTTGTCGTTGACATGTACTGAGCTGATATATTGTAAGCAGTTGCTTATAGATATGGGATTAAGTATCAATGAACCTTTTACTGTTTATGAAGATAATCAGGCAGCAATAAAAATGGCGACTAGTTTAGCTATTAAGACGAGATCGAAGTATACTGATTTGAGGTATCTTAATGTTCGACAAAGCATTAAGGATGGCCTGATAAAGTTGGAATATTGTTCAACTGAAGACAATTTAGCAGACAACTTCACTAAGGCACAAAGTTCAGTGAAACATACCTCATCATGTGAAGGTTATCATCTTAGATTGTGAGTGGATATATTGATCTACCCAAAGGGGAGAATGTTAGGGTGTAACCAACAAGTTGGGTAGACAATATATTGCACAAGGCATGTTATGTATCTTTAAGAGAGGAGCTCTGCTAATTAGTAGATTACAGCCTTTAAATTGCAGCTGATGTTGTTGCTCTCTCTCTCTCTCTTGATTGCTGTATGATAACTGCTGCCTAACTGTTACTACTGTTGCTACTACTTACTGTGTGTAAGTTATTTGCTACTTGTATCCAAGTTATCTTGGTAGTATTGGACTGCTTTTTCTGTGTATGACTTTTTGGCTGTGTTTATGGATTTTGCTATATTCTTCAAAAAGTAAAGATTTATTTTGTTACTTTACTATCCATTATTCAGTGTGGTTGCTTTATCTATCGCACGCTGCGTATACTTTACAGGGTTGCTCTGTTATAACCTCGACCTGGGGTTCATTGCTAGTGCTTAATCGCACCAGTTCCTAACAATGTCCCATAAGAAGAGCCCCAGTGGCAAGGGTGGCAGTGCCGCACCCTCCTCCACCCTGTCCATTGCCCAGCAATGTGCCGCCACCACTGCTTCGTCGGGCAGGCTGGGCAGGGCACAGCCCAGGTGGGGGCAGCCAATGGAGGGCGCTGCCCAGCCAGCCCTCCTTCAGTAGCAGAGGAGAGTTCCACCTTGGCCAGGACAGCGGGGCTAGCCTGGCGCCCACCCAGCCACCACTTGTTGGGTGTGTGGGCGGAGGCTTGCCCTGACCAGCAGCTGGCGCAAACTCCCCTCCTGTTCCTTCTTCTGTGGGGTGTGCTGCCTTGTCTTTGACAGCCACCTCGTTTCCAATTTGGGGGGGATTGAGAAATCCTCTCCATGGATCCCCCAATTGGACACGAGGCAGCTGTGAAAGATGTGTGGGGTCCGGAGCCCATCCACAGGGGGAAGAGTCCCCCTCACGTTCCTCGTCTTCCCAGATGGGCTCTGGACCAGCGGAGCCTCCTCCTTCTTTTTAACCAGGCAGCTAAAGATCACCTGGTTAAAGATCGCCTGGTTAGAAAGATTCCCTGGCTAAAAAAAAGATAACCTCCTGGTTAAAAAGAAGGACGAGGCTCCACTGGACCGGAGCCCATCTGTGGGGGGAGGGATCCCACTTGTGTTACTCATATTCCCGGATGGGCTGGTAAGGGGTCATAAAAGGTTTTTCTCCAGTCCCAGGTTTCAACTTCCTGGCTTCAGTATCTCTTTCCACTTCTTTTGTTGAGCCTGCAATTAAGGTTCTTTTTTATGTCTTAGGAAATATCGCCTGGTTAAAAAGAAGGAAGAGCCCATCCACGGGTTGGGAGGAAGGGAGAGACTGACAGACAGATAGAGGCACACACAGAGAGGGACACACACAGAGTGAGTGATTAAGTGAGTGAGTGAGTGAGAGACAGACAGACACACACACACACACACACACATACACATAGAGTGACAGAGAGAGAGGAAGGGAGAGGAGAGAGACAGAGAGATAGAGAGAGAGGGAGGGAGAGAGGGACAGAGAGAGAGAGAGAGAGACAGAGAGAGAGAGAGAGAGAGAGAGAGAGAGAGAGTGACACACACAGAGAGAGTGATAGATGGGGGAGAGAGGAGAGAGAGACAGAGAGAGACAGGGAGAAACAGACAGACAGACAGACACAGAGAGAGAATGACAGAGAGAGACAGAGAGAGAGGGAGGGAGAGAGAGACAAAGAGCCGCACAGAGAGCGACAGACTGACAGACACACAGAGAGAGAGACAGAAAGAGAGAAAGTGAAAGGAAGAAAGAAAAAAGAAAAAAAGAAAAGAAAGTGGGAGAGAGAGAAGAAAGAAAGAAAGAAAGAAAGAAAGAAAGAAAGAAGAAAGAAAGAAAACTTATGACCACAATTGAGCCCAAAATTTTGATTGCTAAGCAAGAGCATCGTTAAGTGAGTTTCACATTTCCCAAGTTGGCCACGCCCACCTGGTCACATGACCACCGAGCCACTTGCACAAAACAGGCCACACCTACAGAATAGGTTCTAAAAAATTTTGAAAATCACCACTGGTTTGGATACATATATCCATGCCAATGGATAAATTAAAAGTAATTGGTTCTCAATAATTTGTGGTCTTAATTTGTTTCCACAAAGTCTTTGTGAGGATATGGCTCTCATTTAAATGCAAACATATATGCACCCACACACTTACATGCATACATACTTACCAGTTGTTTATCTTCTCTTTGTTGCGAAGCAACTTGTGTCATTTTATTCTTTTACCTTTCCTGCCTTTCCTCAGCCATATTTATTTTATATTATAGACCCGTGATGGCGAACCTATGGCACACGTGCCACAAGTGGCACGCGGAGCCATTTGTCAGGGCACGTGAGGCGCTGCCCTGTCAGCTGGCCAGCGCGCGTGTGCGCGCTGGCCAGCTGAGTTCACCTTTTTAAAAGCTATTTTTCGCCTTCCCCAGGCTCCAGAGGCTTTATAGGAGCCTGGGGGGGGGGCGAAAAGAGCCTCCCCTGCCCCCCCCGGAGGCTTCAGGGACCGTCCCGAGGCTTCCCTGAAGCCTTCGGAACACTTAAAACCAACCTCTGAGCAACCCGGAAGTGACTTCCGGGTTGTTCGGATGGTCGTTTTAAGCGCTCTGAAGGCTTCAGGGAAGCCTCGGGACGGTCCCTGAACAGGCACGAGATGTGCGTCTCCATCGCCCGGGCCCGGATCGCCTCCACTGCGCGGTGCCTCAGGCTCGGCATCCTTGCGTCCGGCCTTCACATCGCTGCCGCCGCCGCCGCCACCACCGCTAGGACAGGCTCAGCCGAAGGGAAGTCCGTCAGGCTTCAGCAGCGCCGCCCTCGCCTCCTCCTCCTCCTCCTCTAGCCGCGCCATCGCAAGGATTAAGGCGAAAGGGGGGGGGACGGGGAAAGCAAAGGGGGCTTTGTTGTCCTCCTTCTCCTCCTCCTTTCCCCCACCGGCTCGAACGCGGCGCCGGGGCCCGGCAGGCAGCGAAAGAGTCGGAGCCTGCTGACTGGAGGAAGAGGGTGAGAGGCGGGTCCTGTGAACGGCGGCAGCAGCGGCGACAATAGTCGTAACTTGCCGGCGGGCCGCCCCGGCTGGGAGACAAAGGAGGGCAAAGGCGGCAGACAGCCGAGTTGCGACTATTGTCGCCGCTGCTGCCGCCGTTCACAGGACCCGCCTCTCACCCTCTTCCTCCAGTCGGCAGGCTCCGACTCGTTCGCTGCCTGCCGGGCCCCGGCGCCGCGTTCGAGCCGGTGGGGGAAAGGAGGAGGAGAAGGAGGACAACAAAGCCCCCTTCGCTTTCCCCGTCCCCCTCCCCCTTTCGCCTTAATCCTTGCGATGGCGCGGCTAGAGGAGGGGGAAAGGAGGAGAAGGAGGACGACAAAGCCCCCTTCACTTTCCCTGTCCCCCCCCTTTCGCCTTAATCCTTGCGATGTAGTAAGGGAAGCCTCCGGACGTTCCGTGAAGCCTCTGGGGGGGCAGGGGAGGCTCTTTTCGCCCTCCCCAGGCTCCTATAAAGCCTCTGGAGCCTGGGGAAGGCGAAAAAATCATGCAAAGCCCCCTTCGCTTTCCCCGCCCCCGCCCCCTTTCGCCTTAATCCTTGCGATGGCGCGGCTAGAGGAGGAGGAGGAGGAGGCGAGGGCGGCGCGGCTGAAGCCTGACGGACTTCCCTTCGGCCGAGCCCGTCCTAGCGGCGGTGGCGGCGGCAGCGATGTGAAGGCCGGGCGCAAGGACGCCGAGCCTGAGGCGCCGCGCAGTGGAGGCGATCCGGGCCCGGGCGATGGAGACGCACATCTCGTGCCTGTTCAGGGACCATCCCGAGGCTTCCCTGAAGCCTTCAGAGCGCTTAAAACGACCATCCGAGCAACCCGGAAGTCACTTCCGGGTTGCTCGGAGGTTGGTTTTAAGTCTTCCGAAGGCTTCAGGGAAGCCTCCGGACGTTCCCTGAAGCCTCCGGGGGGGGGCGGGGAGGATTTAAGTGTTCCGAAGGCTTCAGGGAAGCCTCCGGACGTTCCCTGAAGCCTCCGGGGGGTGCGGGGGGAGGCTCTTTTCGCCCTCCCCAGGCTCCTATAAAGCCTCTGGAGCCTGGGGAAGGTGAAAAAATCACGCAAAAATGGGCGCGTTGTGCGCGCATGCGCACTGGTGGCGCGTTGCATTATGGGTGCGGCACGCCCGCACACGACCCCCCCGCGCTCCCCCCACTTGTGCCACGCGAGCCAAAAAAGGTTCGCCATCGCTGTTATAGACATTTTCTACCCATTTTTAAAATACAAGTTCCAAAGCGATGGTTGTTTTGCATGTTTAATTTTTTAGCGTGCATTTCAATTCTTCTTATATTTTTTACTCTTATCTAAATCCCTAGTATTTTCATAAGCTTATTTAATAATGATAGTAACTTTTGATTCAGTCATGAAATACAAATTACTTGATTGTTTTAGTATAAAACATTTTTTTTTCTTTTGGTTAATCATATCCAGAGGTGGTATTCAGCCGGTTCTTCCCAGTTCGGGCGAACTGGTAGCCGCGGCTGCGGGAGGCTCCGCCCCCCCCTCACCCCATTGTAATGCACGAGCACTGCACATGTGCAGAAGGCGCTGTTCACATTTGTAAACTGGTAGGGAAGGTAAGTGAATCCCACCACTGATCATATCATTACAGACAGGTTTTCTGTAAACAAAACTTATAACTTTTTTAAAAAAATTGAAAGGAATTCCACTTCTTTTTCTTAAAGGCTTATGAGATGAGCTAGCTAACTAGAAAGTCTGATGAAATTACTGTTGCCTGTCAGCTTTGAGGGAAAAAATAAGTCTTTTTATTTTATTTTATCCATGTAGAAATTCCCTTTTGGTTCTTCACCTTAATGCAAAAGCCATAATTTGACATTCTTCCTGATAATTTTATTACACTATGTATTCAGACTATGTCTTTTGATAATTTGCCTCAATGTTGTGGTTACTGCATAGTTCACATATGGTAAGGAAGCATCAATGCAGACTCTATAAGTCAGTCTCTGCCATTATATAGGTACCATTCTTTAAAGAAATACAAATGATATTTTCATTTCTCTACCTCCTCCATAGTGGTACAAAGCATTGAGCAGTTAGGTTTTTTAAAAAATATATTTATTTACAGTATATCCTGCCTTTATTAGTTTTTACAAATAGCTCATATCCAACACACCTTCCTCCTCCTCCTTTTCCCACAACAACAACCCTGTGAGGTGAGTTGGGCTGAGAGAGAGAGTGACTGGCCCAAGGTTATCCAGCTGGCTTTCATGGCTAAGGCAGGATTCCTAGTTTCTAGTCTGGTGCCTTAACCACTAGAGCAGAGTAAATGCTTTAAAAGATATTTTCACCCTCTGTCAGGCCAACAATGATTCTTTGGTTATCAGAAAATGGGTGTTAATTGCTAATTTTCTTCCTTCCATCCTTCCTCTCTCTCTTTCTCTTCCTTCCTTCCTTCCTTCCTTCCTTCCTTCCTTCCTTCCTTCCTTCCTTCCTTCCTTCCTTTTTTATCTCTTTCTCTCTTTCTTTCTCTCTTTCTTTCTTTCTTTCTTTCTTTCTTTCTTTCTTTCTTTCTTTCTTCCCTCCCTCCTTCCCCCCTCCGTCTGTCTTTCTTTCTTTCTTTCTTTCTTTCTTTCTTTCTTTCTTTCTTTCTTTCTTTCTTTCTTTCTTTCTTTCTTTCTTTCTTTCTTTCTTTCTCCGTGGTGGTGATTTGTATCCATTCTTTCCACCAGAGCAATCCAAAATTCTGTTTCTTGTTAAGATGTGTAACATTATCTTACAATGCTGCTTCTACTTCATATTTACGCTTCAAATGAAAATTTATGTTTTCTGCACTAGATGGTATTATAATGGAAAAGTCATGCTCTTCTTGGATCTAGCTGGAAATATTTTTGCGAGATCTTGAAAAGCTTAAACCAATTCCCTCATTCTTTTTTAGTGCTGAACCCCAGACCATTCAGGTTTTCCCCAGTTCCGTAGGAGGCCTCTTAAATGCTGAACATGTGGAAAAATCTTATTCATTCAAAACACCAGAGGACTTAGTGAAAACCAAAAAGGAGCCTGAAATGGCCATGCAAGATCACTTCTGAAGTTCTATTGCACCACAAGTGTGATATAACCTCTGCAATAGCCTGGCTAGAAATGTATGCAATCTCTGTGGAAATCTATAGTAGCTACTTACAAATCATTAGAAAAGGTCAAGATGGGGGACAGATTTGTTAACGAGCGTATGAGTCTATATTTTCTTAAAACTTTAGAATGAATTGAAATCATTTAAATAAAAATGCAGTCTCTCTAATGCAGGGGTGTCCAAACTTGGGAACTTTAAGACTTGTGGACTTCAATTCCCAGAATTCCCCAGCCAGCTATGCTGGCTGGGGAATTCTGGGAGTTGAAGTCCACAAGTCTTAAAGTTTCCAAGTTTGGACACCCCTGCTCTAATGGTACCGCATTAGATAACGGCAATAGGATGACTTATGCCGTCTTAGTGAGTCTGCCATCAAGATGCTCATGCTTGCAGCTGGGAAGATTCAAGGCTCTGGATTACCATTCTAATGAACACCCACAGGTGCTTGTTCAAAAGGCAACTGGACTTTGTATTTCCTTGAAGATGTTTCACTTTTCTAACCAAGAAGCTTCTTGGATGAGAAGCAAAATGTCTTCAAGGAAAAACAAAGTCCAGTTGCCTTTTGAAAAAGCACCTTTAGGACAACCGTGACCTGGATGACTGAGAATCTCCATAGACAATTCCAATTATTTTTGATCTTAAACCAAAAATGGAGAGAATTAAGATAGTGAACTCTTTTAGGGATATTCCCTGTCATACAATTCCCTGTGGACATCACTGCAAAATAATATACATAGTATTCAAGGTGAAGCAGAAAAGTCATGTAAATTACATTATTTTCTTCCATTTATACTATTTGTAGATTACAACCACACAAATGACAAAAATTGATTAAAACGGTGTAAATTATGTCATCCATGGACTTAATGGACATTTTGTTTTAACTCCTCCCAAATAGATTGTTCCCCAGAGAGTGTCCCATATGGATAAAACCTACATACAGATTATTTAGGAAAGACTGAATATATATCTATTGAGCTAGATAAACAACATTACTTGTGCTACTTTCTTTGCTTCCTGTCTTATGTTGGATCAAATAGCTTTGAGTTCCTCAAAAAAAACATGGAACGAGAATCTAAGAAAAAACAACTTTGTGGTCTATTATTATTTACTTCCATTTCCTACCTTAATCTATTACGGTACTGAGCCAAAATACTTTAGCTTTTTCAACAGAGACATTTTGCAATTATGTATTTTCCAGTTTCGCCTCAACTTTTGCAGAATTTCAATTTTTTTCTAGAGGATATTTGGAAGAAAGACTTTTCTGTTTTATCGTCACAAACAGCATTGAGCTGCACCATGATCCTGATATACAATATTCTTATTAGTATTTTAATGTTTTGAAAGAATCACACATTTATATGCCTGTTCCTTCCAGTTGTTGTCCTTTAGTTCACTGCTTTCTTCCTTCTGAATATGGGCCCACACATTTTCAGTCAAATTAAGGGAAGAAAATTTTATTTTAAATTTTATTTTTTATTTTATTTCTGTTGAATTTATCTTTGCCTCCCATTTCACAAATAGTAGAAACAATTCTGGGAATCTATTTTCTTTGTCTGCTCAGAGTCTTACATCATCTAGAGGCATCACTGGGATATTTTGTTGATGGCCTTCTGAAAATAAGAAGTGTCAGAATATTCATGAACTGGCAGAGACATGGTAACAAGGTCAGCCAATGAATAGGCATGGTAACAGGTCAGCCAATGGAAACTATTTGGTGACTGAGAGCCATGCCAGGTGGCTCAGAGCCTGGGCGTGGCTTAGCTATGTAGCTCCGAGTCTATGCAAGAGAACTAATCTAGTCTGCTCTCTGAATTGAAACTGGAAACAAATCTCTCCTCTGCCTGTGTTTTGCCTGTAACTACTACCACGCTGAAGAATCCACTATTGGTAATGTATATTTAGTCATGTGTTATTATGTATATAAAGAAGTTAAGGAATCCTGCTGAATCAGTTATTTGTGTGTGCTTTCTGGATTTGATTTTTGCAACAAACTCTGACAAAAGCGTTTCACTATATCATTCTTTTTTGTACATAAATATCAAGGGATGTAACATCCATGCTAAATGTACCATCCATACCAATGACTATCTGAAACATTCATATGGGCAAACCTGTATCTTTACCTTTTTTTAAAAAAGAATCAACTGCATCCTTCTTACTGTCCTATCATTTCCAGGTTCATTTTGTTTGCATTTGTTTTTTAAGTTGGAATTTAGATTCACCAGGTCAGTAATTTCTGGACAAATTCCTCATGTCTTGTAAGATGATTGCCATGGAATTCTGTTCGTTTACTGCTTCATTTTTTAAAGTTTTATGAACCACTTTTAACAGTTTGGGGACTTGGACCACAAATAGAAATCTGAGACAGGTTTTGTTGTTGTTGTCATTGTTCCAACAAATAGCTTTCATGGTAGAAGAAGATGATAGTAGAGCATTCCCCAATTCCGTATCTCCAGATGTGTGGCGGATATAACTCCCATAATTTCTAAAAGCAAGAGTGAAAAAATATATTGCACAATAAGATCCCATTAAATTTTTCTGTTTCCTGCCTGAAGCCCTTAAGTGAAAGAACTGTTTTAATTCCTTTGGGAGACACTGCTGTGAAGAAAGCTCTACTGATATTACTGATCTTTTCATCATACATAATATGCATAGAAATGTAGCATTTATTTTTAGCCATTTTTTCTGTCACTTAACCCTTTTTAATAGTACAGATTACAATGACTAACAAATAGAAGCCAACAAAAATATAATAACATGTATTGGTATTCACACTAAAAAATCAACTATAAGAAAGTACAGATAATTTGCATTTTCAGTTTTCAGAAATGTTATTGTTAATATTAATTGGGTTTGTTTTTGGATACTCTATCTAATTTCCTTTTTAACTTTTGTAATATGTGGGTTGTTTTTTTTTAATGTTGTATGCCGCCCTGACTCCTTTGGGAGAAGGGCGGCATATAAATCCAATAAACAAACAAACAAACAAACAAACAAACAGAATACATGTAGTCTAGACTTACAACAGTTCATTTAGTGACTGTTAAAAGATATAATGGTACTGAAACAAGTTATCTATGACTGTTCTTCACACTTACGACTGTTGCTCATGTGATCAAATTTTGGACACTTAGCAACTAAATCATATTTGTAACGGTTGCAGTGTCCCAGAGTCATGTTAGCCCTTTTACAACCTTCCAAAAAGCAAAGTCAATGTGGAAGCCAGATTTACTTAAGGATCATGTTACTAACTTAACAACTGTTGTGATTCACTTAACAACTGTGGCAGAAAAGGTCATACAATGGGACAAAATTAACTTAACAAATGTTTTGCTTAGCAGCAGAAATGTTAGGCTCGATTGTGGTTGTAAGTTGAGGACTACCTGTGAAGGTTGTTCAGTTTCTTCTTTCATCTTCCAATCCAAGTTCCATCAATATATATTCAGCCTTCAGGATGATTAAATAAGGATCATCTTGTTCTGTCCAGATACATTTCCCATATACAGATTGTGCAGACAAACACAGGGAAAGGTTCTAAGGACATTTCATAGCATAATATAGTCTACAGAATTGAAGATTTTTTTCTACAATTATTGAAGCACGTATTTACTTCTTGGTACTATTTGTCTTTCACAATTATTCATCAACAATAATGTTTCTTGTTCTTCAGCTCTTTCTGAAACCATCATAAACATCTGGGGTCTTAGAAGGAGGGTGTAATCCATGTAAGATGACCTTAAGTATTATTTTGGTAGAAAGTTAAATTAAAGGGAAAAATGTGATTTGCGCATTTTGTTCAATCTTCTTTCTTTCACACTGGTATCAGAGCTGGGTTGCTCCCGGTTCGCCCTGGATCAGGAGAACCGGTAGTGGCAGTGGCGGGAGGCTCCACCCACCTGCCCGAATGCTTCTGCACATGCACACGAGCGTACACTTGAGGACGAGCGAACTGGTAGCGCCGAGATTGGCAACCCACCTCTGACTGGTATGTAGACTGATCTTGCCCACTGATTTAATCACTGTGTCAGATTTGCTGGATGAGTTTGGTTGGAATCTCTACTGATTCTTTTTTAGATATGGTCACTTGCCATATTTCTTTATGGATTCCATCAATTCACGTAGCTTAGTAATGACTGGGGGAGCTGATCTAATCATGTCCTATACTAGATGTTCTTGTAAGTAGGGAAGCCCTTTGCCTTCCATTGTTTAATCTTGTAAATACAAATTTAGTTTCTGTGTGTATGTGTGTGTGTGTGTGTGTGTGTGTGCGCGCGCATGACACATGCATGAATAAACTGGTGCACATAAACTGGAATGCATGTAGCATATGTGCCCAGGAGAATTTGTCCACATAGAGGAAAACAATTCCTTATTGGTTCCTTATTACAGAAAGTTGGGAAAACCAGGGATGGGTTCCAGTTTCTGTTACTGCCAGTTTGCTCAAGGGTGCGTTGCATGCACAGAAATAAAAAAAAATTGCTTTTGCACATGGGTGCAGTCAGCCTGAACACAGAAAAGAAACGTAGAACATAGAATAATAGAGCTGGAAGGGACCTTGGAGGTCTTCTAGTCCAACCCCCTGCTCGAGCAGGAGAGCCTATAACAGTGATGGCAAACCTTTTTTGGCTCACGTTCCAAAAGCGAGGGGAGCGCAGGGGGGTCATGCATAATGCTATGTGCATGACCACAGCGTGCATACGCACATCACTAGCACTCCCCCTATTTTTAGCGTGCTTTTTTCGCTCCAGAGGCTTTATAAGAGGGCGAAAACAGTCCCCCACCCCATTCAGAGGCCCTCTGAAGGCTTCAGGAGCATCCCTTAAGCCTCCGTAGCACGAAAAATCAGCCTTACGGGCAAACTGGAAGTTCGGGAACGGACTTCCGGTTTGCTCATAGGGCTGGTTTAGCCCTCCAGGGCCTTCAGGGGCCTCCAGGAGGCTTCCCTGAAGGCTCCAGAAGGCAAAAAATGATGCCACAAGCAAACCGGAAGTCACTTCCGGGTTCCTCTTAGGGCTGATTTTAATCCACCGGAGTCTTCAGGAGCCCTCTGGAAGTCCGTTCCCAAAGTTCCGGTTTGCCCGTAGGGCTGGTTTTTCATACTCCAGAGGCTTCAGGAGCTTCCCTGAAGGGAAAGCCCTCCGCAGGGCAAAAAATGGCTTCAAAAGAAGGCCGATGTCAGCTGGCGTGCTGGCTAGCTGACAGGGCAAGCCTCACGTGCCCTGACAAATGGCTCCGTGTGCCACCTGTGGCACGTGTGCCATAGGTTCGCCATCACGGGCCTATCATATTTCAGACAAATGGCTGTCCAGTCTCTTCTTAAAAGTCTCCTGTGCTGGAACACCCACAACTTTGAAACCAAGCCATTTCACTGGTTTATTGTTCTCACTGTTAGGAAATTCCTCCTTAATTTTATATTGCTTCTTTCTTTGTTTAGTTTCCATCCATTGTTTCTTGTCTTGCCTGCAGACAGCTCCTCAGCCTTCTTAAATCCATGTAGCAGAGTCCAAAAGTGCTCTGTTTTGGTTAGATTGTGCTCTGCCTCTTTAATAGTGCAACTTTTGCTATTGCGAAGTGGAAAGCAAAAAAAAAAAAGTATAATTGTTCTCTATGCATTAATGGAAATGTTTGCCCTATGAAAGGAAGTTAATAAGTATTATTTCCTTTGGCACTCAATTTATGACTTTAATCATGGTGGTTGCATTTTGGTATCACTGCAACTGTAATACAACCCTTCAAGCAACTGATTATAATTAAGCTAATTTCAGCCTTTCCAAAAAAAAAAAAAAAAAAACCTTACCCAAACTCCAGTTCCCCTCCAGCTCTCTTTTTTTTCAACTTGTACATTTTATGTAGACAGTACATGATATAATTAAGAAATGGGTTCATTCCAATGCAGTTGGTGCAAGCAAAGTCCATCAAAAGAAGGGAGGGATAAAGGCAGAGTATTCTAACCCATCCATGGAGATTTGAATTAAGTTTTTTATTTACTTTTATTTCCTCCCAGTTTAAAGAAAGCAACAATATATTAATGTTAACTTGTATAAGCCCAGTAAAATGATTATAAATTAATTGAGATTGAAAATATGTGTGCACCTTGATCTTGTGCACATGAAATAACCATTAAACACAAATTCAGTGGGAATAGCATTTTGGCAGAAATCTGCAATGATGATGATGTATTATGATGTATTAAATTCAGTGGTGGGTTTTCAAATATTTTACTACTGGTTTGCATCCAGGCGTGTGGTGGAGCCTTCTGCCGCCACTACTACTGGTTCGGCTGATCTGGAACAACACAACTCTGATTAAATTTATGTATAATGTGACTCCCAGTGACTGTAGAACTGCTCCCCAAAATAAGCCATCTTAATTAACTCTTAATTGTACTGGATAAAGGGATGTGGTTGCTCAGTGGCTAAGATGCTGAGCTTGTCAATCAGAAGGTCAGCAGTTCGGCTGTTTGAATCCCTAGTGCCACGTAATGGAATGAGCTTCTGTTACTTGTCCCAGCTTCTGCCAACCTAGCAGTTCGAAAGCATATAGAAATGCAAGTAGAAAAATAGGGACCACCTTTGGTGGGAAGGTAACAGCACGCCATGCACCTTCAGCATTTAATCATAGTCACATGACCACGGAGACATCTTCGGACAGCGCTGGCTCTTCAGCTTTGAAACTGAGATGAGCACTGCCCTCTAGAGTCGGGAATGACTAGCACATATATGCATGGGAACCTTTACCTTTACACTGGATAAACTGAAAGACTTGATAAATTTACATAAAGTAGGATACTCTGTCTCTAGGTATATCATTTTGCTATGAAAGAAAGGCTTGAATGGCGGGTCATAAAGCTAAGAAGAGTTTTGCTGCTGCAACCAATATAAATAGCAGAAAAATCAATGGCTATTAAAAATGTGTTGGGAAAAATATCATAGTAATCACTTGCTTAAAATGATTGGGGAATTCATTCTGCCATGTTCATCGTTTCAAATAGGGGGACTAAAATTGGACAATATTGCATGCTTCAATGGCAAAACTCTCCCTCTCCCTTCCCCCCCTCTCTCTCCCTCCCTCCCTCCCTCTCAGTGGTGGGATTCCAAATCTTTTCCTACTGGTTCTATGAGAGTGTGCTTTGCATGTGCGCGCAGTACTCAAAGACCATCCTCGGAGTCAGCTGGTGAGCTGAGCTATTTTTTAGCTTAGCTGAGGCATGGCAATCTGCTCTACCACACAAATCAGCTGAGCTAAAAAACAAGGGAATATAGAACAGGGAACAATGGGGGTGGGAAGGCGGGGCTGATGGGGGTATTTGCTGGTTCTCCAAACTACTCAAAATGTCCACTACCGGTTTGCCAGAACCGGTCTGAACTGGCTCTATACCACCTTTGCTTACTCCCTCCCTCCCTCCCTCTCCCTCTCTCTCTCTCTCTCTCTCTCTTTCAAATGTCAAAATATGCTTGTGGTTGGAGATACAAATGGAAGGAAAGAAGAAGACGTATCACTAAAAAGTTATTTACTTTTTTATATATACTATGTTTCTGATTTAAATGTGGCAGCCTCTCTGTATCATCTTGGGTTTTTTTTTTCACCACTTCCTTTGTATTCCAATATTTTAACAATAAGCATCTTGGTTTAAAAAAAGTCATACAATAAAAAAAGAAGAAAAACAAACACAGTGATGGATCTGAGAGATTTTTTTAAAAAAAACATCAGTTGTGAAAGTGCCCACATTTTGAGTGAACCGAGAGATTTGAACAGATTGTTGTCCATTGATTTCTGAATGATATGCCAGAGCAATAATTTGACAAGATAGGATGAACAGAAAATGTAGCTGAGAAAACTTGACTTAATATCTATAAAAAGAAGGATAGATAGGTATTAATCTATTTACCTATTTATCTCTCTTTTTGTACATTTTAACTCAAGCTTCCTAACAATTAAGTTCTCTGTTTATCATCTCTAGATATATTACAGAGATAGATAGATGATAGATAGATGATAGATAGATAGATAGATAGATAGATAGATAGATAGATAGATAGATAGATAGATAGAAAGATGATAGATAGAAAGATGATAGATAGATGATAGATAGATGGATAGATGGATAGATGGATAGATGGATAGATGGATAGATGGATGGATGGATGGATGGATGGATGGATGGGATGGTAGAGAGAATGTCCAAGTATGAAAAATATAAAACTTGACAAGGTTTTTTTTTGCCACAATAGCCTTCAGAAATAGTTCTATTTGAACCATTCTGTTAACAGATTTTAGTTCTGAAGTTACTTTTTCCATTGAGAATAACAAAGATGGAGAATGACAATAAAGTGAGCAAGAACCAAATGCAATCAGATTTCTGAGTCCAGACTAATAGCCATGCTTACTGTTTTGATTTGAATCAGGTGCAACCCAGTCAATTCCTACTATGACACATAAAAAAATAAGGACATAGATAATGTCATGTGAGTTTGACAAATCCTAATTCTTGGAAACAGGTATTTAAAACACTCCTTGGATGGCTCATTATCCTTGTCAGCTACTTCTAACCCACTCCAAAGTCTCCTGGCTTCCCCAAGAAGCAGGCAATCGTTGTGACAAATGCCCATTTAGCAAATAAGAAGTATACTGTAATTAGAATGCTGAGTTATTTCTTTGCAGTGCTTGACTTTAGACCATTGTAGCATAGAGATAAACTAAATCCAGCTAAAATCTTGGCTACAATTGTGGCACTTTGTATTTTTCTTTATTATATAAAAACTAAAAGATCTAGCTCTCTGAAGAAGAATATAATGCTGGGAAAGGTGGGGGGGGGGAGAAAATGTGACTTACAGCAAGGTGGATAGACTTAGGTACAGCAAGATGATTGACCATTGGAAGAGCTGGAAGATTAGGTTAGGGAAAAAAATATATATTACTAGCTGATAACCCGGTGTTGCCTGGGTATTTATTTATAGGGGGAAAATGTCCAGAGCAAACGTAATTTCTAATGTTGGAGTTTCCCCCTTACCAGAGGAAGCTCCCTTGTGGAATACTGTGAAGCCGTTACCATGACAACTCCACTGTGCTGTAGAAGCCATTTTATAGGAGTACAATAGAAGCCATTTTAAGGCACAGCAGTCTGTATCTTAACGGAAAACACACGCTGAGGGGTGTTAGGGGTGTCTTACCCTCACAGTATTTGTTTCTAGAGAGTAAGTCATCTGAGTACCAAGTTTGGTTGAAATTGCTGAAGGCAGAGTTATGCTGGAACACACACAAATATACATACATACATACATACATACATACATACATACATACATACATACATACATATACAATAATACACATACATGTATGTATATGTATATATGTGTGTGTATATGTATGTATATGTGTATGTATATAGTAAAAATGTAATGTTTGTTTGTTCAAAATCTCAAATCGCCGAAAGTTCTTCACCGATTGCTTTGAAATTTTGACACAACATTGCATGTTTTTATATACATATGTTATATAGATGTCACACCTGTGACAGGTAAAAACATACTTTTCTCCCCTTTCCTTCTGCTGGGCCTTTGCTGTCTGAGGCGGGGTAGTGCCTGCGCCATCCCTCGGCCGCCTCCCCCCGCCCTTAAGCCAGCCTTCCCCGCCCAGCCCAGCAGAGCTCCAGAGGAGGCGGAGGCGGAGCATCTCCTCAGCACAGCCGGCCATGCGCGCTCTCCACCACCCCCTCACAGCGAGCCAGCTACGGCCTCGCCAAGGCAGCTCTGACGGGGGCAGCAGCGGTGGTGTCAGCCTGAGGCACAGTGGGGCTGGGGCGCCCTCTGAGTGCCCCGTGAGGTGGTGGTTGCAGCGATGGCGGCATCTTGGATGGGGCTGCAGCTGGTGGGGGCTGCCTCGTATCCTTCCTCCTCCTCCTTCTGCTCCTCAGGGGACGCTGGCTACCTCCTCTCGCCGCCGCCGCTGAGAGAAGCTGGGTCGGGGGCACTGGCCAGCTTCTCCTCCTCTCCTCCTCAGCCCAGCTGGGCCGGTGCCTGAGGGAGGTGTCATCATCATCGGTGGCAGCATCGGCCCTTCCGCTGGCCCCAATGCAGCAGCAGCCACAGCAGCGTGGGAGAGGAAGAAGATGGCACAGCCCACGATGCTGCCTCAGTGGGCTGGCAGCAGCAGCAGCAGCAGCACCAGCACCAGCTTGGAGGACTTCCAGCCCGACCTGCTGGCCCAGCCGATGCCGCTTCCCCTGGCCTTTGATGCCGCCTCCATCTCGGTCTCCTCCTGCCCTCCTGGGGCATCTCTGCCACAGAGCCTGGCGCTGCTCTTGCAGGGAGGAGGAGGCATCGGGGGTCCGGCAAGCGCCCAGTTGAAGAAAAAGTGTGGCTTCCAGATCACCAGCATGACCCTAGCGCAGATCTCGGCCAGCCTCAGCTCCAACAACAGCATTGCCAAAGACACGGAGAGCTACTTCGACCTGGACAAGTCGCACACCGAGGCCATAATAATAATCGTAATAATAATAATAATAATCATCATCATCATCATCATCATCTTTTGTCTCATGTGAATAGTTTGGTCACAACACACACACACACACACCAGTGGTGGGTTTTGGATCCCATCGCAACCGGTATGCTGCAACAGGGCTGGACGTCCATCTGCAACATCCCAGCTGCTCGGTGAGGTCAGGCAAGCGCCATACGCTGTGTGTGCATGCGCAATTGACCTGTTTCCCTCAGAAAGAGATAAGGAACGTGGGTGGGTGCCAAACACCATTCCGGTACAGTGGCTGCTGTTCCCAGCTGCCACCAGTACGCCCGTACCAGGCATAACTGCCCGGAACCCACCACTGACACACATCAACTCTGCTGTTATGCAGTGGATATCTCCATTGGACTGGGGGCCATTTGCACAGCTTCAGGTAAAGTCCTAAATGGTTTGGAACCCCAGCAAAAATCCGCAGGAGAATTTTACATTTCAATTTAGGTAGTGAAAGCTACCACAGCTAGTTCTTGCCTGTGTGGGTTGATTCAGGGCCTAGTTCAGAAATCTGTTCTGAATGCCAGAGCTTAATGTGTTTAATGTAGCAGAAACAAGTGTTCAATGGTACACATACAGGAACGCCTTTGCTCTCCCTCCTGGGGTTAATGATAACAATTATCAAAAACAATGCAGGGATGGACTTGAAATAATTTTGAACTCTTACCCATTTCTAACTGAAGGAGTGATGCCAGACTGGTTTCACGCACTTATTGTAAAAGTTTAAAAAGAATCAGTTTAGGTGTGCTGGATCTCTTATCATCATTAGAATTGAAAAGGGCTATGAAAATAAAGTATTTGAAATAAGCACAAAGGAATGGGAAGAGATCTGGCAATACGAAGGTATGTTAGGATTATATCCTGAAATGATAGTCCTGTGTCATTAAGTAATAAGTAGATACCAGTAGGGACATGGTGGCTCAGTGGCTAAGATGCTGAGCTTGTCGATCAGAAAGGTTGGCAGTTCAGTGGTTTGAATCCCTAGTGCCGTGTAACAAAGTGTGCTCTCATTACTTGTCCCAGCTTCTGCCAGCCTAGCAGTTCAAAAGCATGTAAAAATGCAAGTAGAAAAATAGGAACCACTTTTGGTGTGAAGGTAACAGCATTCCATGCATCTTTGGCGTTTAGTCATGCTGGCCACATGACCATGGAGACGTCTTCAGACAGCACTGGCTCTTCAGCTTTGAAACAGAGATGAGCACCATCCCCTAGAGTCAGGAATGAGTAACACATACGTGCGAGGGGAACCTTTACTTTTACCTTACCCATAGTACCATATGTTAAATATGTTGTTGAAAAAAACTAAATTGAAACCAATTGAATATTACATCAAGAGTATTTCGACAGAGAAGCAGATTCTACAGAACTTTCTGCTGACTGAAAAAAAAAGAAGTCCTTTTTTTTAAACGGAACCTAGAATTTCACAACACTATAGGCCCTGAGAATATAAAGTTAGTCATTAGAACAGACAATATCCATCTGCATACATCTTGCACAGGAAGACATTGGCTTCTCAAAAGTGCAAACAGCTTTTTGATTGATTTTCAGCACCCCAAATGAATTCTTAAGATATAGCTTTTCAGGCTTTGAAACTCAGCTGACAGAACAGCCTAACTAGTAAATTAACACCCATTATGCATTCGTAAGCTGAAAGCCTGCAATTGTTTGTGAAGGTATCTTTGACCTGTCAAATACAATATCTTTTCTGTGATGATGATTAGGTGGAAAATGTATTGTCCAGGTGGTGGGTTTCTATGCATTTTAAAAGAGAGTGAGCAAGTGAGAGAGAGAAAGAGAAAGCAAATCACTTATCTACTGCTGCTATTGTGGTCTAATCACTGGTTTTCGCCAGTAAATGGCATGGTTCCCTGTAAGTGGCTGCCAAGTTGGGATTCTTTCTTTCTTTGTGTGTTATCATAAAGCCTAATTGTTCTCGTGTACTGACAATAGTAAGGACCCTATAGATTCCAGCACCGAGATTGAGTAGGTCAGAATTCTATCTGTAATGACATTTTTTTTGACAGGTGCCTTCTGACACTGTGCTCAGAATTAGCAGGAGAAAGTTACTTGAAATTTAAGCAGCCTTGTCTTTTTGGATAACTGTTTCTTCTATGTATTATGTTGTACAGAATGTGATATCTTTGTCACCACTTCTCCGTCAGTAATTTTTTTTCCCGAGATCACAGTGCTGCTGAATTTAATACTACAGCTGTTTTTCAAACACACACATGCATACACGCACACACATACACACACACACAAAATACATTCCCTTCTTTAATAAATATGGATTTGAAAATGTGGTTTTGAAATGTGACAAATAGCAAAACCCGTAGCTCAGAATACATTTGGCTTCCACTGATAACCAGATATTGGCAAAGAGAGAGAGAGAGAGAGAGAGAGAGAGGGAGAGAGAGAGAGAGAGAGAGAGAGAGAGAGAGAGGGAGAGAGAGAGAGAGAGATTGAAAACATAACAAACATAACTGATCGCTTAAGCATACAAGTGATTTTTTAAAGTAATGAAACAAAAAATAAGAGTATTTTTTTCCTCATTTAGAAAATTAGGAGTCAAAGAACTCACAGAAATGGGAAACAGCCATGAGAAATACTACACTGCTTTTCCAGTCACAGGTGTGGTAAGTGGGAAAATGTTAGCTTAGGTCGGAGGTTGGGAACAATGGCCCCTTTATGACTTGTGGACTTCAACTCCCAAAATTCCTTGCCTGGTTCAGGAATTCTGAGAGCTGAAGTCCACAAGTCATAAAAGAGCCAACTTTTGTAGTCCCTGGCTTAGGTAAAGCTGGTTTGTACCTGGTTTGGCTGGTTCAGGAATTCTGCGTGCTGAAGGACCCCTGGCTATTTTCTAAACAAATAAAAAAGTGATTTATGACCATTTTTCCATCTCCCTATTATGACTTTTTAAAAGCTGGTATCATGCAAAGCAAATTTGCAGTCTCTGGTGCCATCCTGACTTGTAGAAATGCCATTAGAGGCCAACAGAATTCCTTTGGCTCAGGAGAAGATACCCTGGGAGCTTCTTTGGAGACTTCAGCTCAGCATTTAATACCATCATTCCAGATATTCTTCTAACTAAACTAAATCAGCTACCTGTATTTGACCACACTTGTAAATGGATCATAAGCTTCCTAACTGACCGGAATCAGCAGAGGAAGCTAGGCAATATCACACCAGATACCTGTATAATTAGCACAGGAGCCTTCCGGGGCTATTTGCTCTCTCTACTTCTCTTTATACACCAATGATGACACAACAGTGATTGGTCTCATTTGAGACAACAACAAATCTACATACAGATGGGAGGTTGAACAATTAGCCTTGTGGTGCAACCAGAACAATCTTGAACTAAACACAGTCAAAACAGAAATGGTGGTAGGTTTTAGGAGAAACCCTCCTATACTACCACCTCTTAAAATGCTTGACAACACAGTGTCAACAGTAGAGACCTTCAAGTTTCTGGGTTCTATCATATCTCAAGACTTAAAATGGACACCTAAACATCAAAAACATCATCAAAAAAGCAGAACAAAGAATGTTCTTTCTGCGCCAACTCAGGAAGCTGAAACTGCCCAAGGAGCTGCTGATACAGCTCTACAGAGGAATTATTGAGTCTGTCATTTGCACCTCTATAACTATCTGGTTTGGCTCTGCAACCAAACAAGAGAGACACAGACTTCAATGGATAATTAGAATTGCAGAAAAAATAACTGCTACCAACCTGCTTTCCATCGAAGACCTGCATACTGCATGAGTAAAAAGAGGGCTGTGAAAGTATCTACAGACCCCTCACATCCTGGACATAAATTGTTTCCACTTCTACCCTCAAAAAGATGCTATAGAGCATTACACACCAGAACAACTAGACACAAAGACAGTTTTTTTTCCTGAATGCCATCACTCTGCTAAACAACTAATTCCGACAACACTGTCAAATTATTTACTAAGATTGTATTACTATTCTTCTACTCGTCCTTCCTATTACCTATCTCCTCCCACTTATGACTATAACCATGTTGCTTGTATCTCTACGATTTATACTGTTTCATTTGTTTCCTAATATGATTTGATTGTTTATTTAGTAACCTATGACTATCACTAAGTGTTGTATCTTATGATTCTTGATGAATGCATTTTTTTCCTTTTATATACACTGAGAGCATTTGTACCAAAGACAAATTCCTTGTGTGTCCAATCACATTTGGCCAATAAAGAATTTTATTCTATAAATAATTATATTCTGCAGCTTCTGTAAATAGGTGTTGTGAGTGGCTGTGCTCACTGTAGCAACCAATTAGTATGTATGCCTTTTGCTTTCTTTCAAGAACCCAAAGTAGAATCAGTCCCCAAATATTGCTTCCCCAGCTTTACCTGGTCTGAGTAATCCTAAAATCTTCAGGATTTTTGTCATTTAGAAATACAATGTGTTGAATGACACCCCGTTGAAGGCAGGATCTTTGATGTAAAATAAAAATTAAGCTCCAGAATTATTCTTTGTAATTATGATAACCATGGCACCCAAAAGCATGCTGCCTTAGCATGCAACAAAGGACCACTCTCATCTTGATTCATAATTGGATTTTTGGTGCTTCCTTTTAAAAAGATATGTGTGATGTAGGTGGTGTTTTACCCTAGCTTTAAAAAAGTTGTTAACTTGGTGGGAGGGAAAAATATTTAATATTTAGATGTTCCACTGTCACATCTGAAACATCATACTAACGACAATAAAAACAGCCTCAAGTGGGAGAAAAAAAATGAAGGTTAAATATTGCATCATAAAATCAGCGGAAAGTTTTCTGAAATTATTCTATCTTCAGGCATTTCTGGGGCTAGCTTAATGTCCACCTAGGGGCTGTCCTACAGGATTGGTGCTGCCAGAGAAAAGCATCTCCTTCTTACTTCAGTTCCTCCAAACTTCCTGAAAATGAGTTTCTTTCTATTTGTTTTAATAGGTCAACCTGTTTGTGCAGGTAGAGGGTAGCACTTCCCTGTACACTACTGTGCCCACACCATTACAGTACAGCTCAGTGGTGGGATTCAATTTTTTTTTACTACCGGTTCTGTGGGAGTGGCTTGGTGGGCATGGCATGGCTGTCATGGTGTGGCTTTTGGGGCGTGGCAGGGGAAGGATACTATAAAACCTCCATTCCTTCCCTACTCCAGGGGAAGGTTACTGCAAAATCCCCATTCCCCATAGGGATATCAGCTGGGACTCGGGAGGCAGAGAAGACATGGGGCGGGGCCAGACAGAGGTGGTATTTGCTGGTTCTCTGAACTACTCAAAATTTCTGCTACCGGTTCTCCAGAACCTGTCAGAACCTGCTGAATTTCACCCTTGGAACAAACCCAAAATAAATACATTCCCTCCAGTGATGGGATTCAACAATTTTTTTACTACCAGTTCTGTGGGCATGGCATGGCTTGGTGGGCGTAGCTTGGTGGGCGTGGCAGGGGAAGGATACTGTGAAATCACCATTTCTTCCCGATCAGTTGGGACTTGGGATGCAGAGAATAGATGGGGGCAGGGCCAGTCAGAGGTGGTATTTACCAGTTATCTGAACTACTTAAAATTTCCACTACCAGTTCTCCAGAACTGGTCAGAACCTATTGAATACCACCTCTGGTACAGCTGAACATTAATTTAAAATGGTATCATATTGGTGCCTCTGTGAGATAATAGCTTTTTCATCCGTTCTAAAAGAAATGTATATCGAAAGTTTAAGATTTGCTAGGAATTGTTATAATGTTTGAGGGTTAACTTTGCGGTAAATCCGCTGAACCCATTTTCAATTTCCACTTGAGGTGAATAATTTACAATGCAAACACATTCAAAGCATATTTATTTATTCAGCAACTGCTAAAAGCCAGAGGCAACTTACACTCTGAATGTAAGGCTATCCACAGTGTGTAAGGGGGTGGCGTGAATGTGGGATAAACTTGCATAAATAGTATCTCAAAATCATGCAATAAAATGGTGTATAAGTACACTGACAGTGTAATAGAGTCATTATCCTCAAAATATTTTCCATAATAATTCTTTCAAAGTCACGTCGCAGAGTTCAAAGGTCACGCATCATTGCTACCATTTCAAAACAGGCAGAAAGCTATAGATAGAAAAGTTGCTCTAGATATTTATGAATCCTGTCAAATTATGCAGATTTTGTTGTTCAAGGAAAGGAGGTTACCTACTTTGGTGCTTAGCAGTGTATACAATAACCCCAAATTATATGATTTTGTTACCATGCAGCACGATGAAAGAAATTTGCCACAGATTTCTGTTATAGCAAGGTTGCTGGGATATATAGGTAGTCCTCAACTTACAAGAGTTCATTTAGTGACCGTTCAAACTTATAACGGCACTGAAAAAAGTGACTTATGACTTAAGACCAGTACAGCACATCCCCTTGGTCAGGTGATTTATATTTGAATATTTGCCAACTGATTCATACTTATGACGGTTGCAGTGTCCTGGGGTCATGTGATCCCCATTTGCAACCTTCTGACAAGCAAAGTCAATGGGGAGGCCAGATTCACCTTGTTACTAACTTAACATCTGCAGTGATTCACTTAACAAATGTGGCAAGAAAAGTTGTAAAATGGGGCAAAACTCACTTAACAAATTTCTCACTTAGCAAGATAAATGCTGGGCTCAATTGAGGTCACAAGTTGAGGACTACCTGTACTTACTCAGTTTGTTGTGGTGAAGATGGTAGCCACAAGGTAGTTTGAGGTAGTTGTACTTTGATGGACAGGTGATGGAGTAACACTTTTTGTCTCAATGAAGGACAGTTTGCTTCTTGAAGTTTGTCATGGAACTTCTGAGGCTCTCCTGGATGTTCTGGAGAAGTAATTTAAGTATCGTCGACACAACTCCCTTTGCAGCTTTGCGTAATGCTAGTCCTCCCCTACAGAGTGTGTGAGTGTCTGCTGTTCCTTATTAGAGGCATATAATGAGCATTGCATTTAAAACGGTGTAACACAAGGAAAGGTTGATGACATATGTTGGTTTACCTTTCATTTTTGCTTTCCACATTTGCATAAAATGTGTCAGAATGAATATATGAATATTAATTTTTGTGATCAGATTCCTATCCATTCCACAGAATACTGTTACTCTCTTTTCCTTATTCTTTGCTTGGTTATAAAACAAGTTGTAATGTTTCGCTAAGCTTTTATGTCACTTCTGTTGGCAATATTTAACATATATTTTACCAGGCTTTTATTTTTTTAAAGTCATTTGAGCATGTGAATGTATTCCCTCTTCTGCTTGGAAAACTGTTTGGTCAGTTGAGTTATCACAGTCAGAGAGCATTAATGGCATAGAGACAAAGGTGTAGATCCATTGCATTTCCGGTGGGGAAACCCTCTACCACAGCACAGTGCTTTTACAGCCCTCTCTAATGGTTTACAGAGTCAGCCTATTGCCCCCAGCAATCTAGGTCCTCATTTTAACCATCAGAAGAATGGAACACTGAGTCAACCTTGAGCCTGATGACATTCGAACTGCCAAATTGCAGGCAACTGGCAGTCAGCAGACGTAGCCTGCAGTACTGCATTCTAACCACTGTGCCACTGTGGCTCTTAATGGTTGAAGTGATGTTTTCAGTCATGTGGAATTTGGCTAATGCAGCTCAAGTGCTTATAAAGTAACTGAATGTTTACGAGCTGTTTCTGGAAAAGAAGACACATTCATTTAGGGCTAAACGTTTCCCACCAGTTCTAGGAACAGGAGTCAAACTGGATTACAAAATGGGGAAGAAAGTGGAGGCTAGACAAATGTGAGGCCAACAAGATGCTTTGCAAACACAAGCAGTATGCTGATCTTCTTTCCCTTTTGTTTACTTAGGAGTAAAGGATATGCAGCACAGATGCTGTGTTACTGGAGAGTTTTAAATCTTCTCCTGGTTTCTGTATTTCCAGTCCTGTGCAGCTATTCAATGTTGTTGTTCAGTCTCTAAGTTGTACCCGATTCTTCGCAATCCTGTGAACCATACCCCCTGTCCTCCACTATCTCCCACAGTTGGCCCAAATTCATGTTCATTGCATGGAACCATTTCATCCTCTGCCGTCTGCTTCTCCTTTAGCCTTCAATCTTTCCCAACATCGGGGTCTTTTCCAATGACTCCTCTCTCTATTCCATAAGGATGCAGAGATACCACCAGAGGCATTTCTTGCTCTCCTTCCTTAGGCGAAGCAGTTGGGGGTAGACAACTGTTCATTTTGTCAAGTACATTGTCCAACTCCTGATCAGAATCCCAGGAAAACGAAGAGCTTATGGATATTACAAACAAAGCCTGATGCTATGGAGATAAGAAAATATGGAGCTTCCTTCAGATGAAGTCAGAGGAAAAATGGGAAAAGAAGCCTGAAGGTTTGGCCACAATCAGCTTAGTTGATTGACAACAAACTGGTCTTCTTCCTGAGCTCTGTGCTCTGTAGTCCCATCCTATCTCTTTACATTGTCAAAGCCAGAAATATAGTTCAGTGTTGTTAACATTGTGTTTGGCTGGAAGTGCAGCCAAGCTGTGACTGGATTTCGGCTGTTATTATTTGTTATTCTTTGTCTCTCAGCATGGGACAAGTTGGCATGCATTTGATTGTTTAAAATATAATGGAAATTGGGACACGCCACTAGCACCTTATTGAGAGTGGGGGAGAAGGATACAAATGAGTGTTATGAAGGAAGTGTTTCTCCTCTTTGTGTTTCTTCAAGGTTCTATGGTGAACTAGTTGTTAGGAGCTCATTTATGCGCTGTGAATTTCCCGCTGCTCTCTTCTCTTAGCTTTTTGATTTGAAGCCCAGTAGCTTCTATTTCCCCATGTTTGTGAGTTAAAATCAATCTGCTAAGCTAATTCTTAATCGAACTTTGTAAAATGGTGGGGTTTTGTTTTTATTCCAGCCAGAAACTGATTTATTTTGGAGATAGGGTTTACAAGCAGGGTAAAAAGGCATTCTGGGGAAATGAAGAAGGTTTCCCTTCCCTCCCCACTTGTGCTTATCCTGATCAAGATCAGATTTATATTTATTATTAATTTACCTGTTATTATTATTCAACATATGATGACAACATGATAGAAGAGAAATAGACATATATCCACAGTCTATGTAATTATAAGTAAAGCTTCTATGAGGGTATCACAGTGGCCTCATAATTGTCCAATTCAGCTATCCAGGTAATCACCTCTGGCGCTACTTCATGCCGTTCTTCTAGGCCAGTGATGGCTAACCTTTTTGTCATCGCATGCCAGTTGTGGGTTGCAGGCGGTATGCCCCGTACGGGTGTACCGGAGCCTTCCAGGAGCACCGGGTATCATTCCAGTATGGTGTTCCAGAGGGTTTGCCCGCCCGCCCGAGCTTCTTACCTGTCCTTTAAAGCCTTCAGCGCTTCCACGCACGCGCATGGCGTGTACAGTGCCTGCATGGCGCTCCGATGAGCAGCTGGAGCATTGCAGAGGCTTGTGGAAGTGTCACTGGCAGCTACAACGCATGCGCACACTGCGTGCATGTGCACGTCCATGTGGCTGATGCCAGGCCCATTCCAACCATAGTGGTTGGAACGGGATCCAGAACCCACCACTGTCGCATGCCCACACCTATAATGCAATGCTTACGCAACCATCACTCCTGTGCGCCTTGCCCATGCGCAAGCAGGCACAACCCCCCTGCACTCCACTACCATCCCCAGTGCATGCACGTGACCCCCCCATGCCCCGTTTTGGGCCTAGCAAGCCTCCCTGGAGCATCCTGGGACCAAAAATGGGGCACAGGGGGCACTACATCCCCCCTGGCCCATTTTGGGCCTAGCAGGTCTCCCTGAAGCCTTTGGGGACCAAAAATGGGATGTGGGGAGGGCGCCACACCTCACCTCCCCCATGCATGTGTTCACACACACCCATGCATGCACGTGTATCTCCCTTAGCTGGCCAGCAGGAGACCCGTGCGCCTGCATGGTGGAGCTGAACTGGGGCGACGGCTCACATGCCAGCAGAGTGGTCTCCATGTGCCACCTGTGGCACTCGTGCAATAGGTTCGCCATCCCGGTTCTAGGCAAACAGAGAACACATCTCGTGGGCAATCTTGCACAATGTGTTTAATACTTTGCATATCATAAATTCAATTTACATGTGAATGCTTCTGGTAGTAACCAAGAGAAGAGAAGGAAATACCTGCTTCCTCAATAATGTAACATGTAGCTGGACACTTTGTCAAAGAACAAATTTGAGGGAGCTGATTGTGTTAGGGTACAAAAGGTACCATAAGAGGATAATATCATAGATATTCAGAAAAAAATGGGACTCCTCCTCCCAACTAAGGAACCCAGGATGAACCAATCATATTCAGTGGCCTCCTAGAGCAGGGTTTCCAAATTTGTTATGCCAGGACTTTCTATAATATCATATCATACTTAATCTTCCCATGACTATATTAAGGACTTCATTGAAGTTAAGTTTGGGCAAGAAGCAAACATATTACTTCAGGCAATTTTATTTTTATCTACATATTTTTTTTAAAAGCAACAGTGCAGCATTTGAAGCATCATAAAATAGAACCTTTGGAATATTGGGAATACACAATGAAACAATTACACTGAAACCATGTTCTAATAGAGAGATTGAGTTCTAAATCAATGCTTTGTTTTTCTAGCTCAGGGTTTCCCAATCACAGCAGCATCCAAATGTCTAGGCCTCAAGTCTCAGAATCTTTAGCAGTGCCACTGAGGGCCAGGGAATTCTGGAAACTGAAGCCCTCACATCAGAACCTTGCCAATTTTGGAAAACACTGATCAAAGAGTGTTTGCAGATGTTCATGGATAAATGTTCACTATATTAAAGAACATTTTAGTGCACTTCATTACCTTATTTTTGGGACTATTGGACGCACCGGAGTACAAGACGCACCAAAATTTTGAAGAGGTAAATTTAAAAAAAAAAGTTTTTGCCCTCCTCCCAAACCCTCTGCATTGCCAAAAATGGGACATGGGATTTGAAAGACATACAGATTCTCCTGGGGGCTTGGGAGGGCAAAAACACCCCCATTTTTGTGAAAAAATGTCCTATTTTCACACATTTTTGCCCTCCCCAGCTCCCAGAAGCACTCTACAGCCCTCCCAAACCCTATGCATGCCTCGTCTTTTGCAAAAAAAAAAAAAAAAAAAAAAACCACGCCCGTTTTCACAAAAAATGGGTTTGTTTTTCTTTCGTTTTTGCCCTCCCCAGTCCTTAGGAGCACGTTGCAGGGGTCCCAAACCCTCTGCACATCCATTTCTATGAAAAACGGGATGAGCAGGGTGGAGTTTTGGGAGGCCAAAAATGCTGTATTCAGTGTATGACGTACCCAGATTTTCATCCTCTTTTTGGGGGGAAACAGGTGCATCTTATACTTTGAAAAATACAGTAATTATAAAGAAATTCCAACCATAAACATTATGCAAAAAAGCTTCTGAAAATGTTTCAAAACAATCACTTTCAAAATAGCAAAGCGTTTTTCAGGAGCCTTCCTTCCCTCCTTCCCTCCTTCCTTCCTTCCTTCCTTCCTTCCTTCCTTCCTTCTCTCTCTCTCTCTCCCTTCCTTCCTCTTTTTTTCTCTTTTTGTCTTTCTTTTTCTTTCTTTCCTTCTTCCTTCCTTCCTTCCTTCCTTCCTTCCTTCCTTCCTTCCTTCCTTCCTTCTTTCCTCAAAGTACCATTGTTAGCACATAACTGATATAGGTATAATTGTTCACATAGCTGGAATTCATAAATCTACCTATAAGACAAGATATTTGTTTTAAACCAGCTGGGTTTTTTTTTTTTTACACAATCAACAGGGGACTCAAGACAAACCTCAACAGTTTTGATCAAAGCTTCCAGCTGGGATTGAAAAAAAAAGTTGTCCTGCTGTGTAGTAGCACAATAACTTAACTGAAGAGTGTTCACACAATATAAGTCCGGATCACCATTATGATTAGAAGTCAGTGGGCCTCTTGCTCACAAAGAAAAACACCAATTTGTTGATAATTTTGACCTCTAATATCATTGTTCCTGATTTGTTCCAGAGCTGGCCAGTCTGAGCATGTCCTCTTTCAAGCACTAAAAACAGTAAAGAAAAGTTTCACTCTAATATGAAGTCCTTGACAAAAGAAAAGAATCTCACTGAGATTATGATAATGATGTCATTGTTGTTGTTGTTGTTGTTGATGATGTTATTAGTGCATTCTTATTAATAACATCAACATCCCATAATTCAGCAACAACACAAGTAAAAATTTACTTTCTCAACTTCTGAGTGTCTTTATGGATTCATCATCATTTTTTTCAAACCCCTGTTTTGTGTTTTCTTTTTGTCCCATCCAACTAGTATACAAGCCAAACCTTACTTAATCTTCCAAGCCCAGAGAAGGTAATCGAGACCCAAATTTTAAGAGAAATCTCTGAAACTCTAATCCAGAGGCCCCTATATATATATATATTTCAAGCTGGTTGGCACTCTTGAAATATTGAGAAAAGGTGGCTAACTTGACAACAAAGTTGCTGTAGGCATTTGAAGTTGCTGTAGGGATTTGCCCAATCAAAAAAGAGTAGCATAGAGGATATAACCAACACATAACATGGACTTACCTGAATAGAACTGTTGGTCCTTCTATTACTTTTCTATAGCTCTTCTCTTACTTGCCTTTCTTCTTTGGTCAGCATAAAGGAGTATATGAAACAATATGAATCAATATTGGCTATTTGCTCTTATTATGGATTGCTTATGTTACTATATAGTTGTTACTGATCAGTGATGGGTTTCAAATTTTTTTACTACTGGTTCTGTGGGCGTGGGTTATTTTGTGGCCGTGGCTTGACAGTCATGTGACCGGGTGGGAGTGGTTTGGCGGCCATGTGATTGGGTGGACATGGCCAATTTAGCAGTCCATTAAGCAATACATAGCAGCCCCCTTTTCTATTCTTTTTAATACTGCATGAAGTTTTTGCCCTAGGTTTTTTTTACTATGGGGGAAATGTTGGCAATGCCTGGGGATTTCTGGGAAATTCTCCTCTGTGTTAGAGCCACTAAAATAACCAAGATGATATAAGGACGCAGCAGGGGGTTGGACTAGATGACCTCCGAGGTCTCTTCCAGCCCTGGATTGCTGTGCTGTTTCAAAGCATCCTCTGAAGCTGCATCTAGTGCCAGGTATGTGGTCCTTCCTTCTTCTCCTTTTTCTCTCTCTCCCTCCCTCCCTCCCTCTATCCATCCATATCACATTCACTTTCCCTTTCCTTTTTCACCCTTCCCTCCCTCCCTCCCTCCCTCCCTCCCTCCCTCCCTCCCTCCCTCCCTCCCTGACTTCTACTATTGATTAGCTTAGACTGAGCAAGGATATGATATACTGCTAGATATCATTTATTAAGAATTAAGCTTTGTTATTGGCTTCCGCTTATATTATTGTATACTGTCAGAAATTAGTTGTTTTCTAGCCTAGCAAATTGTAACCTTAATACTGGATGGCATTACTGCAAATGTTATTTCACTGCTGCGTCTCGCTTGTATTCTTGGCTTCAAAGCTAGGCACATTCTTGAAAACATAGAATAAATTGTTACACGGGAATATCAGGCTCCATACATAAAGGAACAAAACTAGGGAGTTTTCCTGGCTCATAAATCCTTAAAGCATTCTGCTGAAAAATAAATTGGCAAAGGGGGGCTGCCATCCCCTACACAAGGCTATAGGAATACATAGACAGAGATAGACAGTGACAGGAGCTTGAACAAAAGAATGCTTTAAAGATCACGTTGGTAATGAAGCTTTGTCTCTGATTGGATAAATTTTGTTTCTATATGCCTAAATATATATAATACTCTGAGCCATTCTTGCAGGGGGTGGCTATTCCGTATGCGCATTTGTTTGTATGTTTTGGATATAGTTTTGTCACCCAGCTTTTGCTATAGCCATAAAAAAGCTGATATTTTTGCAAGCCTCGTCTCAAGTCCTACTCTCTTTGGCATTTCAATGGCTCAGGGAAACTGCTGGACCCTTACAAGCATATTCCAGACAAAAGTCTGGACTCCTCATTTTATTTTCTAGGATGAAATAATGTTAGGGTGCTTATTTTCCATTGCACTGCTAGTTAGTCTAAACAAAGGATTTGAGGATTCAATGATGAAGTCTTTACCCTTATAAAAGAGGTAACTTTCCAAAAGAGATCAGAAGCTTGTCTGATACTGCAGTGCAACACTGAAAATATTACTCCTTCTAGATATGTTGCATTGCCATTTGATAGGTTCTCCCTCCAAATGTTCAAAAATAGTTGTACTCCATTCAATGTCCCATTGAACTTCCTAAATTACTAATATTAAGCACTTGGTCTCACAACAGACATAATGAACAGTTCTGACAATCTGAAAGTAAGGCCACTGGAAACACATACAGGCCAGATGGAATCACCAATTACAGAATTTTCCAATTGGGCTGCAATTTTCTGGCACCTGGTGCTTCATTGCTTGGATATTATGAATTGTATTTACAATGGCAACCTCTCCTGACAACAAAATCTGGACTTGAGAAACTCAATTTGTAAAAGAAAAATGTTGCCCTGACAGAACATTGCCTGTTCTTTTGCAAAAAGTTTTTTTTTAAATTTCTCATATATACATTCACAAATATACAATCTCATCGCTATTATTATTATTATTATTATTATTATTATTATTATTATTTTTCAAAAAGTTTTATTGGTTTTTTTAAAACATTTATGCGGAAAAGGGTAAGTGGAATGGTTACAAATTTTGGCAGTTGCAAGTGTGGCAGACGCCCCCTCCCTCCAAACTCCTAGGTTACATCTAAATATCAAACCTTAATACATAGTCATAAAAAATCAGCATATTAATTCTAGAAAAAATAATTTTCAATCAGTTTATATAGTTATAATATATAGTCTAGTTATAAATTCATTATTACTTTCGGTCTGTTTATAACATTGTGGTTTTCTTATTTATTTTTGTGATCTGAGCTTTCTTGGTGTTGCCCCTTCACCCCCCGCTGGCAGAGCTCCGGCCCCTCCCGTGTCCTGTATGACCGTTGTAGTGTCTTCTGTTTTTTCTAGGTTCGCTTTATTTTTTTCCATAAAGGCCTGTGCCTCTATGGGTGTGTTGATTCTAATTCTTGTCTCCTCCCAGAATATCAGCATACCTTCAGGCATCAACCATCTAAACCACACCCCCTTCTGGTATAATTTATTCGCCAGTTGCGAATAGCTTTTTCTTTTTTCCCTAATTTTTTTGGGAATCTGCTTTAGAATGGTTATCTCCCTGTCGTGGTATGTCAGTGTTTGCCCCCTTTGTACACCCAGAATTTCATCTCTTGTGGTTTTCCTAAGGAATTTAATATGAACCTCCCTGGGTACATTATGTGTTCTGGCATATGCTGAATTCACTCTATAGGCTAGGTCTATCTCCCATTCCATCTGCTGTTTATCTTTATGTATGTATTCAGCTAAAATGTTAGTCATAATGTCCCTTATATTTTCCCCATCTGCTTCTATTACATTTTGAAATCTAAGATAAAAGGACATTCTCTCAAACTCTGTTTTCATTTGTTGGATGTCAAGTTCTTTGTTCCCCTTCTGTAAAGCCTCTACCCCCCCCCTTCGCCTCCGCCACCCCACCCTCCACAAGGTCCAGTCTCTGTGAATTCTTAAAGATTTGAGCTTGATTCTCTTTAATTTCATCTTTCATTTCCCTTAACTGTTTCTTAATTTCCTCCTGGCCCTGTAAAATTTGTTGAAGCATTTGTTGAAAGCCTATCTCTGTAGTCTTGGGTTGCATCAGTTCTGTTATCTTTGACTGTGTAGCTGGACTAGACGTTGCAGACGTTGGGGCAGAAGTAGCAAAGCCAGGCTTTCCAGGAGGTGGTCTTTTTGGAGACATGGTTCATGGAGCAAGGAGATCAGTCAGAGTAGAAACTGGGCAGCTGGAGAAGTAGAGCAGGCAGGCGAATTCAGAAGGCAGAGGATCCAAACAGGTGGGAGTTTCTTTTCACTCTAGCGATAGATGAAAGTTTTTTTTCTCCAAAGAGTTCAGAAAATAGCAATCCACAAGAGATTCCTCTGGGTGACTCGGAGACAAAGACCGGAAGCCTGAATTTTAAAGGTGGAGTCAGGTTTCACAGTTCATGAAGACAACGGAAGTGTGCCATCTTGCCCTGCCAGCTTTGGGCTCAGAGGCATAATAAAATTTTAAAAGTTCAAAAAGTTCTCAGCTCACCCATAAGTTCTGGAGCTAAGTCCAATGAAAGTCACTTTTATGGGGGTGAGGCATCATTAGTTGGCTCTCCCCCCTCCTCCTTCCCCTGGGGGTGAAAGCAAAATCTTCTCAAGCCGCTTGTCCAAGGGAGAGGGGGAAATCCCCCTCCCTCTAGCCGCACCTCTAACAAGGATCCGAAAGTTTAACTTTTTAAAAGTGCTGAAAAGTCCATCAATTCAAAAGAGGGGGAATGAAGGAAGGAAGCCTCTCACCATACTGCCGCTGCTTCGTTCAAGAGTGCGTTCTCCGATCGGCATGGAGCGAGACGCACGTGCGCCCTCCAAAACTGCTCCCCGATGCCTAGAACGAAGCGGAGAAGCCCCCGCCAGCTGACGACGACGCCAGGACCCTCCGCGAGCCATTCCCTCAGCAGGACGCCTCTTCAGGGCATCCTGTGCCCCCCCAGAAGCGGGGGAAGCCCACCGGGAGAGCGGGAGCAGGCAAAGGCTTGCCTGTTGCCGTAGCCGCCGGAACCGGAAGTCACTCATCGCTATTATTATTAATGTGTATTATCTTTTAACATTTATAGCCATTTTTCTCCCCCTACAATTAACAATATAATCAAGATTGCTTTTCTATCATCCCATACACCAGGGGTGGGTTTTTACCTATTCTGTGGGCGTGGCCTATTTTGTGGTTGTGGCTTAGCAGTCATGTGATGGGTGGGCGTGACCAATTTGATGTCACTCACCAGGAGATGTCATGGATTGGGTAAAATGTGGTGAAGCTCACCTAACAACGCTCTTGCTTAGCAAATTTTGGGCTCAATTGTAGTCATAAGTCAAGGACTATCTCTGCCTTCCTCTGTATAGCAGCCTTGTCCTAATAAACTCCTTCTCCTTTCTAGCAATTTTCCTCTCTGTTAGAGGCACCAAAATAATCCAGACAATGTAAGGTTTCCTGCTGCAGCAGGGGGTTGGACTAGATGACCTCTGAGTAGCCTTCTAGCCCTAAATTGCTATGCTGATTTTCTTTCTTTCTTTCTTTCTTCCTTCCCTCTGTGGGAACCCCCCTCCTCAAATAAAATATTACTCCCAGAAAGGCTCATTCCACATGCCTGCCAGATAGATAATGAAATAATGAACCTATAGAAAGTTTGGCTCCATTCACAAGCAGGGGATAATCCAAACCATTTTAGAAACACAAAGCCCATTCTGCACAAACCCCAAAACATCAAAAACATAGAACCATATAAGAATCCTATATTTTATCCAGTTTCCACAACTAGGCATGCTCAGTTCCAATTTAAAGCAACAGCATTTTTTCTACTTTGCTGAATCCCACTTAAAAAGAGAGATTCCTTCTTTCTTTTTATTTCTTTTTCTTTCTCCCTTCCCTTCCTTCCACTCTCTGCCTCCTCTCTCTTTTAGTTTTTAAAACCTCTTTTCCCTTGCCTGAACCAGCAGAGAAAAAGGGCTTAAAAAAAGCTTCTGACTGAGGTTCGGGGGCGTGGCCAAGCCATAATTACTACCGGTCCAGTACGGTACACCAGATTTTCACTACCTCTTCTGGTGTACCGAACTGAACCGGGAGGAACCCATCTCTGCCATACACCCATCTTATTTTACAACTACCCTATTTCTTCTCCCTCCCTTCTTCTCTCCTTCTCTATTTTCTTCTTTTCTCCTCTCCTTTCCCTCCTCTAATTCCACTTCCTCTCCCCCACTCCTTTCCTCTTTAAAGAATATTGTGTGTTCTGATTCTCAAACACAATTGATCCCTGCAAATGAGAATAAGCTGGTTGGAGGAATTTATGCTAATCATTTGGGTGAATTCACCTTCTGCTGACAAACATTTAGGGATGATTCAACAGAGACCAAAATTTTGAAGAAAGATGTGGCGGATTAGTGGAAGAAGAAATAGTGGACTTTAGTATATACACATGAACACACACATCCATATTACATGTGTACTGTATTGATAATGAGAGATGTTGGCACAATGTAATGTCAATCAAAAAAAAGGGTTTTTCTATTTCCAATTT
The DNA here is from genome assembly GCF_964273705.1 of Natrix helvetica. Classification (NCBI taxonomy): domain Eukaryota; kingdom Metazoa; phylum Chordata; class Lepidosauria; order Squamata; family Natricidae; genus Natrix; species Natrix helvetica. Next base: position 152,653,982 of record NC_138552.1, read on the forward strand.
AATAGCCACCAATCTCACAAACAAACAACTTGGGATGATGTATAACAGAGCTAAAACAGTTATCAAGCATATTAATAAATATAAAACCAAACTAAAAAAAAAAATAGATGAAGGGATGTTAAAAATAACAGAGCCATCTCACAATAATCATACTTTTCCATTTTGTGAATATTTTTGTTTCACTGTTTTTAATTGCTGTTGTATTCCAAATTTTTACTATGTACTTTTTGTTGTTGTGTGTGTATTTGTGATGTGTGTGGGAGGGTAATTTTATTGTTGTAAATCACCCTGAGTCATAATTTTAACAAACAGACAAATCAATTGGCAATACTTCAAAAAAATAGTCTAGCATCTGAACGTGAATAGAATGCCCAATAATGAGAAATTGAACTGAATGATTACAGCTTCTTACGGTACTGAAATAACATATATATATTTGTGTTGTATTTGTACTGATAAATAAATAAGGGGAGACTACAAAAAGGCAACATTAAAAATAAAAATATGGTTTTCTGCCTGCATGGTCTTCTGTAATAAGCCGAAGGACAGAAAGAGGGAGTAGTGACCTTCCTCCCATATTTAGGCATACCAGGGGTTGTAACACAAATACATACACACACACACACACACACACACACACACACACACACACATATATATATATGAGAAAGAGAGAGAGAGAGAGAGAGAGAGAATATATGAGAGAGAGAGTATATATGAGAGAGAGAGAGAGAGAGAGAGAGAGAGAGAGAGAGAGAGAGAGAGAGAGAATAATGTGCTGGACTGAAGGAAACAAATCTGACATATTTGGTGGTAGAGCAACTAAATCAGAAAACCGAATCCAGTTAGTTTAGAGCTAAGTAGAAGTTTTCTGTGTTGGTTTCTAAGGCTTACCAGGTATGATTACTGTAGGGAGGGGGAATTTCTAACCCTTCATACATCTATCTTCATTCTGGATGGGGCTAATGGGAATTGTAATCCAACAACATCTGGCCACAGAATTTTCACTCCATTTTCCATTTCGTAGAAAGGAGATTATGCTTCTCCACATATCAAAATTGTTTCCGCCAATAGACAGACGTTCCTGTGCAAGAAAAGAAATCCTGAAACTAGAAGGTCATAAACTACAGGGGAAACATGAAACAAAAGAAAGCAGAAGCACAGGAAAGCTTAATATTGTAAAAGCTGAACTGAATTGACTACTCATTGATACCTTAGGTATCAGCCTAAAATGGATTGCAGTCTGACCTTTTAGTCAGAAGATCTTATTAATTATCTCTCAGGATATGAAAAACAAAGAAGAAACTGCTTTCATAGTTAGGAAGTGTATAGCAAGAACAGCAGTAGGCAATAACATCATAATATTTGTCAATGGGCAAATATATTAATTAGACTTCATAGACAGCCCTTTGATATGACCATTATATTCTAACCACTGGTGCAGAAGTAAAGGAAGTGATGAGTTTTATGATCAAGTTTAATTTGAAATCTACAGAACATGCAAGAAAGATATTAAGCAAGAGATAGTGAGGGATAAAGCAGGCAAATGACTTACCAATTCCTGACAATCTAATATAATGCCATGTTCTCCTTCTTGCAGTGCCTGGAAGCTGTTAGGGGCTGGGTGGGGAGCAATGGGTTGAAACCAAACCCTGGCAAGACCGAGGGGCTCTGGATTTAGGATTCATTGGCTCAGGGAGAATTGCCACCTCTGGTCTTGGATAGGGTGGCACTACCCCAAACAGATCCTGTGCATAATCTGGGGGGTTCTCCTGGACTCACGACTCCTGTTCAAAGAGCAGGTGACGGTCGCAGCCAGGAGGGCCTTTGCGCCACTGTGAGTTATGCACCAGTTACTCCCTTTCCTGGACTAACAATCCCTACTCACAGTCACTCATGCCCTAGTCACTTCCCATCTTGACTATTGCAACACACTCTACAAGGTGCTGCCCTTGAAGAGCATCCGGAAGCTCCAGTTGGTGCAAAATGCAGTGGCACGCATGATTTTGTGGAGACCCTACTGTGCACAAGTATCACGTCTCCTGTGGGAGCTGCATTGGCTACCGATTTGCTTCCAGGTACAATTCAAGGTGCTGGTTCTCACTTTTAAAGCCCTTTGTGACTTGGGACCAGGTTATCTGAGGGACTTATCTCTTGCTGGTCACACCTACCTGACCCATCAGAGCAGGGAGGCAAGCAATGTTGTGGGTCCCATCTCCTAGGGAGATACATCTGATGGGACCCAGAAGAAAGACCTTCACCGTGGTGGCCCCCCTCTCTGGAACATCATCACTCCAGAGATTAGAATAGCCCAGACTCTAACACTCTTCTGGAAGGCACTGAAGTCCTGGTTCTGTCAGCGGAGTTGGGGAACCCAGAGCAGGATAGAACAATTAAAATGGCTCGTGTGAGGTGCTGTTCCTGGGGCGGGGAGGGTGATTTTATTATATTAATTTATTGTATAACTCTCTTTTATTCGTTTTACTGTTTTATATGAGGTTTTATATTCTGTAAGCTGCCTTGAGTCGCCATGCGCAAATAGGCAGCAATATAAATTCTCTAAATAAAATAAATAATGACTTCTTAATCCTCAAACAGTAACTCAAACAGACAAAATGATGCCTCTGTAAACATAAATCACCAGTTGGAGTACACAGAAATCAAAGTGACTATAACATTGGTAGAAGGGTGTGGAAGAGCTCAGTTATAGTATGTAGCTAAGGCTATCTGTGAAACAGATCACAAATTGTTCATGCACAAATTCCATGTTTAACTACGGCATATGAAAACGCCCCACTATTTTTAAGGAGAACATCAGGACTCGGTTTGAAGTCCTGAAACTTATTGATCAGGAACCAAAGGAGTTCTAAAAATGAATGTGCCAAATACCAAGAAACAGAAGAAAGAAAACAGGATGTTAAACCCTGGAAACTGCTAAGAAGAGACGCCAAAGGCAAGAAAGTCAAAAAATCACAGGAAGGAACTTAACGAAGGATTTCAGAGAGCTGTTAGAAGAGACAAGAAGCAACAGTACAATGACATTTTTATAGGCATTGAATATACACATGTAAAGCCTTTCTCTAAATTCAAAAAGTGGTTCTGAACTTAAATGGGTTTGCTAAGAGATGCCAATCAATAGATAGTAACTGATTCCAAGAAGATGCAACTAAGATGAAAGGAGCACATTGAAATAATGTACAGTACAGTTGTCAATTTCCAGATACCATAGAAAATAATCCCTACTTACAGGAATCTCTCATACTAGAAGAGGGATGCCAAACTCATTTTAATTGAGGGCCACATCAGGGTTGTGTTTAACCTTGGTGGGGGTGGGGGGGCATGGCCAAAGTGGGCATAGCCAACTTGACATCACTTGTGTCGGGGGTACCTATGGCAGCCCAAGTGCTCCGCCAGCAAAACGGGCTCTTGATCTGTGTTTTCGGCTGGGATGTCCTCCTGCAACCCTCTACCAGTGAAAACGGAGCTTGTGGGGCCACATGTGGCCCTCCCGAGCTCCAGTTTCCCTGGCAGAGACACTGCAGGCCACTCCTTTGCTGCTTCCACGGTGGCCCCATGGGCCAGATCTAAGCATACTGTTGGCCAGATCCAGCCTGTGGGCTTTAAGTTTGACACCTCTGTACTAGAACGTAAAGCTTGATCAGCACTCGGGTGATTACAAAGTTGGAAGGCAACAGAAATTGATGGGAAACTCACAGAAATATGACCAACAACACACAAAGTTCCTTTTCATAAAATTTCTAACCAAACTATGGCAGCAAATCTGGAGAATGACGCAGTGGCCTACAGATTGGAAGAAGTCAATCTACATATCAAAACAAAAAAGGGAGACCTAACAATCAAACAATATCTTTAATTTGACATGCTGGCAAAATAATCATCCAATGTAGGGAAGTCAGAGCTAATCAAAAGGAAGATGTTCATGCTGGCTTTAAAAAAGGCCAACAGGCACATAATATTATTGCTGATGAACACTGAAAAATTGGGGAAAAATCAAAGTATACCCAAAAGTAGTCGGCAGATATTTTCATTGTTTACAGAAACAGATTTTGATGATTATGTGGGATGTGCTTAGAAAAATGGGAATCCTAGAGCATCCTATCGACCTCAAGTAAAATCTACAGCCATGTCAGGAAGCCACAGTGTAGGCAGAATATGATGAAACACAAAAGTTGATGGAGGTAACAGAAATGGCTAAACTGACTGCTTTGATTAAAGAAAAGAAGACAATTAATTTTGTTTCTACTTGGAAATCTCTTTTGGAATTTGCGGTTGAGATGGGAAAAAATGAAACTTTGATTTTGTATTTTGCTGATTAGATAGGTTTGGTGTTATAGAAATACCTAGTATATCTTTATCTCTCTATATAACAATGGCTGTGTGTGTGTGTGTGTGTGTGTGTGTGTGTGTGTGTGTGTGTGTGTTCCAGAATCTCTGGAATGCCTCGGGCAATTTCAACCAAATTTGATACACAGATTATTTACTCTCTGGAAAGAACTATTGTGGGAGTAAGACACCCCTAACACTTCTCGCAGTATGTGTTCTGTTAAAATACAGCCTGTTGTGCCTTAAAATAGCTTTTACCGTATTGTCTTAAAATGGCTTCTACTGTACAGTGCTGTGGAGTTGCCATGGTAACAGCTTCACAGTACTCCACAAGGGGACTCCCTCTTGTAAGGGGGAAAATCCAACATTAGAAATTGTGGCAACATTCATGGAAGGAGAGTTGGGATAAATAAATACCCAGGCAACACCAGGTTATCAGCTAGTATGACTATATAAATGTAAAAAGGGGGAGTTTTCATGTTATTACCTTATTCTACAGCACCAAAAGGAGGCAGAAGTCAATGTTTTTTCTCCCCCCCCCGCTACCCTACACTTTTCTCTCTTTCCCTTTTCCTCCCTTATTTTACCATTATTTTATTTTTTCCTTGTATTTTTGTATTTTACACCTTGATAAACTAATAAAAGTTTTGAACTAGGAAAAAAAGAACATGATGAAACACATGGGCTGTAAATTTACACAGAAGTGAGAGGAGGCTATATAATCTTGCCTTATTACTTCCACATAGATGTGTAATATACAGTATATTGAAGGAAAGCACGCTGAGGGTTTAGCTTCATTTTAAAATGAGAGAAAGAAACTATAAGTGCCAGTTTTATAATGCTGACATTTACGCTGATGGCAGCAAATGCAAATGATCTATAAGAAGAAGCATGGTGAAAACATGGGGCCGCAATGAAATATAAAGAACACCAAATTTGTGACAACAGGTATAGCAACTGATTTTCATGCCATGGAAGGGAGAATGACCGGATCAGCTTCTGTTTGCTGTGGCTACAGGCGGGGACTCTCAGTAAGCTGCAACTCCATTCAACTATAGCAAAAGAGCAGGTGTCTGAAAAGCAAACTCCAGAACCACCACCACCCCTCCCACTCAATACATACGGCTCTTCGTATATCGTGCAGGGTAAATAACAGACTGCCTTTATTATTCTTGACCTTAAATTTATTTGTCAAAGGTATCCATCACACCTCTCTAACCTTTAATGGGAAAGGCTCATGTTGCTTATCGCAGCAGTTCATGGATACCCCCACAAGGACATTGCCTACCCCCTTTTGTAAATAGGATGAATTTCTATCTCTCTGATAATATACTTGTCCTTTTCCATTAAATGGGTGTTCGAGTCTCTCTCTGTGTGTGTCAGAGAGAGAGAGAGACAGAAAGACACAGGGAGGGAGGGAGACAGACAGACAGACAGACAGAGACAGAGAGAGACAGATACACAGACAGAGACAGACACACACAAAGAGAGAACTTATATATACATACTGTATGTATGTATGTGTGAGAGAGAGACAGACAGAGACAGAGAGAGAAAGACAGGCACCGAGAGAGACAGACACAGAGACAGAGAGAGAGACAGATAGACAGAGACAGAGATAACTTATATACACCTACTGTATGTGTGTGTGTGTGTGTGTGTGAGAGAGAGAGAGAGAGAGAGAGAGAGAGAGAGAGAGAGAGAGAGACAGAGAAAGAGAAAAAGACACAGACACAGACACAGAGAGAGACAGAGGGAGACAGAGACAGAGAGAACTTATATAGACATACTGTATGTGTGTGTGTGTGTAAGAGAGAGGGAGAGACAGAGAAAAAGACAGACAGAGAGAGAGAGAGAGAGAGAGAGAGAGAGAGAGAGGGGGGGGGGGCAGAGAGAACTTATATACACATACTGTATGTGTGTGTGTGCGTGAGAGAGGGGGGAGGGTAGAGGCTGTGCATGTGGCTGAGGGTGTATGCATGTAATATATTTCATAAAGAGGTCAGATATAGCCAGTAAGGTTAAATGTAAAAGTCAAACAGTATCTGGCTGAAATTTATGTGGGAATGGATACAGGTTTGTAGAGCTCTCAGCCTGATTAAATAAAGGGCGCCAGGGGAATCGAATGCAAGGATGTGTATACTCTGGTAAATGAAAAGTACTGCATTAGGATGCAGTTTTAGGGTCTAATTTAAAAATATAATTCATATCCAAGCAGAAGCCTTTAAAATATTGGCAGATGTCTTTATGCTGTTATTTTATTCAAAGGACAAAGTGGATTAAAGATAACCGTAATCCAAATAATGGCACCGCTTCATTATTTTCACTTCTGTTTCGTTTCCTTTAAAGAAATTTAATTTGGAGAGAGTATTTCGGGAATGGCCTCTTAAATATATGGTAGGAACAGAAAAGGATTTTCTGCCCAGAGAGACAAACAGCTTCAGAGCAAAGGGAACAGATCTCAGTTGTCCCCGTCCAGCTGAGGCAAATAGGCTCATCTGGGAAAAGAAAAAGAAGGGAAACTTAACTTAATCAGAAACTTTCACGGTATACTCAATCTCCGCCTTTTTCAATTAATTCTCTGCTCAGAGATTTTTGACTTTTATTGGAGCTTTCTGCTGAAGGATAGAAAAGCTGTTTCTGCCTCTGTTCCGTGTCTTAATTCATCCTCAGAAGATAATCAAACTGGTTACCTCATGCTGTATTGAATTCAACTCAAGTCACCTTGAGGCTGTTTTCGCAGTCGTGAAGACAAAGACTATTTTCCTTAGAAGTCAAGCTCCTGGTTTACCTTAGTCCTGTCCATCTTTGGATTGAAAGGCCACTGGATGGAGTATTGTCTTCTCCATGTACTTAATACAGGGGTGTCCAAACTTGGGAACTTTAAGACTTGTGGACTTCAACTCCCAGAATTCCCCAGCCAGCTGGCTGGGGAATTCTGGGAGTTGAAGTCCACAAGTCTTAAAGTTCCCAAGTTTGGACACCCCTGACTTAATAGAAACAGCTCAATCTTTCCACCATCCTGCAGTTTCCCCTTTCCTTTTGCTTTGAGTAGGCACTTGGGGGTGGGGGTGTTGCTAACTCTATTTCCTACAATCTATATATCCTTTCCTAGAATCTATATAGCCAGCTCCATTTATTTGTTTATTTGTTTGTTTGCTTGTTTGTTTACCTCCCATCTTTTTTTACTTTTTTAAAAAATTAATTCAAGGCAGCAAACACATACAATATTCCTTCCTCCTCCTATTTTCCCCACAACAACCCTGTGAGCTGGGTCAGGCGGAGAGAGTGGCTGGCCAGCTTTCATGCCTAAGGTGGCACTAGAACTCACAGTCTCCTGGTGATTGGCCCAAAGTCACCCAGCCAGTTTTCATGACTAAGGCGGGACTAGAACATATAATCTTCTGGGTGATTGGTCCAAAGTCCCCCAGCTGACTTTCCTGCCTAAGCCAGGACTAGAATTCACTGTTTCCTGACTTCTAGCCTGATAACTTCACCACTACACCAAACTGGCTCTCAAATGTTGCATTCTATCCCTCTCGTGCCCTGTCCCCTACAGGTGCTCTGTCCCCTTCCTGTCAGTCATTTTTCCAATATGAATCTTTGACTAAAACCACCCTGTGAGTCTTGGTTACACACATCAAGAGGTAAGTTGACCACGGAAGAGAAGGAACCAAAGAAAAGATGCAGAAGAGACCCCCTTCTTTGTGAAAGGTCTTGGCAAGTTCTCTGCATCTGGCACCCCTGCTTTGAAATAAAGACATTTTTTTATTTATTTTGCCACTTTTATATTCATGAAGAGTTATAGAATTGTAATTTATGTGAGCAGTGAGGTTACATGCATTCCAAGATCTGGCTGAAGGAGGCACAATCACAGAGCTTTCCAGTGTCCCCATTGCCTGATTTTATTTCCTTAAAAACAGTAAGAAGCAAATTTAGGCCAGGATAATCAGATGGTTGCATCTTAAGTTGCCAAGCACCCAAAATGTGATCATATGAACACTGGTGCAACAGATGCACTTTGAGGACAGGTCATAACAATTTCTTTCAAATCCATCATAACTTCAAAAAATCATTAAGCGACTTTTCATAAGTGGAGGATTGTCACAGTTGTTGTTGTTGTTGTTGTTGTTGTTGTTGTTGTTGTTGTTGTTGTTGTTGTTCTTCTTCTTCTTCTTCTTCTTCTTCTTCTTCTTCTTCTTCTTCTTCTTCTTCTTCTTCTCCTCCTCCTCCTCCTTCTCCTCCTCCTCTTCCTCCTCTTCTTCTTTGTCTTTTTCCTCCTCCTCCTCCTCTTCTTCCTCCTCTTCTTCTTCTTCTTCTTCTTCTTCTTCTTCTTCTTCTTCTTCTTCTTCTTCTTCTTCTTCTTCTTCTTCTTCTTCTTCTTCTTCTTCTTCTTCTTCTTCTTCTTCCTCCTCCTCCTCCTCCTCCTCCTCCTCCTCCTCTTTAGGAATCCACCAGAGATCCCCCCCTTCGCTTTTAAACTTTTTGCCTTTCCTCTTGCCAAAAACTTTTTTATTTATTTTTAATTTTTAAAACAAACATAAAAATCCTCCTTCTTTACATCCTGCAGAAAGTGTATCAGTTGGTTACAAACGGCTTTTGTGCATCTCTTCTATCGTCATCAAGTATAATTCATATTAACTCTAGTAACTTAACTCAAATGTTTATACATATTACCATCATCATTCCTCCACTTTTATTTGACTATAATTGTTTAAACGTCCTTCATCTTGAAATATACCAAGATTTAATACATAACCATATACTGGCATTTCATTTACTATTTCTAAAATCCTCCAATAACACTGAATTCTTATATCCTATTCTAGCTAAACTTCCATAATATTTAATAACAAAATTTTCTAATCCTCCTTTCCAAATCACTGTTTACAATTTGCATCCAATTTCCTTATATTATACCCATACATATATATATATAGATTATTATCATTATCCTTTCTTTATTTGACTATATCCTATATCATAACATTTCCCCCCTAATAATCAAAACTTAACTGTGTCTAATTTAGTTCTTTTTTATTGTTATTATTATAATTAACCTTTATATATAATCTCGGGTATCATTCAATATTCATATCCAATTATTGCTTATCATAACACTACATATTGTATACAGTATTGTCATTATCCATTTTTATTTAACTATACCGATTATTACAAGAGTTTCACTAGGTTTAGCTAGTAGTTTTAAATTATACTCTTCCAGCTATCAACCTGTATCTTTCCAATAACAAAACAATCTTATGTCCTCTGCCATTTGTGGTATCAATCTTCTAAGCTTCCTTCTAAAGAGCTTTGTATGGACTGGTCCTAGCAACTCCTTGCTTGTAAGATCTCTCATATAATCCTGATGCCCTCTTTCTGCTTCTTTATTCCATTTGTCTTTAGTTGTCAGCAGTGTTATCCATCTTTTTCTTAATAAAGTTTCATAGTCCATAAATTCTTTATTTTTTTTCTTCTTCTTCTATGTCTTCCCCTTTGAAATAGGTTTCCTCTCCATTTATTTCCTCTTTCAGTATTCCATTCTTTACATTTTCAAAACAAACCAATTACCATAAATGTTAGCAAGTTTAATCGCTTTATATTCATTTTCCACTTCAATTCTTTGAGTTTTAATCTCCTCATTTTGCATTTGGTGAACATTATCAAATTTTCGATAACGTCTTTCTGTTAACTGTTCCAAAAGTCCCAGTTTTTGTTCAATCTTCTCATATGTATTTGCTAATTGTAATAATTCTGAAAATATTGTGTCCAGGCTTACAATCTCTCCATTTTCCTGACACTCCGCCATCTTAAACAAAGAGCTCTCGCTTGGAAGGATTTTTTTAAGATAAAACATGGATTCACAAAAGCCGTTTTTTCCCCTCTTCTCTGGTTGAAAACACGCTTCAAAGGGACATTTGGCTTACCCCTATCGCTCTGTAATGAGCCATCAAAACAAACCACGAAGAAAGGGAAAAGTTCCGCTTGAATACACAAAGCTCCAATCAACAAAACCTCCTGGCACGTAGCACTTTTAAGATATTTCTTTTTATGTCTGTTTTGTATTTCAAATTAGAAAAAGAGGTCCAGTCTTTAAATGAATTAAATAATAATAATACTCACAGTGATGAAAGAGGAAAACTTTGGTTTATAAATCACCGAGAGTCACAGAAAAAAAAGGATAGAAACAGAAGACTTAATCCATCCATTTTAAAAAGCTTGTAAAGGTTTCATCCATGAAGATAGCATATAAGAAAATGGGATAGCCACTGTCCAGAACCGTTGCAAGATTAATTTTGCCAGTTAAATCTTCTATTCTTCAATTTAAATCAATTTTTAAGTTTTTATAGGCAGTCTCTCTTTTAAAACAATGAAGGTTCCTCACCAGCTGGAAACACTTTCATTTTCCATTCCTTCCGTTTTGTGGCCGCTCCGACTTCATCAGCCTTGGCTGGATTTTTTGTCACCCGCTTGAAGAAATTTATCTTGCTTCTTTCGGGGATTTTGCGATATCCCCGAGTTCAGCAAGATGTATTCTTCCTGTTCACTGTCTCTACTGGACAGTTTAAATCTGTTTGGACCCCCCAGTGGCAAAAGTGTCGATTGCGATCTCAGGGCATTGAGATTGCACATCGTATCGTTGCGACTTCGGCCCCACCCCCCAACGTTTTGCCTTTCCTGTCCTTCCTTTCAGGCTTGTTTCCTCAGTCAGATTCCCATTTCTCCACTTGGAAACTTATTGTGTCTTTCTCTAAAGGCCTCCTCTAATTTTTATTTCTTATTCTCCTGTTTGCCTAATTCTTCAATTCTGTCCCCAAACCATATGGGACCAGATCCATGCAAAATAAATATTTCAAGAAACTGGCTATCCTTTAAATATTCTGTGGCTAAGCTTTTTTTTTTTTTACTAAGTAACATATTTGAGATTATTTGTAGATCATCTAGTCAAGATTTAGACATGATCATATGACTATTAAAACTGGGCCTTTTTAAAAAAAAAAGTCCTCTTTATGTAAGGGATATGCAAGTTTCATACTTCTGTTTTATTTGTATTTCAATATGGTCTGCTTTATTTAAATGTGTTTTGGAATATGTTCATAGTGCTGGCTGAACCAAGAGATTTGGATCTCTCTAAATCCAGTGGCAATGGGATTCATGGGATTTCATGTATTCTGTCCTTTTGGGCATGGAGCAGCCTCAAATATGCCCTCCTTACATTTGGGTATCCTCAATATGTACTCTTGGGGGATACCTCTATCACATACTTTTTTATATGCAAATAATTCAACAGTTTTGGCTAGCAGACTCAGTTCAATGATTCAGCTGATTTGTGTGGCAGAGCAAATCGCCATGTGAATCAGCTGTGTTACTCCTCTGAGGAAATCCGGAGGTGAAGATTTCTTCAAACTGCATGTGCAAAGTACGCGCGCACGCATAAATCGCATGATCACCGAACTGGTTGTTAAACTGGAAGGATCCCATCACTGCCTCTCAACTCTGCCTTTCAACTCTGTTACTTGGTTATCCTGATCTGTCTCTTGAAAAATGAAGGGAAGATTTTCATAAGATTAGGTGGGAGGAGAATTACAGCCTCTTGACATTTGACAGAGCAACACAAGGCCAGCTTTGCACACACTACCTGCAGAATTTGAGGGTGAGGTATGTTGCAACAATAGTACTGGCTCCACCACCCAACATTTGTCTGCTCCACTCACCTGTTTGCAGAGGACTTGTTCTTGGCCAATTTGAAAACAGACTGATCAGCTGCCATATCTGGAACACAAAAATTGATATTTCTCCATCATTCCAGCACAACAGTTAAGGTGAGAGGTCTGAAGAAGGAACAATTCTAATATACAGGACGCAACAATGGCATAAATCTAAATGTTGTCTCTGGGCTCTTGTAAAAGACCATAAAAGGGCTCTCGATGGTCCCTAATAAATTGAGTCACTTGAAACTCATACTGAAACTCAACAATTCTGGTCATTTAATTTATATTTTTTAGTTTTAGTTTAAATTATATCTGAAAATACAGAAAATCCCCAAAACATATCTAGCAGTTCATATAATATGAAAAAAAACCAATACCTGCTTAAAATTAAAAAATAACCAACCAGGCCACTAGCAACCAATGCTAGATCTTTTATCAAAATCTTCAAAGACACAAGCATTTCTACAGACATGGACCTCCTGTAGCAATTTAGTCATGTTAATTCAAAGCTTTTCTTTATTGTGGTGCTGACAAGAAACCAACATAAAGGGTCTTTTAAAAGGCTTCCCAATGCACAGAGTCAACTTTAAGGGAACTATATGAATGATCATAATTTAATTAACGTGAGTTCCAGCATTGTGAAATCTGATAGAAGAAATCAACAGCATTATTATCAGAAATAGCTTCCCAGGAAAGCAGATATTCTGTCGAGATACAGTGTGTTTGTATGTGTGTCTTTGTCTGATTGTCAGGGTGAACCGGTTTGCTCCCAGCTGATCATCGGAGCTCACCCGAACTGGTCCGAACCAGTAGAAGTCCACCCCTGCTTGGAGGTCTTTTAGTCCAACCACTTGCTCAAGCAGGAGATACTATACCATCTCAGAGAATTGGCTGTGCAGTCCAGAGGTAGTGATATGCAGGTTTGGGTTGCAGAACCAGTAGTGACTGCTGGCTGGCCACGCCCCCAAACTGGTCTTCCCACTTGGACACTCACCCTGCATCGCCTTGCCACATCAGGGGTGGGTTCCTGCCAGTTCTAACATCTTCTATAGAAGAGTTCCACAAATCTACCGTGCCGTTTAGAACCAGTTCCAGCTCCCTCCCCCTGCCCATCCACACCACGCTTGCCCCCGCCCGCCGCTCACTGATTGGCTGGCTCACCAATCACCCCACCCACCTCTAAGAGTCCTATCTAAACCTTAAAGCCTTAAAGCTGTCAAGTTTGAACATCCCTGGGGTTTTTTTTCTAAAAGGTTAGGGGTGCAAGGGTCTTGTGACTTGACAGCTTTAAGACTTGACACTTACGTGCCAGAGTTCCTGAGCCAACATGACTGGAGGAGGAATTCTGGGAGTTGAAATCCACAAGTCTTAAAGATGTCAAGTTTGAACATCCTGGGTTTTTTTTTTCTAAACGGTTAGGGGTGCAAGGGTCTTGTAACTTGACAGCTTTAAAACTTGTGTGCTTCAAATGCCAGAGTTTCTGAGCCAACATTTTGGTTGCTAAGCAAGAGCGTTGTTAAGTGAGTTTCACCACATTTTACAATTTGGCCATGGCCACCCAGTCACATGACTGCCAAGCCACTCCCACCCAATCACATGACTGCCATGCCACTCTCACAAAGCAGGCCACACCTTCAGAAGAGGTTCTAAAAAAAATTGAAACCCACCACTGTGCCACGAGCATGTACTGCCTCCTGCAAACACACACAGGTAAGCATTGTGGTGGGGACAGGGGCAGAGGGCGGTGGCGGAAGAAGAGGGTGGCGGCAGGAGAGGGAAGAGCATGGACTTCAGGAAGTGGCTGCCAGCAACACCCTCAGGTGAAGATGTGAGTGGAGATGCTTGATCCCACTTTGGATTCTGATATATATTAGATTGCTCTTATAACTTTTGCAGATCTTTGCTTCCATGGGAAACCATCCTCATGATGACACATTTGAGATAAACAGTTAGTTCAAAGAAAAAGCTTATAGAAAAGTAGCTTCTTATGAAATGTTTCATTAATTCATTAGAGCAAACCACTCTAGGTTCTCTGTATAATCATTAGAATTATCCCTTGGATTTTGTTTTGGCTGGCAACCACCAGGGATGTCAAGTAAAGGAATTATTGTTAGATTCACAATAAAAAGTATTACTTTTTGGAGAAGAGCTCGAGCCTATTACTCTTTCTAAACAGACAAATAAACACGTACAAACATGAATGTGTTACATTTTTCACTCCCTGACTTATCCCTTAATTGGAGCACAGTCCTCTTCAGACATAAAGCCCAGGCTTATTGCAATGTTTAACCACCCGTCCACTATGTAGAAAGTTTGATAATATTGTTCTAATTAAACACCATTTATTGACGTTCACCTTCATTAAGCCAAATTAGTTTCCTTGGAAACATGCCAATAAATCAGCAGTTCCAATTAAGCATATTATGCTCAAGCTGAGTATTCTGTCTTTCCGGAGCCAATGACATGAATGCTTAGGGTTTCCAGTGAAGCTGGTGACAAAAAAAGAGGATTGGGGTATGTATCTAGCTGTCACCAAGGGGAGAGTCGCAGGTTTTAAGTACACACTGATCCATTGCATTTCCAAACATTATGTATGAAATAGCTAAGTGCTAGCCTTTTCTGTTTGCTTTTTTTAAAAAAACAGGTTAATTATGGCAAAGCTTTAACCTCTGGTTAATCAGACTTGACTTGAACACATCAATGAGTTCACTCAATCTACTCTAAGGAAACATTTGGCACATTGACTTGGCTGGTTCCCGGAATTGGCTCATGTTGCAAGGGATTTTCTGGCAAGCATGGAGACACAGATGTAACTCACTTGGGGGTTTGCATGGGACCTTTCGAGTTTTATTGACACTGTACATCACAGGGAGCCTATATCTTTTCTTTTTCAGCTACAAGTGAGCAAAGACAGTGTACGCATATGAGTGGAGTTGTGTTGCAAAAATGGGCAGGGATGCCATTCTCCGGGTTTTTCTTTTCTTATATATGGGAATATAAGAGAGAAAGAAATGTAAGAGGTGGTTCAATGTTTTAAGCCCTTTAAGCCCTATGAAAGCACATCGTTATCACGCATGTTCTATTTGGACTTCTCTTTTCTTAATGGAGGGTAGAGAGAGCTGATTGGTTATCCCTTGTTGAACACCTGGATCCAATTCTCCCATAGGTTTCTAAGTTGATAATGTGATGTTCATTTGGAAATCTCTCAAAAGCCAAATAAAGAGCACCAACAAGGCATCAAGTGAGACCCGTATAGACTGTGGAAGGTGTCTTGCAGAAATGCCAATGCAAACCCAGCTGAAAAAGCAGCAAAAAAAGTGGAGCAATGCTGAGCTTCAGATCATAGAATCTTAGGGGTAAGAAAGGAGCGGTGGTGAAATTCAATTTTTTTACTACTAGTTTTGTGGGTGTGGCTTGGTGGGTGTGGTGTGGCTTTGTGGGCATGGCAGGGGAAGGATACTGCAAAATCTCCATCCTCACCCCACTCCAGGCGAAGGACATTGCAAAATCCCCATTCCCTCCCCACTCTAGGGCCAGTCAGAGCTGGTATTTGCTGGTTCTCCGAACTACTCAAAATTTCCGCTACCGGTTCTTCACACCCTATCAGAACCTGCTGAATTTCACCCCTGGGAAGGAGGACCTTAGGGATCATCCAGTCCAACTCAGAGCCTGATGTCTGTGAAAACCAGAGCAGGAATAATCAGACCATACCAGATAAGTGATTGTCTATTCCAGGGGTTCCCAATGAATGAACCAGTACCAGGCCGCGACATGTCAGAAACTGGGGCATGAAAACAACCAAAGCCCCATCTGTGGGATGCAGGCAGCACATGAAACCACACACCCCTCCGGTCCATGGAAAAACTTCTCGCCACAGAAGCGGTCCCTGGTGCCCAAAAGATTGTGGGCCACTGGTCTAATCTTTTTCTGAAAATCTCCAGGGATGGAGCCGCCATGGCTTCAGAGGTAGTTTTCAACTGCTTAATCATTCTCATGGACGTCCCCAAAGTGTTTTTCCAAAGACAACTGGACTTTCTTGGTTTTTCCTCGAAAATGTTCGCTTCTCATCCAAGAAGTTTCTTCAGAACAAAAAAAAAAGGCAGAATTAAAACCAAAGCAAAAAGTTTATTTCTTGCTAGTTGATTCAGTTCAAACATGTTATTTGTTCCGTATGCTATTACTGCCTCGAAAATGCTATGATAGTTGGAGAGATTGGTAGAATTAATTCTGGGTCCTAGGTCAGTGTCCCATTTTTGCTGAAAGTTGAAGGAAGTTGATGCACTTAGCATGTGAAATTACATGGCTTCTCAAGCTTGAATTTTCTGTTTAAATAAGGAAAACATTTTTCTATGATCTTATCAAACAATTTAGTAAAAACATTTTATGCATATGTGGTAGACTATTTAGAGTACAGTTAAGAATTGCTGCTGTAGATGCAATTCCAGAATTAGAATGTATTGTAATGTATATGTACAGTGTATGTATGTATGTTGTATGTATGTATGTATGTATGTATGTATGTATGTATGTATGTATGTATATGTGTGTGTGTGTATCAGGGGTGGGTTTCTGCCGGTTCTAATCTCTTCGTTAGATGAGGTTCCACAAATCTATCGAACCGGTTAGAAGAGGTTCCTCACGGAGCACCTGCCCCGCCCCCCTCACTCTCTTCCCCCATCTGTTCCGTCGCCTCTCGCAGGCGGTAGCTTGTGCAGCACGGCAGGCCTACTAGGACCTCCCTGAACTTGCTTAGGAGGCGTGGCCACCAGAAAAGCACAGGGGCGTTCCAGGGCACCCCCCCTGGTTCCCCACCTCCCTTCCTGGCAAAGTTTTGCAAGGTGTGGTTTCAAAAGCAGCCTCCCATTTCTTGTGCCCAGCTTCCACTGAGCTGCGGGAAGGAGAAGAGCCTTTCGGGAGTGGTGAGGAGGAGGAGGGAGGAGGAGGGAGGAGGAGGAGGCGCGCATGCGGGGCCATGCAAGCTGAGCAACCAGCACTAAGAAAGCGCCTCACAGCTTTTGAAGGGAGGAGAGGCGAAGGAAAGGGAGAATGCAGAGTAGCTTTTCAGGGACACCGAAGTGGTGGGAAACCAGCACCGCCGCCAGAGTCTAAAACTTTTGGCGGCTCCAAACAAGTGAGGCGGGGAGCAGAGACCCAGGTGGGTTCCTTCGCTCCCCTTGCAAGGGAACAGTTGGTGTCATTTTTGGATTCCTGCCTCCGCTGGATTTCGCCCTCTCCACGCGCTCCTTGCAACTGCAATAGATGTCCAGAAGTGGCTTTTGGGGCTAATGGGGCCTGGGCTTCCACCCCGACAGCCCCCACCACTTCTGGACATCTATTGCAGTTGCAAGTAGAGTGAGGAGAAGAGCGTGAAGTCCAGCGGAGGCAGGAAGGTTCTTGCCACTGCCCGGTCACTTTCACAGTTTCCCGGAGTGCTGAACCTTCCTGCCTCTGCTGGACTTTGCGCTCTTCTCTGCGCCTCCTGGCAAGCAAGGACCAGGCTCACTCTTTCGCCCGCCTGGACTGCTTTGGTACCACTCTGGCTACCTCCGTCTGTCCGCACCCAGCAGCTGCAGCGACATCATCAAGATGAAGAGCAAGAGGGAAGAGCCCGGCCGGGAGAGAGCCCCACTGCTGCTTAGGCAGGGCTCCGAGGCCGCTTCGCTTCCAAGTTACTTCGTCTTGACAACGTCGCCGCAGCTGCTGGGCGAGGACGGACAGAGGTAGCCAGAGTGGCGCCAAGGCGATCCGGCTGAGCGAAACAGCGAGCGAGCAATGGAGGATCAGGCAGCCTTTGAATTGTTGTTCACTCTCTAAATATTCAATTTAACTGTACCTTTCACTGCCACTTTTGACTTAGAAGAATCACTTCCAGCTGCGTTTGAGGCTTTGCACACATAATCTGCAGAATCTGTTTTAATAACTGCTTAGATCTCTAAGAGAGCTGTTCCATTTGCTAACCTGTAGCTTCATTTATCAGAGGATCTAAGCTCTCTCCCAGCTTTGAGCCACTGGATCTTAATGGGCTGTGTCCAAATACATGGCGAGCAAGTTGCAGGATCTTGCCTTCATCTATTGTTTCTGGTTTAAGAGGTTGATCAAATACCGGAGGCTTTTTAGGTTCTGAAATGTGAACACATTAAGAAAGCAAGAGGAGGAAACTAGTTAGGTTATCATTCATCTTAATTTTTTTAAAAGTACATATCAAGGTAAGAACAATATGATGCAATGAATTAATTCTATTTTCTCAGTACATTTTTTTATAGGAAAAAGACTTTTCTGTTTGGTATCATATTGAATTCCGATTTTTAGAGAGCATGTTTTAAGATGATATACAAAATGTTTGATATGCAATATCCACTACCTATCTTTTATGCTAAATGTAACATGAATATTGTCAAGATGAAGGTCATTTTAAATGTGGGAAAAAATCATAGATGGATGAATACTTCTAGCTGGATCATAGATGGGAGACAGTGAAATGAATGTACATTTTATTGGCATACTTTTATCTATAGATGCAGATGCTGGTGAGTCATAAAAATTGCATATATATATATATATATGTATGTATGTATGTATGTATGTATGTATGTATGTATGCATGCATGTATGTATGTATGTATGTAGGAATTCTGGGAGTTGAAGTCCACAAGTCTTAAAGCTGTCAGGTTTACACAGCCCTGTTTTTTTCTAAAGGGTTAGGGGTGCAAGGGTCTTGTAACTTGACAGCTTTAAGACTTGCATGCTTCAAATGCCAGAGTTTCTGAGCCAACATTTTGGTTGCTAAGCAAGAGTGTTGTTAAGTGAGTTTCACCACATTTTGCAAATTGGCCATGCCCACCCAGTCACATGACTGCCAAGCCACACCCACCCAGTCACATGACTGCCAAGCCACACCCACTCGGTCACATGACCGCCAAGCCACTCCCACAAAACAGGCCACACCTACAGAAGAGGTTCTAAAAATATTTTGAAACCCACCACTGGTATGTATGTATGTATATGTATATGTATATGTATATGTATATGTATATGTATATGTATATGTATATGTATATGTATATGTATATGTATATGTATATGTATATGTATATGTATATGTATATGTATATGTATATGTATATGTATATGTATATGTATATGTATATGTATATGTATATGTATATGTATATACAGCAACCAAGACTTCATTTCTCTCTTATCTCTCTCTCTTACTCTGTACCCTATTTCCCCGAAAATAAGACCTCCCAGATAATAAGCCCAATCGGGCTTTTGAGCGCATGCACTACAATAAGCCTTCCCCTGAAAATAAGCCCTCCTTGAAAATATTTCAACACAGCAGCAGCCATGAGGTGATCACGCTTACTGCCTCCTGCACCTCAAAAATAATAAGACCTCCCCAAAAATAAGGCCAAGTGCATATTTCAGGGGTCAAAATATAATAAGATCCTGTCTTATTTTCGGGAAAACACAGTATATGTGTACGCGTGTGTGTGTGTGTGTGTGTATGCATGCATGTGTGTGCGTGCGTGCGCACACACACACACACACACATATATATACACATACATATTATACATATGTGTATGTATGCATGTATGTGTGTGTGTGTATATATATATGTAGATAGATAGATAGATAGATAGATAGATAGATAGATAGATAGATAGATAGATAGATAGATAGATAGATAGATAGATAGATAGACGGACAGACAGACAGACAGACACACACATACGTGTGTGTGTGTGTGTTTGTGTATGTGTATGGTATGTATGTATGTGTATATATAGATTTTTCAAGTATGGGAGCTAGTTTAAAGAAATTAGTACTATATAACATTGGAAGAAAACACTCTATACCTGATTTGTAGAAAGGATTTTTAATAAGTGTTATCAGGGTATTTTTCCATCAGTTTCATGCCATATACTCTCCTTTTTTGGAATTCTTTTGTTTCTAGTTCTACAAATTATTTTTTCTTTTTTATTATTATGGTTATTCATTCTGACATTGTACAAAATTGCTAATAATATTGGAATGACATTAATTGGCTTCATATACTAAAATGAAGTCTAAAAAATTTCAAAAGAATGGGAAATAACATTAAATTGCTAGTTGGTCCAAAATGTAACTGCACTTCAGTCTATATGTCACTTTTCTTCCTCTGTAGAGAATAATTGCTGCATTTTTAAACCTTCTGTTTTATGTCCCCTCACCAAATCTCATGTAGTGGATATGTGAGAAAGGCCACTGATTAAATAGGAAAATGTTCTTGATAATGCTTCATATCACATCTCATAAAAACAGGTGTATTACCTGTGGAGATCAGAACAGCATGTTCATTGTAACATTTGAGTCTTTTATATTAATTCTAAATTAAAATGGCAGATCAAGGCCAGTAGTTTTCTTCTACCCACAAGGTAGAAGAGGGTCAGAATATATTTTGTGAGGTTTTCATTTCTATCTAAATTGCACTTTTATTTTGTTTGCAGACTGTTCATTCTACGTAAAATTATTTTTGCCACCTTCATTTGAAGAGTTAGAATATTTAGAAACAATTTGTGAAATCACAGCACCCAGTTAATAGCCTACTGGTTCCTCAGAGAGATTGATCCTTTATCATAAGTCCTCCTTTGCTGCGTTCTTTTCCAAATAAAATGCTGAGTAATATTACCCAGAGGGGGGGGGGGGGAAGACGATTTTATTACAATTCCCTTTGTGTGTTTTTAGTTTCAGCAATCAGTTCAGAAAAGTGCAAATCCCTGAAGAAAATGGAACCAATTTTCTTCCTGTGGAGTTTGCAAATTTTCTATTAACATTCATTTACTGAAGTTTCACTTTCAAAGGTACTGTATTTGAATATGATAATGTCCTAAAGTGAAAAGCCTGTGAATATTAAAAAGGTCCCCCAGGGTGTGTTTTAGTACCATGTTGACAGAGAAGACACTGTTGAGAGTAGATTGGCAGAAAGTAAGACTTTAGATTTTTTTAAAAAAAAAATGTCAAGGAACTAGCTGAACAAAATATCGTTTAGCATTTACCTAATGCAAAAACAAATCCTTCATAAATTAAACACTTTTGCTTCTTTTGCTTCAGGACAGGAAAAGAAAAATAATTAGATAGCACTTTAACTTGCAAGAGCATTAATTACCCTAAGCTATATGTGAAACATTGTTGTATGCTGATGAGGAATTAATCTTCTCTACTATGAAATGTTCTAACCTTGCATGAGTGAACTATGTATTAATTGTTAAATGTGAACAATCGCAGGAGGGGAAAGTTACAATTTCAAAATACTCTGTCCTTGAAAAAATGCTTTCTGCTAGCATTGCCCCTCTGCCCTCCTCCCAAAAAGTCCTTACATTCTCATAAAACAATTTATTGCGTGATGGGATGTACCTCCACACCGCTCTTAAGGGGAGTGCCCCTGTTTCCATGGCAACTATGCTGTTATCTGACTTTCTGTGAAAAATAGTTGCCTTAGAGTGAAGTACTGCAAAAGAGGGGAAATCACCCTAATTCTTTGCGCAATGGAGATTGTTTCCTCTCCCTTAGTTAAAGCAGCATACTTTTCTTTGTAATTAATTGAATGTATTTGTATATGTATCCCACCTTTATTATTTTTACAAGTAACTCAAGGCGGCGAACGTATCCAACACTTCTCCCACAACAATAACCCTGTGAGGCGAGATGGGCTGAGAGAGAGTGACTGGCCCAAAGCCACTCAACTGGCTTTCATGGATAAGGCAGGACTGGAATTCACAGTCTCTTGCTTTTAAGCCTGGTGCCTTAACCACTAGACCAGGGGTTTCAAACACAAGCCCCATGGGCTGAATCAGGCCAGCAATGTGGTTGGATCCAGCCCACAGGACTGTCCTGGAAAATGTAAGGGGCTGGCCAGCATTGCTTGGGCCCGGTCTACTCAATGCAAAGAAGAAATATCGGGGTAGCACGGCTTCGGCCTAGTCTACCCAATGCAAAGAGGAAGCGTGCCAGTAGTTTGGGTAGTGGTATCAAGCTGTCCATGGCCACCCAGTTGGCCACACCCACCCATTTGGCCATGCCCACCCAACCCCCCCCCCCAAGATCAACCACAGCCCTGATGCAGCCCTCAATGAAATTAAGTTTGACACCCCTGTACTAGACCAAACTTGCCACCTAAGAAAAGATGATTAGGAATGCTGCATCATTTCAGACATTATATGATCCCTGGTTGGTTGGGCGTTGGGGTACACACACACATACACACACACACACTCACACCCTGCTGAAAAATAAAAGAAGGACCTATGAGACCTAAAAAAAGGAACAATGTACACGGTCTCTGGGCCCTCTGGAAATCGTGCTAGAGAGGGTCATGATTGTGTGCAACCTCAGGATCTTCTGAAAATCATGCAAATATGGAGGTGGGTGCTTTGGCGTGGATTTCAGAGGCTGCAGAGACTGTGGAAGAGGAATTTCCTTGAAGCTGCTTCAAGAATGAAGCTCTTGTGTGACCTGGAGCAGCTGCAGGTAGACTATAGAAATTTGTCAATGGAAAGTGAATAGCTCTGCTTCAGGCCCAGCCTTCAGGCCCAGCTGCTAAGGTGAGGAACATTGGGAATGGGAGGCAGTGGTGGGATTCAAAATTTTTTATTACCCGTTCTGTGGGCGTGGCTTAGTGGGCATGGCATGACTTTGTGAGTGTGGCTTGTGGGCATGGCTTGTGGGCGTGACAGGGGAAGGATACTGTAAAATCTCCATTCCCTCCTCACTCCAGGGGAAGGTTACTGCAAAATCCCCATTTCCTCCTGATCAGCTGGGACTCAGGAGGCAGAGAATAGATGGGGGAGGGGCCAGTTAGAGGTGGCATTTACCGGTTCTCCAAACTACTCAACATTTCTGCTACTGGTTCTCCAGAACTGGTCAGAACCTGCTGAACACCACCTCTGACGGGAGGGAGAAATAGAAAATTGTTTCTCTTTTTTCAGGGGTGGTGAAATTCAGCAGATTCTGGCAGGTTCTGGAGAGCCGGTAGCGGAAATTTTGAGTAATTCAGAGCATCGATAAATACCACCTGACTGGCCCCAGAGTGGGCTGTGAATGGAGATTTTGCAGTATCCTTCTCCTGCCACACCCACCAAGCCATGCCCACAGAACTGGTAGTAAAAAAAAAAAATTGAATTTCACCACTTGGGTGGAGGTGTAACACACTAGCAGTCAATTTAGCATTTTCCAAATTTTTGACATGCTGAGCCCAAAGGTTTTGCCACCATTTCTCTGGAGGATCTTAAACATTTTGGATGGAGTCACAGCTTTGCGGTGCAAAGGGGAATCGCTTGGAGTCAGTTCAATATTTTCATGTAGGTGATTCATTCTGTAAATGTTTGGCAGACTGAAATAATTCAATTGCAAGCAACTGGAATATGCCCAAATAATCTAGATCTTAAAAAGTTAATTTCAAGATGTAGAACAGGGCCCCAAAATGGAATAGAATCCCATGCAGATGGCAACAACTAATGTAATACGATCATACTGGCCAAATGCATCGGTTTGAAAGATGTATTCACTTTACCTCAGATTTTCGTAAGGATGATGATATTGAAAAAGAATAGAACATGACAAAACACATGTAAACATTTAGAGTGTTCTACTATTACTGCAAAAAACAGTCCACTGGGTAATTAGATTCAGTCAGCCTTCCCCTCCTCACCATGCATTTGCCTGATAAATATATCACTCAACTTGGATAATCCTCAGTAAAGTATAGTAAGGAACTAATTCTCAGAAATGGATTAAAAATGCAGTAAGCTAAGAAATAATTGAGGTTCTATCTACAAAGGATTGCACTGAGAGTTACTGTGGTGCATAGTTGTGGCATAGTTGTCCAACCTTTTGCAAGGGCTGCCTTGAGTGAAGATACATTGTCTTGGGCTACATATATATGTATATGTATATGCATATGCATATGCATATGCATATGCATATGCATATGTATATGTATGTATACAAAATTGCATAATGTTAAAAGTTTATGACTTGTGGGTCTGTATTACTAGCTGTCCAGGACTGCATGCAATGCACATTCCTGGTCTAGGGATTCCACATCCATTCAAGCTATTGGAGCCAATAACTCTCTCTCTCTCATAGCCTAATCCATGAGTGTTAAACTCACAGCCCATGGGCCAGATGTGCCACGCGCGGCTATGCCCACACCCAGTTTTCCCCTTGAAAAGAGTCACGATACGTGACATGATGACATGGGTTTCAAAGCTTAATCTATTATACAGAGCTGTAGTAAGAATAAAATGTGGGAGTGATTGTATTGCCTGAGAGTGGTGTTATAAATTTAATTTAATAACCAACTATATACCTAATCTAATCAAGCCACAAACCAGTCATTTAGACTTCATTTCTACTGAAGTTGTTTGAGCAAATATTGACACAGACTTAGGGAGAATACATGTTGGACAGAAGGGAAGGCAGTAAGATCAAGAAAGACAGAATATAGCAGACGTTTCACCCTAGGATTTGCTCTCACTTTCTTCTCACTTCCTTATGAGTAGGATCAATTTGTAGTTGACATAATGATGAACAGAATTAACAAGGGACCCACACACCCACCATGTTTGATTCCCTGGAGAGCTACAGTTGCTACCAAAGCTTTTTTCACTGATTCACTGCTGCTAAAAGAAAGTCCTTCGCAACACTATGATTGCTGTGTGCTGTGTGGTGTCGATTCTATGACCAAGTTGTAGATGAAGAACTGCAGTGAACATTTGTTTGGTACAGAGGTGGGTTCCTGCCGGTTTGGCCCGGGTTGGGCGAACCGGTAGTAGTGGCGGTGGGAGGCACCGCTCACCCGCCCCGACGCACACACGAGCACGCACGGGAGCACACCCAAACTAGTAGTTAAAAAAATTAGCAACCCACCTCTAGTTTGGTACCTGAAATTTGTTCTGCTATCCTCATTCTTTACACACATAAAATGGGAATTGATATCAAGTTGGCATCAGCCAGGCACATAACAATAACACTGGCCCAAGAAAGTACTTTGAAAGTTCAGTGTCGGAAGTAACCAAGTGGATTGACTGATAAGAATCAGTAATAGTTTTAATCAAATGTTACAGTTCAGCTATTTAGGGCTTTGATGCTGCTTTGCTTTAATGTTTTACCATAACTGATCTTGGAAAATGCTGGCTTCTGGTTTTCTTCTGGAAGGAAAGGTTGCCCTCCCTCTGAAGAGCCATCATTTTGAATCGACATTGCTCAGATAACAGCTCTAGCTCCATTTATTCTTTTTCACCCAAATATGTGGCACCACTCTCATAAGGAAAGCTAAAATGTTTTCAATGTTTTTCAAAACATCTTCTTGAGTTAGCCTTAGCGCAATCAGTTGAGCAGAAGGCATGATCCTACAGTGGTCTACACAACAGAAACACATTAAAACACAAGCTATCTGGTAGGGTGGGGAACACTATGCAAGGACAAAGCCTTTTGATACCATTGCTGCTATTCACACAGTCTCAATGGCAGCTTTGTCTTCCTTTATTGAAATGGTTTCCGAAATTCTCCAGCTAAATTTCCCACAGTTCCAACGCTCTGTGGCCATTCCTGTGCATGTTATTTTCTCCGCAGCAATTTTAGGCATTTTTATTTTCTTCTCACGTCACTCAGTACTGTCCTCTTCTCCCTTGCAGTTGTGTTTCCTTATCACACATTAACTTTGAGAACTGAGAGTGGGTGGATGATGCTGATGTTAGCAAACACACACCTTAGCACTCATAAGGGCAGACATTTGCTATCAATTTGCTCCTGATCGGAGAACAGTGGGCTGTCTGTAATTCCCCAAAGAATCTAGTCCAGTCTGTGGGCCACATGTTTGACACTTCCAAAATAGAGATTTCCTGTCTCTGAATCACAGGGGGGCGGGGGAATGGCTCTATCTCAAATGTAATCTTTCTTAGAGGCAAATCAAGACCATTCGTCACTCTATAGCACTCACAATGCATTCGGTAAAACAGATTAGGTGGGGTTGCTATGACTTCTCCAGAGGCAGGGGGGGAGTAAATCTAAATCTGTTAAACATAGAGAATTTTCCAAAACAGGGCTTAAAACTGCTCAAACTGGTCTTTATTAAACATGAAAAATGTTTAAACTAAGCTCTTCCCTGGCAGCAATTGTTTTAAAAAGCCAGTGTAGTCGGGATAATACAGAACATGTTTTCATTTAGTATCACCTTATAGAGCTATAAGAGACTCCTTAAATCCTACCCATCTATTCTACGCACTTCAAGATCTGGCAATCCCTCTTGGGCTAATTCAGAGGAATTCTTTAGAGATTGCACAATAGACTCGGCAGCTATCATTTGCCACTATTCTGAGATACATTCTGATGCATATTTAACTCCTATGAATTGTGCTCGGTTGGGATGCTTGCCCAGCTTGGCAAGCCTTTGCTCCAAATTGAAACTGTGAGGGAACACTTTGCTCTTGTAGCTGCTGAGCAATGTGGCAATCCTTATAAACTGACCAGAGGAGAACATGGCTAGAAGAACTCTTTGAACATGAAAGTTCATGGATCTCAGGCTTTTTCACTGCAGCTAAAGATGGTTTTATGACTTGCCATTAGCTCTGCAAGCGTTTCTTGGGCTTGGAATCCAGGTTTCCCAAAGAACAAATATCTCCATTTTAAACCTTCCTAAATATGGAATTCATTAACTTAAATTCTGTTGTAGGAAAAGCTGTCCAGAAAAGGAAAGCAGTAGAGGCAGGCGTGGGCTTCAAACATTTTAGCAAGGGGTTCTCTGCCCAGTTGCTGGGCATGGCCTAGTCATCCTCCTGCACCATGGTGTGTAGGTGTGTTTTTGCTATCCCCGGGCTCCGGAGGCTTTCCCTGAGCCTCTGGGAGGGCGAAAACGGCCTCCTCAGGCTCCAGAGGCCCAAACTTCTGCTAGGCGAGTTTTTCACCCTCCCTGAGCCTCCGTGTGCACCCTGCACTTACCTGCTTCCAAAAAGGGCCACATGGGGATTCCTGGGAAGGGAGGGGTAGGCAGGGCCAGCCAGGAGTGAGATTTGGAGGTTCTCCAAACTGCACAGAATCTTAGCTAGAGGTTCTCCCAAACCCCTGCGAACCCCCAGCAGCCCACCCCTAGGTAGAGGTATAAGACAGATTTCCTGCGAAACAGTGTCCAAGGGTTAAATACCCCCTTCTTCCCACAAAAATGAGTTGGTTCCTTCACTGTTAGTTTTCAAGACCTGCTTAAAAATGATACTGTTCTTCTAAGCAGGAACATCCGCAGGGGGATCAAAACAGGCAAGATGGCATTTATGGCATGCAAATCAAAACCCCGCCTTGCTGTAAGTGCATGCAGTGTCAACAGATGCACCAAAGGGGTAGGGGTTGAGTTGCGATGCTCTTTCCTGTTTTGAGATCTCCCCTCACAGATGCTGCTGTCTCCAAGTGCCTTCAGCAATTAATAAATCTCTTACTCAAGTTTGGTATTGGTAGTTTAGGGGATTCTCTGTTTTATTGTAACCTATGTAATATATCTATTATTGTGTAGTGATTTGATGGTACATTGTCTTGAGGCATTATTGAATGCAGAGGCAGTTCAGGATAGGAAATAAGGAACAGGGGAAAGAAGAGGAGGAGGAGCAGGAAAAGGAGGAGGAAATGTTGAAAATCATACACAACACTCAAAAATGTAGCAGGATAGGCCACCCTTTGGGAGGTTGTATTAGTTTCTTTTCACTTTTCCATTCTAAGATGCATGCACATGTTTACACAAATACATGCACAGGCTGCCAAGGAGGAGTTTATGTTACGGTTGCATTGTGACTTCCTGGAAATGCTTCTCTTTAGGACTGAAAGGGATATTAACTAAAGAGGATGCTTCTTTTCCACCAGCAAAAGATGCTAGCCAGCACCTGCAGTGATGTCAGCTTTATAGCTCACCTGCCACAAGGCCTCTGTCAGATCGAATTGGAGCATGGAGAATAAACCTGCAATCAAAGAGTGCTTCTCCCTAGAGCCATGGCTGCAGCCACCACACAATGAAGAGTCCTTGTGAAGGCCGAAGTGAAGCAGCTGGCCAGCAGCTTTTTGGAGAGCCACTCTCACAGCTGGAGAGAAAATAGCCCTGGCAGCATTGGTGCTCCATTATGGAAGCTGAAAAGTCCTTTCAGGGCGGAAGGGAAACTTCAGCAGCTGTCAAGGAGCTGAAACGTTGAAAGAGAGTGCGCCACACACTCCCCATACCCGGACTCACAATGGGTAGAATGCAGAGGCCATGCCACAGGAAATTAAGGCTCCTTTGGGAAATGAGGGTATTGTGGGTTGATGAGTTCACTTTGAGAAATCAATAAGTCTTTCAGTAAGTGGTGATATCAAGCCCATTTCTGTGCGCTGGGAGAAGAGAGCCAGCAAGCTCTCTGGCTGCCTCTCTTTTATTCCCTTCAGAGCAGCCTCCAAAAATAGCAGGGATCTTAAAAGGCGGTTGACCTGTGCTCAACAGGTTGTAGCATAGAACTATTGGTCAGAAGTATTCCTAGCTCAGGGAGATGAAAAGCAGGGTTGTGTAGCATAACCTGTTTCTGCCGCTCCCCCTTTCCAAGGGATTAATTTATTGAAGAGTTGCTCGCATGAATCAGCAGAGACTGAGAGATGTTGCCATAAAATACCATATTTTTCAGAGTATAAGATGCACTTCCCCCCCCTAAAAGAGTGTGGAAATGTTGGTGCATCTTATAGACCGAATACATCCACTTTTGGCCTCCTGAAGCACTGCCCCCTCATCCTTTTTTGTGATTCCCAGCCCCCAGAAGCACTCTTCAGGCTTCAGCAGTGCTGGGGTAAGGCAAAAATGCCCCCATTTTTGCGAAAAATGGCCGTTTTCCACTCTGGGGGCAGGCAGAACAAAAAAAAAATCTTACTTACCTCTTCGAAATCTTGGTACGTCTTATACACCGGTGCATCTTATAGTCCGAAAAATACGGTACATCGTGAAGACAACAATGAGGGGGGAGTGAATGTGAAATCTATGAAATACACTATTGATGTGACTGGAACATCAGCATTTCTAGCGAGTGGAAAACCTACTTTTAATTAAATAACTTGCAGGATTCTTTCATGGCAACATACTGCATTTTTCTAACTGATGATGTTCCATCATATCTCTGTCAACAGTTAGCATACGTTGCAAGATGGAGAAAAACCGAAGGACTTATAAACTACTTTAGTAAAAGAAAAGAAAAACATTCTTTGAATAACTGGAAGAATAGTGATTGAATGACTGATCTGGAGTTGGAGAGACCCCAACAAAGATGGAATCTCCAGCCATCAGTTCATTTGGCTGTTCCATACAGAGGAAGCAGAGCAAAACGCTACACCACCTTGTGTTTTTCCACAAGTAGCAAAATGCCTTAGGACAGACTTGGCAGCTCTGAGTTACAATCTCCCATCCTTTTAAATTGTGCAGATTTTCAACAGCAGTTTAAAATATTGAACTAAATCAGATCCTGAGAGTGAATGTAATACGATGGTAAAAGATTCCTTTAAAGCGTCCATGTAAGAAAGCATTCACGGCAAACTGAATTGACCTTGATTGGTGACAAAGGGAAGAATTAGTTAGGAACCTATGGCCTAGTAAACCAAATTGTTTATATTCACTCAGCATGACTAGCAGGCTGACCAAGTAGAAAGGGATAAATAATAAGAAGGTGATATGGATGGTTTTAAAAACATTCCAACATCATGCTGTAATTTACACTGTACCTGTCTTTTCCATTACCTTTCTTTTGAAGTGTAGCAGGCCAAGGGTTTATAAGGTATGGTTCTAACCAGTAGTGGGATTCAAATAATTTAACAACTGGTTCTCTGCCCTAATGACCAGCTGGATTGGCGTGGCTTAGTGGTCATGTGATCGGCTTGGCATGGCCAACTCACCATCACTCACATCGATGGGCGCTTCACCTTAGCTGTTACAATGTAATAAGGGTTAACCGGAGAGGCAGTTTCTGTAAGCAGGACAATAAAGATGAGGCTAGAAACACCACCACAATGTTTCCTTCCTGCCTTCCTTACAGGATTAGCCCTATAAAGTGAGAAAAAACAAAATAAGATTTCTTCCAACAACGGGTTCTCTGAACTGCTTAGAAAGTTAACAACCAGTTCTCCTGAATAGGTGTGAACTGGCTGAATCCCACCACTGGTTCTAATTTTACTCATGGTTGTCCAACAAGGTTGGGCAGATTACTTATCAGGTTACATATCACAACAAACTGAATTTGCACTTCTCTGCAGTTTCAATTTCTTGTTTCTGGTCCTGCCCTGCTGTGTGAAAGAGAACAAGGAGATTCTCTCTTCTGTATGGAAATCCTTTCATCATCTAAATATAGATAGCTATGAAGATAAACCAAAATAGTAGCTACCTATTTTAGCAGCTGCATCACACGACTAGCTCATATTCAACTTGTTATCTATTAAAGCACCCAAATCCTTTTCATGTGCACTTTTATAAAGCCATGTTTACCCAAATCCCACCTTCTACCTTTCATGTTCCCCTTCCAGATGGAAGAGTTTATGTTTTCCTTCACCATTCAACCCAACATGCAACCCTGATTATATCTTATTGAGTTTTCTTTTTTTCTTTTTTAAAGTGTTAGTCACTTTTCCTGGTTTTGTGTCTTCTGCAAATTTGAGTCATTGTCATCCAGGTTTAATGTTAAAAAAGTGCAATACTCAAGAGACCACCCGATGCTACTTTGCAAACTGATATAGATGCAGTTATGAGAGGGTGCAATCCAATGGTGGGATTTCAAATATTCTCCTACTGGTTCTATGAGAGTGTGCTTCATGCGCAATCTTTGCATGCATGTGCAGGACTCAAAGACTGTCCTTGGTGTCAGCACTGGTGAGCTGAGCTGGGTTTTTTTAGCTCAGCTATGGCACGGCAATCCACACTGCCACGTGAATCAGCTGAGCTAAAAAAAACAAGGGAATATAGGACAGGGAACAGCAGGGGCAGGAGGGCAGCGCCAACCAGAGGTGGTATTTGCCAGTTCTCTGAACTACTCAAAATTTCCGCTTCCGGTTCACTCGAACCGGTCCGAACCGGCTAAATACCACCTCTGGTATAATCATTCAGCTGTGAATCCGTGTAACTATTCTATAATGAAGCCACATTTTATCATTTTGTAAGTGAGGATATGGTGAGAGACTTTGCCAAGTGCTTTGCTGGGGTTAAGGTATAAGTACATCCATAGCACTTCCGCAATCTATAAAATTAGTAATTTTCTCAGAAAAAATGAGATAGTAAAAAGTTAGTCCAGCATGATTTGTCTCTGATAAACTCATGTTGTTGAAGGCAAAATGCTCACAAATAATTCTTTGATCATTTCCTCTAAGACCTTGTCCAGTATAGAATTGATGGGATTTTCAGGGGTCTTCTTTCCTTTGTTGACAATAAACAACAATTTCCCTTTCCCAGTCTCCTGGGAACTCTTCAGTTTTTTAGGAGTTCTAAAAGATTTTAGTTACTAATTATGCAATAACCTCAGCTAGTGCCTACAGCACCCTTTGAACTGTATGACGTCAACTGAGCTAAGTGCCACAGACTCTAAAAGCTACAAGCTATTTTATTAAAGTCTTGATTTGCGGCATTATAAACTTCTCTTTAGATGGTTATACTCAGACCAGTGTTCTTTCCCTTGCAGAAGAAGAAGGAAGAGGTGGAATATTTATCAGATCAAAGTCATGATAGGGGAATATTAATCCTTGCTAAGAAATAGGCTCAATTCATGAAGGCAGCCCACATGGGAACTGTTCATTCAAAACAGCGACACTTTAATATGTCTTATGAATACCCACACAATCACTGATTCATACAAATGACCAAAACTCCAACTGTGTCTCCTAGATACATATTATTCATTTAATACATAGCGATGACACTAACATTTTAAAACAGTGGCCAAAAAAAGTAGCAAGGAAAGAGAAAATCCAAACTAGATTCATTTTGTTTTTTAACTAGAGGCTGGGTAAATATGTGTGAAAGCTTGTTAAAACTACTATCCTGGAAAGATTTTTTTAAAGTATAAATATCTTCTTGAAATTCCAAAGATTTTTTTTTACTGCATTCCAGAATTGGCTGGGAGACCTGTATAGCTGCCAGCTATTAACTTTCTTAAAATTATAGACACATAGTAGAACTATTCAGGTTTGACAGAAATGGAAGGAACATGTGTTTTCTAAAATTTTCCTTTCAATCTAAGAAGTTTGGTTTTTTATTCATTTACATATATTACATTTATTTTAGATGCTTTATTCATTTACATACATTACATTTATTTTAGATGCTTTATTCATTTACATATATTACACTTATTTTAGGTGTTTTATTCAAATACATTTTGGAGGGAACTCTGAGCTGAACAGATGAATGTAGGTAAAACCTGGTGATTTTTTTTCTTCCTTGAGTAGTGTTTGATGATAAAAGCAGAAAAGCATAATGTGATATCATTTCACAAAGGCACAATATGGATCATCCATATGGAGCAGAAGTTTATAATGCCGCAAAGAAGCAAAAATAAACAGAACAGATGTACTTGCAAAATCAAGTCTGCATCCACCCTTGGGTACCTGCTTCAAAGTGTTAAACCCATCTAAGTTTTATCAGACTCTCCAAGCCTGGCTGTATTCCACACAGTGTTAGAAACAGCAAACACATAATCTTCCACAACACTCTTTAGGAAAGAAGCGATGCACTGAGTATCTCCAAAGATAGTTCAAGAGGCGCTGCTGTACAATAAGCATTAGCGCATGCAAGACTTACAATATTACAGCATCTAATGTGCTGATGTAATCCTACTGAATCCAATTGGAATCTGAAGGAATTCTAGGACTGTCAGTATGCTTTGAAGCTGATCCCAGAATGCAAACTTGAAAAAATCCCCATTCCCTTTCCACTCCAAGGGAAGGATACTGCAAAATCCCCATTCCCTCCTGATCAGCTGGGACTCGGGAGGCAGAGAATAGATAGGGGCGGGGCTGGTCAGAAGTGGTATTTACCGGTTCTCCGAACTACTCAAAATTTCCACTACTGGTTCTCCAGACCAGAACTGGTCAGAACCTGCAGAACACCATCTCTGCTATATCTCTATCTCTATCTCTACCTCTATCTCTTTCTCTAATATCTATCTATCTATCTATCTATCTATCTATCTATCTATCTATCTATCTATCTATCTATCTATCAACAAAGATCAGAACCATGCAGGCTTCTCTGGGACATTTTATGGAATCGAAAGTTGGACTTCGAAGAAAAGTTTTTGAACTTTGGTATTGGAGAAGATTCTTGGGAATACTATGGATAGCCCTCCAAACAAATGGATCATAATGCAGATCAATCTGGAATTCTCATTT
The DNA here is from genome assembly GCF_964273705.1 of Natrix helvetica. Taxonomy (NCBI): domain Eukaryota; kingdom Metazoa; phylum Chordata; class Lepidosauria; order Squamata; family Natricidae; genus Natrix; species Natrix helvetica. The sequence goes on from NC_138552.1 coordinate 152,687,443, forward strand.
GATTTGGTTTGGTTTAATATTTTTTATTGAATTATAAGATAAAATAAGATACAAAATACCAAACGTACATAGGAGAACGTGGGGAGGAAGAGAGGGAAGAGAAGTGAGGAAGGGTTGGACTTCTCTTTGGAGACACAGATAACAGGCTCAAATTACCTTATTTTAGACAGGTGATGCAAAGACACAGCTCCCTTGTGAAGTCCATAATGTTGGGAAATCCGGAAGAAAAGAAGAGTATGATCAGCAGCAAAGTAGATGGACTCAATTACAGCAATGGGTGCAATGTTGGAAGACTTGAAGGGCCAGCCCAGGTCTAGGACAATTTGCCACAGCCAATTTGCTGTGGGACAACCCACCACAAGACAAGAGTTCCATTAATATCAAAGAATGGGTGGACTAGAATCATGAAAGAAAGGATGCAAAAGGAGGGACAAAATGTGAATGACAAAAATTAAAATTATTTTTAAAATTATTTTAAATAATTAAATTGAACTGTTGAATTGTCCTGCAGCGAGTTGTGCCATGGTGAGTTGACCCGTGGTGAGTTGGCCAGGGTGAGTTAACCAAAGCAAGTTGTCCCATTCCGCAGCCGAGATGAGATCGTTCTGGGAAAGTTCTATCTACAGTATATGGTTGCTAACAGTCAACATCAATTTGATGGAATTCCACCAATCATGGAATCAAAATTTCCAAACAGTTGTAAATTCAGGAGTTTAACAGCAGTACCGGGTGGAGGAGGAGATACTTAGGAGACAATGCTTCTGAAAGTGGACATCAAAGCATCTGCCTTGATGCTGCAAGTAGAATTGCTTCTGTGTCCAACAGCTGGAAGGTACTGTCAAAGGGCTGTGATTTAGCAGAGTAGCCACCCATCTGTTGCCTTCTCCGAGTGTAGGAGAATAAATAGCATGCTACATCCCACACACTCCAGCTGTCCCCAGCATCCAGAGTTCTGCTACCTGACTAAAAATAACATGAGAAACTTTGCTGATTTTTCAAACAAAAGAGTACAAGGGGGAGGACTAGTTTCAGAAGGAAGACAAGGGAGAGGTAAATAGAATCGTTCAGGGACATCTGGGAGCATCTCAAAGTGGGAAAGGAGCTGAGGTTTTTTTATTTAAAACTACAAGGGCTTTCAAAGCACAACCCTCTCCTTTTGAATGTTAAAAATATGAAATGAAAGGGAACCATTCCCCCCTCCTCTTTCTTCACTTTTTTTATCTTACATTTTCATATATATTTTTCAGGACAGTATATAGACAGTATATATTCCTTTGTGGAAAGAATACCCTGTCTCATGCAGGAGCAGCTTTTCTGTTACAAACAATTCCCTGCTGATCAATATGCTTTCATTCAAGCCATTTGTCTTTTCATAGAAGAGATGGGCACATAATGGACTTTGGCCAGTAACTGCTGATAAGCACTCTTAAAAGGAAGCTCAGATTCTGCTATAATCTGCCAGGATCCAACACATCTATAATTAGGTAATACAAAATGCCAGGGGTGAGCTTCAAAAATTTTAGCTGGGGGTTCTCTGCCCAGTTGCTGGATGGGTGTGGCCTAGTTGGCCTCCTGCATCATGGAGGGGGGGTATTTTTACCCTCCCCGTGCTCCGGAGGCTTTCTTTGAGCCTCCGGGAGGGCAAAAACAGCCTCCCCAGACTTTGGAGGCCCTCTGGAGGCCAGAAACATTTCCACCCTTCCCAAACTTCCAGTAGGCCCTCCCCGAGCCTCTGCCCATGCCCTGCACTTACCTGCATCCAAAATGGGTTGTGCAAGGTCTGCTGAGAGGGGAGGGGATGGGAGGGGAGAGGTGGGCAGGGCCAGCCAGGAGTGGGATTTGGGGGTTCTCCGAACTGCACAAAATCTTTGCTAGAGGTTCTCCCAAACCCCTGTGAACCCCCAGGAGCCCACCCCTGAAAATGTCTCAACTATTGCTGATCAACACTTTTTAATTAGTCAAGGGACACTCATAGGGTGCCAATGGAGTCTGGAAGAGATGGAGGGCACAGTAGAATTCATGTTTCTATGCTGGTTGCATTTCATGTCTCTAACACCAAGTCAGTGTTAGAAAAAGTTTGATCCGGTGCTTAAGACACAAAACTAGAACCCAGGAGGCAGTGAGTTCTAGTCTTGCCTTAGGCTTGGAAGCCATCTGGGTGACTTTGGACCAGTCACTCGGTCCAACCCACCTCACAGGTTGTAGTTGTGGGGAAAATAGGAGGAGGAAGGTCTCTTGAATATATTCACAACCTTGAGTTATTTGTAAAAATAATAAAGGTGGGATACAAATAAATAAATGCAATCAATTAAAAATAAAGATATAAATAAAATAAAAGCAAATGAGCATTGTGCAAACTAATTTGCCCCAGCAACTGGTTTAGTATAGTCCCAAACACATTGGTATCTTTTTCATATTTTTTCATATTTTCATATTTTTCATATTTTTTCATATTTTTTCTCCATAATCTTTTAGAAAAGGGGTTATCTTGAAATCCCACCCTGAAATGGTGCAGTCATTACAATTTCTGACCATTCCTTCCAGTGCTTCATGCAATCTATGAGACTTCAGACACATTTGACAATATCTGGGTTTTCCACCCCCTGAATCAATAGTGGAGAAATGTGGGAATGGATATGAGCTGAAGCAGGGAGGAAGGAAGGAAAGATGTTGTGGCCCTGTTAGGCAACTTTGCCAGATGAGAAAATAGTCTCCTTAGTTTATAGCACTTTTTTTTCAGGAGCCAAATGGCAACAAGGAGAGGAACAAACTATTCGCCGGGAAGAACAGAAAGTAACAGCCAGGTTGTATTTCCATTGTGGGAAACTGAAGCCATGTTGGCTCAGGACCTCTGGGAGTTGAAGCCCACAGGTCATAAGGAGCTATAGATGCCCACCCCTGCTCTGGATGAATAGCTGCAAACAGCTTCCTACGATCCCACAACCTATGTTAAAATGCCTGTATTGGGGCGGGGGAGATGACATTTCAGCCCCCTCATGCCTGCAGTGATTTTTCTTTACCTGCTCTCAAATTTTTATAGATGAACAGCAAAAACAGCCCCACTGAAGATCTTTTTCCTTTCATCTTTTTCAGTTCAGTAGATTTACCACAAGCTACATGTGAATGATGAGTTCATATATGATATGGTAGATTGAATCCCATTTTTTTTTCTATTTCTCTAGGCCAAGGACTGAATGGCTCTGCATGTCTCTGTTGTATTAAATATAGATGACTCCGGGTGGGGGACTTAGATGGGATAATATTCAGCTGCCTTGAGGAACTTCTGAGGTTTTACAGTGGAAGATGTAGAAATCCACTTTTGTTTTCCGAGTGTACTTCCTGTGTTTGTATGCCTCTGCTCTGCAAACTAATTCAGAAGAAGACAATGGGTTCTAAACTGGGGGGGGGAATAAAGTATTGTAGAAAGCCCACAGTTCTGTAACATAAGATCTACTTCAAAAATTACAGTGTTGTTTCATACGTAGAAAATAAAACTATTGACACATAGCTCATGGTGGATAGTACACATGGGCTACTAATTTTAAGTATAAAAAAGTAAAAAAACCCTTGGTAACCTTAAGATCATCCTTCTCAAATCCTTTTTCATCCATGGAAGCTTGTCCTAGATGGCTCATGGGTGCTGCTTGATGGACAGAAAAACATCATTGCATGTAATTGTGATTATGCCAACAAAATGGCATGCTCAGAGACCATGCAAAACGTCAGGCACTCTTCATGGTTGTGAAAAAAAAGTGCTTGGGGACAGTAAGGGATACACTGTTGCATTATTAGCAGTGCTTAATGGATTCCTCTCTAGCCAAACATAATAAATAGTAATGATAATTCTTTATATGTCTTAATGATTGAAGTCACAAACATAAATGGATAAGAAAGGAAATGGACTGAAAGAATGGAAATAAATATGTACTGTATGTATGTATATATGTGTATATGTGTATATACTGTGTGTGTGTGTGTGTGTGTGTGTGTGTACGCGCGAGCATAGGTTTTCACAGGTGTAGGTATGCTGGTCTTGTTGTATTCGAGTCTTTTCCTGTGTAAGATTGAGATTGTCTTGGCAACGTTTCGGCAAGGTCCCACTCGCTTTAAGCCGAAAACACCACCCTGAAGATGGCGAGTGAGACCTCGCTGAAACCTTGCCAAGACAATCTCAATCTTGCATGGGAAAAGATTCAAATACAACAAGACCAGCATATATATATATATATATATATACTATATATATGTATAGGTATAGGTATAGGTATAGGTATAGGTATGTATGTATGTATATGTGTGTATATATACACACACACACATCTCTCTCTCTCTCTCTCTCTCTCTCTCTCTGTGTATGTGTTCCAGCATAACTCTGGAACTTCAGCAATTTCAAACAAACTTGGTACACAGATGACTTACTCTCTGGAAATTTTTCTCTGGAAAAAAAAATACTGTGAGGGTAAGACATCTTTAACACTCCTCGGGTTGTATGTTCTGTTAAGATACAGCCTGTTGTGCCTTAAAATGGCTTCTACTGTACTGCCATAAAATGGATTCTACTGTACAACCCAGTGGCGTTGCCATGGCTTCACAGTACTCCATATGAGGGCTTCCTCTTGGAGGGGGAAAATCCAACATTAGAAATTACATTTGGTCTGGACATTTTCCCTCTATAAATAAATTCCTGGGCAATGCTGCGTTATCAGCTAGTCTTAGAATAAACACAAAGACCCTTCAAATCTCCTCAGTTGCTCTTGGTCGAGGTTACCTGCTTAGAATGAAGAAATGATCCAGCCAGCATTTCTGCTTTCTCAAATGTTCTGAGCTCATGGCCAAGCTGACCTTCCGTAGCTGTAATATCAATTCAGAGGAGAATTGGATTTGCAGTTGAGATTCATAATAAACCAAACAGACACATCATGGAGATAAAATGTGTTCTCTATCCCTAATGGCTACTGCAGATTTAGGAACATAAAGACCTGGAATCTTGATCATTACAGTCCAAGGAGACTCATATCCATGCCTCCACAATATTTAGATTGATATCCAGCTTTTATATTATATATACTAAATATTGTAGTCCATCCTGATCCAGCAATAAACAATAAACACTGGTGCCCTCCAGATAACTTTGGAATATAACTCCCATCACTCCTTATTTGCTATAAAATTGCCATCCAAAACATCTACCTGCTCAGAATTTTCTTATCTATTATGATTTTTTTAAAAAAACAACACTAATAAAAGAAACGAGTCAGGTAATATCACCATTGGATCTAGTAAACATAATTACAGCCTGTGCATATTTAGCTAAGGAGAAATCTTCACTTAACCCAAGTGATGCATAGATTCTCGTTGCAAGAGCTTTAACTTCAGCTGGCAGAAATGCAGCCTTTGGCTTTTAATTAAGAACCTAAATAATATTGTAATTATTAGTGTCAAGTAGATACTGTATAAGTTAATTGGAAAACTAAAAAACAGGACTTTGGTTATCACTTCAGAGAAAGCCCTCAATTATCCCAGTGACTTCTCTCCTTCAGTGACCCTCTACATCACTGATATTATGTTCCTACATGTATGTCCTACACAGCAAGATCAAGACAATTTTTAAGCTATCTTACAGACCTGCTTCCCTTTCTTACTGACTTTCTTGATAACTTTATAGTTATGACTATCTTTACCAAAGATCCCTCCTTGGAGCTAAATAGAAGGGCTAAGCTCTTGTCCTTGGACAGGCAGAAAGCTACATTGGCATTATTTGTTGCCTCCACTTCGAGATTCTGATTTTGCTGTAGCCCAGTGCTGAGAAATGGTGTTGCCTTCATTTATAGTGGACAGGTAGGACACATAAAGGACAAGGAGAGTTATATATTTCCATTGGTTTGTCTCCTTTTCAAGTCAGCCAGTGGGCTTGCTCTGGGTTTGTGCAAGTGTCCTTATATAAGATGCATTCAAAGAGAGAGTATCGAACTATTCCAGACAGTCAGACTACTTTTGGACATGGGCTTAAAGCTACTCCAGAGGAGCACAAAACTGGAGCAGATTTTGACCAGTGACTAAACTCACTGGTCTAAACATTTGCCCAAAACTGTCACCTCCCCTGTCCCAGTGCTTATTAAGAAGATTAGCTAGTGGACGCTTTCCACCTGCTAGTGATGTTGTCTGAGAAGGGAGAGAATTAAAAACCAGATGACTCCATCTATATGTAATATTTAGTTACTTACTTATTTCTAAAATTTATTTGCTGCCCATCTTACCATAGAGTAATTCTGGGCAGTTTACAGTCATAAAAATATGTCTATACATATACAATTGAAAACATAATTAAAACCAAACATTAAACTCTAAGGACACATGGGTAGAGGTGAGGTATTGAATAGGGGGAGGCCGGATCTGTTGTTACTCAATCAACCACCTCCACTGTGCTGTTCCCCCATTGAGACTCCAAGACGACTGGCAGAGCCACTCCTTTAGCCCCTTACAAAGAGATAGGAGAGTTGGGGCTAACCTCACATCAGGAGCCAAGACGTTCCAGGAGCAACAGCAGAGAAGGCCCTCCTCCAGCTGGAATAATCAGAATAATAAACTCTGCCAGCAGGAGTAGTATGGGTCAATCCAAGTGGGGGGAGATAATCACTCAAGCAACCTGGACCCATATCATGAAGGGTTTCACCAACACTTTGAATTATACCTGGAAGCAGACTGGTAACGAATGTAGCTCAGCAATGATGTTGCATTCTTAAAGCTTCCAAAACCTGCACTTCCGCTAAACTGCCTGTGCTACTGCTAGGGGTGGGCTGCTGTGGGTTTGTATGGGTTCAGGAGAACCTCTAGCTAAGAATCTGCCCAGTTCAGAGAACCCACAAATCCCACCCCTGGCTGGTCCCACTCACCCTCCCCTCCCCTCCCACCCCACCCTGCCCCTCTCTGGAGTCCCCATGTGCCCATTTGGGATGCCAGGAAAGTACAGGGCCCACACAGGGAGGGCAAAAAACAGGCCTCCCAGAGGTTCCAGAAGGCCAGAAAGGGGCCCATTTCCAGCCTCCGGAGTGCCTCTGGAGCCTGGGAGATGTTTTCGCCCTCCCGGAGGCTCGAGAAAAGCCTCCAAACCCTGGGGAGGGCAAACCCCCCCCCCCAGGTGCAGGAGGCCAATTAGGCCACACCCATCATAGCCATGCCCACGCAGCAAATGGGAAGAGAACCCGCTGATAAAACTTTTGAAGCCCACTCCTGACTGCTGCTAACATGAATTTGCCTTGTACATCATAAAGAAGGATAGCATCATTTATCAAAGATAACATCTGTGGCAGGATAGATACTGTCGGTAGGAGAGAAAATTTTACATCTCTATATTTTTATCTAATTGAAGAAATGGTAGACAGTATTTTAATTTGATTCTGAAGAAGAGTTCAATGTTAGCCATGATAATGCCACCAATTTACAAATGCTTACAACCTTTATATAATATTCTCATAGCTAACTACGGTTCATGTAGCGTGTCCATTATACCACTTTATAAACTTAATTTATAGCATTCCAACTCCTGCCTCTGCTAATGATGCATTACCAGAATGATGGCTAGATGATGCTATAAACACCTAATAATGAAATGCTCACAGTTTTTTTTATCTCTATATGAATACATGCCTAGTGTATCCATAGGCTACAATCTCACCCATGAAGTACTACAGCTTATTAAATTAATTGGGACACCTGTAATATTTGATTGTTGAGGCCCATTAATGACACAAGCAGCCTTCTAACCGCAAAATGCATTTTGTGCATTTGTGTGTTCGGTAGCTTCTCAAGAACATTTTTGCATAATGGTTTTATTTGGTAATTTAAGTTGAACAACTATAAGAAAGCAATCTGTCTTTGCACTCGCTTCCCTTAAAATGCATCCTAAAACTAAAATATACTGCACAAACAGCAGGCTGGATTCCTTTATCAAGCTGCCACTTATGCCTGAAGCAGGATGCTTATAGTTCTGTGTATTTTTATTATAGTTGGGTTAAAAAAAACCTTTCAACCTAAGAGACTCAAGCAGCTGTGAATCAATATCACACGACTGCGATTTCTATGGCAACCAACTTTGGTATTGGGAAAAAATGAAAAGTGTATATGAATGTACATATGGATTTCCTCCCCTTGCATGCTTATACAGAGTTTGAACTGAGAAAGAAAGAGTTTCCTAACTAATTGTATACACATCCCAGTAAAGCCTCACAGTGATGATGTGATTTAAGGTTGTTGAAGAAGTGTGGGGAAAGACGAGGCTTGACACAAGAGGAACGTCCAACTCTGTTTATTAACAAGAAGCAATGTCAAGTAATACAGGAGAGAAGTGCGCGTTCTGTAGCCTGACAGCTATTTAAGGGAAAGCTGTCAGGCCGAGGAACCAATCAGACGAACAGATCAGCCCGCCTCAGCCATGCCGCGCCTGATTGGCTAAGGCGCAGCATGGCTGTTGCTGGCTGGCAACAGGGGGAATTCCCCGGTCGTAAGTCGGGGAAGAAAGAATACAATACTCCTTCCCCCCCAGCGAGTACGCATGCGTAGCCGTGGAGCATGCGTAGTCGCTAAGATAGGCTGGGCGGCGACGGACACGCCCAGAACGCCTCAGAACTGGGCAGACCGTCGGAGAAGGAGGTGGTGTCCGTGGGAGCTCCTCCCTGGAGGGAGTGGAGCTCCGGGCGCCATCTTGAAGGCCTACCCCAGCCGGAGGAGGAGGAGGCGGAGACTCTGGAACAGGTAGGCAGGGCCGGGGTGGCGCGGCCGCTGACGGGCTTGAGTCAGGGAACTTTGAATTGTTGCGAGGGACAGGCTGGCCTGATTGAGGGAAGGCCAAAGTCGGTTGCAACGGCGGAGCTGGTAGCCCAACGGGGGCTGAAACGATGGAGGGCTGTGGAAGGCGGAAGGCGCCTGGAACAGTCTCTGGCGAAACTTCTTGCGGCCTGGGCAACTGCCACGGCTGGGGAAACGGGTGCGGCGCCAACCCCAGGGCCTCGGGTGGAATTGGCGAGGCCGACTCTGCGGGGTTGTTGTGTGGATCCAAAAGTTCGCGGCGCCTTAATTGATCCACGTGGCGGCGCCAGTCTGCACCGTCGGCGGTCCGGACCCTGTAAGAGCAGGGGCCGGTTACAAAAGTGACGGTGGCAGGCACCCACTTAAAATCCCCGGAGAAAGCCCTAGCCCATACTGGGTCGCCCTCACGGAAGGAACGGGGAGGGGGCCCCAGGTTGCTCGGCTGTGCCTCAGAATAGGTTGGGTGCAACCTATCTAAGGTGGTCCGCAGGCGCCGGCCCATCAGCAGCTCAGCTGGGGTTTTGCCGGACAAGGGACACGGGGTGGAATGCTGAACCAGGAGGTAAGCAGCCACCCTCGTGGGCCAGTCGCCCTTGTCCATTCGGCCAAGGGCGTCTTTGGCCGAGCGGACAGCGCGTTCCGCCCGGCCATTGCTGGCCGGATGATAGGGAGCGACGAGGGCATGCCTGATGCCTTGGGTGGCCAGGAAGCCCTGGAACACGGTGGACGCAAACTGAGGACCATTGTCCGACACAACGACGTCTGGCAAGCCGTGGGTGGCGAACAGGCGCGTCAGTGCTCGGACAGTGGCCTCGGCTGTGGTGGAGGTCATGATGATGAGCTCCACCCAGCGCGAGTAAGCGTCCACCACAACCAGGAAAACCTGACCTCGGAAAGGCCCGGCGAAGTCCAGGTGGAGGCGTGACCACGGGCCGCGGGGAATCTCCCACTCCCGCGGCGGGGCCGCCGGAGGCGCTGGACGGGAGACCTGGCAGGTCGAGCACCTGGCAACCCAGGTAGCTATCTCGTCGTCCAGCCGGGGCCACCAGACATAGCTGCGCGCCAATGCCTTCATGCGCGCTATGCCAGGGTGGCCCTCATGGAGGCGAGATAGCACCTGGTCACGCAGTGTGGGTGGAATGATCACCCTGTCTCCCCACAGGAGGCACCCACTGTGAAGAGACAGCTCTAACTGCCTGGCCTTGTAGGGGCGGTGGCCGTCGGACACCGGCCCCTCAGGCCACCCCCGCAGAACCCAGGTCATCACCTGGGAGAGGGTGGGGTCGGCCAGAGACGCTGCTGCCACATCGCCCGCAGAGAGCGGCAAGGCGAGGTCTGCAATGGCCAAAACAGACATGCAAGGCACTGTCTGAGGGTTGGAGACGGGCAAGGGGCAGCGGCTGAGGGCATCAGCATGCCCTAGCTGCTTGCCAGGGCGGTAGACCAGGGCATACGAGTATGCCGCTAGGAACTCCACCCAACGTGTCATCCGGGGTGACAGAATGGGCGGGGTCGGACGGTCACCGGCCAGAAGCCCAAGGAGCGGCTTGTGGTCAGTGAAGAGCGTGAAATGCCGTCCGTAGAGGTATTCGTGGAACTTTTTAACCCCGGACACGGCAGCCAGAGCCTCCTTGTCGATCTGGCTGTAGTTCCTCTCCGCTGGAGAGAGTGTCCGGGAATAAAAAGCTATGGGGGCTTCTGAGCCGTTGGGAAGGACGTGGCTCAGGACAGCCCCCAAACCCACGGGGGAGGCGTCACACGCTAGAGTCAGGGGCATCCTGTCACTATATTGGACTAGGACTGCCTCTGACGTCAGCATGTCTTTGACAGCCGCGAACGCATGCGCTTCGCGGCTGCCCCAGCGCCAGGCAGCCGATCGGTCGAGCAACCGATGCAGCGGCTCGGCTAGTGACGCCTTGTGTGGCAAAAATGGCGCGTAGAAATTTAAAAGCCCCAAGAACGACTGCAGCTCCGCCTTAGTGGCGGGGGTGGGGGCGTTCTTGATGGCTGCGACTTTTGCAGGGGTGGGGTGGATTCCGTGGGCATCTATGGAGAAGCCGAGGAAATCCACTTTAGGCACAGCAAATGAACATTTGCTGCGCTTTAATTTGAGACCCGCGCCCCTAAAACGGTCGAGGACCTTCCCCAGTATTTCGAGGAGTCCTGAGCGGCTGGAAGCAGCGATCAGGACGTCGTCGAAATAGGGTACAACGCCAGGGAGCCCATGGAGCAAACGCTCCATGAGGCTCTGGAAGATCCCCGGGGCCACGGAAACGCCGAATTGGAGGCGGCGGCAACGGAAAGCCCCTCGGTGGGTGACGATAGTCTGCGCGGCCGCCGCTTCGTCATCCACCGGGAGCTGCTGGTAGGCCTGCGCCATATCCAGTTTCGCGAAAATACAGCCCTGCCCCAGAGAGTGGAGCAGGTGCTGTACTACAGGGACTGGATAGGGGTTTGCCTGAAGGGCCAAATTGATGGTGGATTTAAAATCGGCGCAGAGGCGTATGGAGCCGTCGGCCTTCACTGGGACCACTATAGGGGTCTCCCAACGTGAATAGTCTACAGGCTCCAGTACGCCCTGCGCCAGCAAGCGGTCAATCTCCTCATCAACTTTGGCCCTTAAGGCAAAAGGCACCCTGCGGGCCTTCAGCCTAATGGGAGCAACCTGGGGATCTAAGTTAAGAGAGATGGGGGTGCCCTTGTATAGTCCCAGCTGGCCGTCAAAGACGTCCGCGTAGGCGGAGATGACAGCCGCTACGTCAGGGGGCGTGTCTGAGATGGAGTGCACCCCCTGCACGGAGAGACCAAGGGCGGGGAACCAATCTAGACCCAATAGAGCGGGGAGGGGCTTTTCCACCACTAGGATTGACAGGCACCCCGAAAACCCCCCGTATTCAACCCTGACTGTATGGCAGCCCAGGGTTGGGATAAGTGACCCCTGATAGTCCCTTAAGGCCACGGGGCTAGTAGACAGCTGGCGTTTCAGGACGCCGGGGCACAGTTTCTGAAAGTCCGCCCAGGCGATTAAGGAGCGGGACGAGCCGGAGTCCACCTCCATTATACAAGGCGTGCCCTCAATGAGGACTGCCGCCTTGATTCTGTCCGCACCTGCGGAGGCCTGGTAGATCGCCTCTGCAGGGGCGGCTGCTGCAGGGCCTGGCTCCACGGTGTAACAGCTGGCCTTCGAGCGCGGCTGGCGGCGGGGCTGCTGCTGCGGTCCGGCTGTCATCTGCTGGCCTGTGGCTCCCTGGGATGGTGGTGGTGGTAACACAGCACGGCAAACTTGGGCCAGGTGCCCTTTTTTCGAGCACCGGCGGCAGATGGATGCCCGGAATGGGCAGGCTGACCGGTCGTGGCTGCCACCGCAGCCAAGGCAGGCTGTCACAGTCTGGCGCGGAGGTCGCGGATTGCGGCGGCTCCGCAGCTCTGCCAGGCGAGCCACGAGCTCTTCCTCTTCTTCAGCCGGGCTCGGAATGGGCACCAGCTGATCAATGAGGCAGGTCTGCGCTGGGGAAGATTGGAACGGGTGGCGGTCCATCTCAGCGACGGATTGCTCCGACAACTCCGCCGCCCGTGCCTCAGCGACCGCTTCTGACAGGGTGATTTCTGGCCGAGCCAGGAGACGCCTCCTCAGCCGGCGGTCCCTGATGCCGCTCACGAATTGTTCCACCAGGTTGTCCTCCAAGTCTGGGAACTCGCAGGGAATGGCTGTGGTCCGCAAGGACTGGAGGAACTGGCTGACGTCTTCGTGCGGCTTCTGGACGCACTGACGAAAAGCGTATCGCCTGGTGATCTTCGATGGGGTCGGGGCGTAATGTCCCTTCAGCTTGGCCATCAGCGTGTCCCAGTCTAGGTCGTGGACTGGCACAGGGGCTGCCAACGCCCGGGCGGCGTTGAACATAGGGGTTCCGCAGCTACTGAGGAAGAAGCTGCACTTCTCCTCCATCGGAATACCCCGCTTCCCGTTGGCTCGCAGGAAGCATTCAAAACGCTCCAAAAACCCCGTCCATCCCTCTCCTTCGGTGCCGAAGGGAGCGAACGGGGGAAGCGAAGACATAGCGGCTTGGAGTTGTGCGGCTCGGGGAGCTAAACTCAAGCGGCTGAGTAACAGAGGTCGGGTTCCGTCAGGGTCGTCGCCTCAGCAGGATCCCACCCTCGTCGCCAGTGAAGAAGTGTGGGGAAAGACGAGGCTTGACACAAGAGGAACGTCCAACTCTGTTTATTAACAAGAAGCAATGTCAAGTAATACAGGAGAGAAGCGCGCGTTCTGTAGCCTGACAGCTATTTAAGGGAAAGCTGTCAGGCCGAGGAACCAATCAGACGAACAGATCAGCCCGCCTCAGCCATGCCGCGCCTGATTGGCTAAGGCGCAGCATGGCTGTTGCTGGCTGGCAACAGGGGGAATTCCCCGGTCGTAAGTCGGGGAAGAAAGAATACAATAGTTGTTGGTTTCAGTGAGTTACTTTTTAAATTTAAATCAAGCAGCACTGGAACACGTCATGGTGGCATAACGTGGATTTTAACTTTTCTCTCCTTTAATTGTCTGACCCCTCCATAACCAATCAGGTTCAAGCAAGATGTTTTCAGAACAGTCACTTGAAGTGTAAATTGGTGTGCAGCTGCCTTCTCACAGGCGGGTGACCTTGAAGCAGCTTCTCAGCGAGATATGGAAGATACTTTCGTTTCCCCCCAAGCATTGTCTCTCCCATTCACCCTCCCTAGAGTTCATGACAGATTATTACCGCATGATAGCAAAGCATACAAGTAAGCGTAAGGTGGCAGCTGACAAGGCCATTCAGATAATGCTGGATATCAGAGGTGGGTTACTCCCACTTCGGCCCAGATCGGCCTGGATCTGGCGAACTGGTATTAGTGGTGGTGGTAGGCTCCATCCACCTGACCGGACCATTTTGTGCATGTGCAGAGGCATTGCGCACGGCCAAATCGGTAGTAAAAAAATTGGCAGCCCACCCTTGCTGGATATGCAAAAGCCTATTGAAACCAGTGCAACTCATTGATGAATTCCATTCCTTCCCTTCATGACTAGTGTCCTCTTAACATCCTCTTTCAAAAAGAATGATAAGGGTTAAAATGGTTTTTTTCTCTCTTTTCTTTCACAAGTCCAAGATAATTTCTGAAAGAAACCTTTGAACAGAGCTGGGCCATTCTCTTTCAGCCCATCCTACCTCACAGTGTTGTTTTTTGGAGGGAAATAGGAGGGAGCATATGTATGCCACATTGAGTACCTCTACAGAATGCAATTTAAATAAATAAATAAATGATTGTGATCATCCAGGCTACTCAATGTGTTTTCAGACTGTTTTACCTTTTACTGCCACTTCTCCTTTAATGGGGTAGGCACCACCGTTAAGATATTTTTAAGGCTTCCCTACCTCCTGTTCTTCTTCCTCAGTTTGATCAACAAGACAAGCACTTATTTTTTTACTTGCAGGAATCCTTGAAATAATTTTCAAACCTTAGGGCAGTAATGGCGAACCTATGGCACGCGTGTCACAGGTGGTACGTGGAGCCATTTGTCAGAGCATGTGAGGCGCTGCCCTGTCAGCTGGCCAGCATGCATGCGCGCGCTGCCCAGCTGAGTTCACTCCTTTTTAAAGCCATTTTTCGCCTTCCCCAGGCTCCAGAGGCTTTATAGGAGCCTGGGGAGGGCGAAAAGAGCCTCCCCCCCCGGAAGTCCTCATGAGCTTCCCTGAAGCCTCCAAAGCGCAAAAAACGGAAGTTTGGGAATGGACTTCCTGTTTGCTCGGAGGGTCGTTTTGACTGCTCCGGAGGCTTCAGGGAAGCCTCCTGAAGGTCCCTGAAGCCTTCGGAGCGCTTAAAATGACCCTCCGAGCAAACCGGAAGTGACTTCCTGTTTGCTCGGAGGGTCGTTTTGACTGCTCCCGAGGCTTCAGGGAAGCTCCTATAAAGCCTCTGGAGCCTGGGGAGGGTGAAAAAAGCATGCAAAAATGGGGGGGTTGCACCTGTAGTGTGCGCGTGTGCACTGGGGGGTCATGCATTGCATTATGAGTGCGGCACGCCTGCACACGACCCCCCAGTGCACATGCCAAAAAAGGTTCGCCATCACTGCCTTAGGGAATGCCTGCATTTTTAAAACAAAAAACCCCTGAAAACTTCACAATTCATATTAGCTTTTCATCTACACAACCCATCTTTTATAATGTCTATAACAGCAAAGCAGAAGATCAGCAGGTGTAAAGGTGTAAATGTGCAATGTCTAAAAGCAAAGGGGACCATTTTTTGATCCCTTGTTTCATCCAAGAATCAATCTATCTATCGCTCTCTTTCTCTCTCTCTCTCTTTCTCTCTCTCTCTCTCTCTCTTCCTCCACCACCTCCTCCTCCTTTCTTTCTCTCTCCTCCACAACAGAGCAAAACTTTGGGCTTCACTCATTCTTGGGGGCTCTAGATAGGCCCCCTCTGACTCTTAGAGGCCAAGCATTTTGTTTTTTTAAGTACAGATAGAAAATGGGCACCCTGTTTTCTAAGGAACAAGAACATGGCCCTGGTTAACTGACTAGGAATAAATTCCACACTAGGAATAAATGCAGTCAACATG
The DNA here is from genome assembly GCF_964273705.1 of Natrix helvetica. Classification (NCBI taxonomy): domain Eukaryota; kingdom Metazoa; phylum Chordata; class Lepidosauria; order Squamata; family Natricidae; genus Natrix; species Natrix helvetica. Next base: position 152,702,827 of record NC_138552.1, read on the forward strand.
GAGAGCCATTTACCACCTTACAGAACCATGCTTGGCCTCTAAGAGTCAGCCTGCCCACCCTGGCTTGTTTTGAGCCCATTTTGGGTTGCCAGGGTGGTTGGAGGAGTCCGGAGTCTGGCGGAGAGCGCGGAGAGCGCTGAAATAGAAATAGAAGGAAGGCTGTTTGGAGCGAGGAGAGCGAGGAGAAGTTTGGAGCGAGGAGAAGGCGGGGCTGCAATGGTGGCTACAGCGATAACAGCAACACGGAGCGGAACAGCAGCACGGAGCGGAACGCAGCAAGTGCAAGGTGAAAGATACTGGCATGAACAGCGCTGGGGAGAATAACAACAAAATAACAACAAAATAACAACAACCAAAAAAGGACAGATGGGTGTGAGGTTTGAGGCGCAAGAGACTTGCAAGAGATTTGCATTACTGCTGGCAACTAACCTAAGACCGGGGGGGAGAATAAGGAGAACAAGATATGGCTAGGAGTTGGTGAGTTAGCCGGGAGAGACCAATTAGAGGTGGCTATGGCGGCCGGTGAGGGAAAGGAAAGTCGCCATTGCCTGGACTTCTGCTGTTTTTTCTATCATACCCTGGCTGCTCCCAACGCCCCTATGCCCCCCCCCAGGCCCTGTCAACGCCAGCAGGGGACACCAAACTCTAACTGTAAGTCTCTGTGGACCTCTAGGAAGGAACCACCCTGAACCAGCGCGAATAACCTCCCACTTTTGGGTCACCCTGCCATGGAACATTGAACATCTTGAACAATCTCTTACCTTGTGGTCACCTTCGTCGTTTTATCATTCCCACCCCCTTCTTCTCTATCTAAATATTTTAACATCTCCTTCCTCCCTCTAAGACCCCGACTCATTAGCCATCAACTTTTATGAACTTTTATCAACTTTCTATCAACCTTTATTAGCACCCTGATTCCATTGGACTTTTAACGAACTATTTATTCGAGGCTGGACCTGCTCCGCCTGCGGGAGGCCCCTCTCTCACAGGTATGGCCCTTGGCTCTCTCAAGGGCCTGCCTTGATGACGGGTTTGTGAACCCCGAGAGGTGGAAGAAACGGAGGCTGAGGGGCTTTTTATTCAGAAGTTTTTTATTGTTATTAAGGGGTTCCAGGGAGGGGGGGTGTGATAACCAGACCGGGAGAGGCGCCAGTGCCAGTGCCAGATGGACAGGTGAGTCCGGGAAGGAAGTGAGCGGAGCGGGGGGGAGAGGGAACAAGTGATTCCAATAGAGGGTTGTTTGATTATAACGGTCGCGGGGAGGGGGGGATGCGAGGACAAGAGAAGATCACAAGGTCGGTTGGGAGACCGTGGTTGTTGGCTATGCCCGGTCGTTTGCACCAACCCCCGCAACCTAGGTGGCCAGGAACTACAGAGCCCGGGCCTACGGCTGATGCTTTGCAATGCAAGGTCCGTAACCAACAAGGCCCCCCTCATTAATGAGTTGATCTCTGAGGGGGAGCTAGACCTTGCAGGGATAACGGAAACCTGGTTGGGCCACGAGGGTGGTTTACCCCTCGTGGAAATGTGCCCACCAGGTTTCCGTGCATTCCATCAGCCTCGGGCCCTGGGTAAGGGTGGTGGGGTGGCGGTAGTTATACGGGAAGGTCTAGAGCCGAGGGAGTTCACTGTTCCTCAGATATCCGGGTGTGAGTCCCTTGGTGTGAAATGGGGCCCACGGAGGCAGTTGGGTTTGCTGATTGTATACTTGGCTCCTCGCTATACATCAGCAGCCCTGCCCGAGCTCCTCGAGCTGATCTCGGAGACGGCGGTTGAGATCCCCAGGCTTATGGTCATGGGGGATTTCAACCTGCCGTCGACGGGAGCAGCGTCTGAGGTAGCTCGGGAGTTCATGGCTTCCATGACAGCCATGGGCCTGACCCAGTTAATTCAGGGCCCCACACACGAAGGAGGCCACACATTGGACCTTGTCTTTGTATCTGAGCAGTGGACGAGTGATCTGGGTAGAGGGGATTTTACTGTTACACCCCTGTCATGGTCAGATCACTCATGTCTCCGGCTTGACTTCCCTGGCGCTACCCCCCACCGCGAGGAGGCGGGACCAGACGGTCCACGCTGGTACCGCCCCAAGCGCCTGATGGAGCCGGATAGGTTCCAGACGGAGCTTGGGCCATTACCTGTAGCCCTGACCCGCGCTCGGTCGGAGGACCTAGCGGCCGCCTGGAATAGGGCGGCGGCTGGGGCCTTGGACCGGGTTGCGCCTTTGCGACCTCTCCTGCGGCAGCGACCCACCCGGGCTCCTTGGTATACCGAGGAGCTGAGGGTGATGAAGCGCCACAGGAGACGTCTAGAGAGCAGGTGGAGGTCCTCACGCTCCGAATCTGATCGAACACAGGTAAGATCCTACTTGCGGACCTACCTGGTGGCATTAAGGGCGGCCAAACGTAGATATTGCGCCACCCTTATTGTGTCCGCGGATAACCGCCCTGCCGCCCTGTTTAGGGTGACCCGCTCCCTCTTGTCACAGAGGACGCAGGGGGCACCCTTACATGGCAGAGCAGAGGAATTTGGGGAATATCTGCAGGACAAAGTCGCTCAGATCCGGAGCGGATGAGCCCCACTCAGTGGACCAGACGGGCCGCCAACAGCGAGTCTTGTGAGACCATCCTGGGAGGAGTTTGATTCTGTTGCCCCCGAGGATTTAGATAGGTTGCGTGGACGGCTGCGACCCACCACATGTTTTATGGACCCGTGTCCCTCCTGGTTGGTACTGGCATCTTGGGAGGTGACACAAGGCTGGCTTCTGGGCCTGGTGAATGCCTCATTGGGTGAGGGATTTCAAGGCGGTGGTGAGGCCCTTACTTAAGAGCCCTCACTCGACCCAATGGAGCTAGCTAACTATCGTCCAGTCTCCAACCTTCCGTTTCTAGCGAAGGTTGTTGAGAATGTGGTGGCCCAGCAGTTTCCACAACACCTTGACGAATCCGAGTATCTAGACTCACGCCAGTCCGGCTTCCGACCTGGGCACAGGACAGAGACAGCCTTGGTCGCGTTGGTTGATGATCTCTGGAGGGCCAGAGATAGAGGTTGTTCCTCTATCCTGGTCCTATTAGACCTCTCGGCGGCTTTTGATACCATCGACCATGGTCTCCTATTGCGCCGGTTGGAGGGGATGGGAGTCGGAGGTACCGTTTTGCGGTGGTTCGGCTCCTACCTCTCCAACCGGAGGCAATGTGTGTTGACAGGGGGACAGAGGTCCACCCTCTCGCCTCTCCTGTTCAACACATATGTGAAGCCGCTGGGTGAGATCATCCGTGGTTTTGGGGTTGAGTATCACCTCTACGCTGATGATACTCAGCTGTATATTTCAACTCCAAACCACCCCAACGAGGCTGTCGAAGTGATGTCCCGGTGTTTGGAGGCCGTCGGGGTCTGGATGGGGGACAACAGACTTAAACTCAACCCCTCCAAGACTGAGTGGCTGTGGCTACCAGCACCTCGGTTCAGCCAGCTGATTCCATCGCTGGCCATAGGGGGCGAGCAATTGCCCCCTGTGGAACGGGCGCGCAATTTGGGCTTCCTCCTTGATGCCCGGCTGTCAATGGATGACCATGTGGCGGCCGTGGCAAGGGGGGCGTTCCACCAGGTTCGCCTGGTGCGCCAATTGCGCCCCCTACTGGACTGGGATGCCCTACGCACGGTCACTCATGCGCTGGTGACGTCCCGCCTGGATTACTGCAACGCTCTCTACATGGGGCTGCCCTTGGGACGCGCCCGGAGACTGCAGCTAGTTCAGAATGCAGCCGCGCAGGCTGTGATGGGGAGTACAAGGTACTCCCACGTAACAGCTGCATTGGCTACCTGTGGTTTTCCGGGTGCGTTTCAAGGTGCTGATTACCATCTTTAAAGCGCTCCATGGCACGGGACCTAGTTACTTGCGGGATCGCATCCTCCCACATACATCCCTGCGGCCAACACGCTCACACAGGGAGGGACTTCTCCTGGTGCCATCCACTGGACAATTCCGGCGGGCGACACCGAGGAGTAGGGCCTTCTCTGTGATGGGCCCAACCCTCTGGAATGACCTCCCCCCCGACATTAGAACCACTTCTGACCTCCGCTCCTTCCGGCAAAAACTGAAGACTCACCTGTTCCGATTAGCAGGCCTGGCATAATTCAACTGTCCCTCCTGGCCAACGTACTATATCTGGTTATTTTAGAGGTTTTTTAATTTACTGTATTTGTTTTTAGGGGTTTGAATTTATTTTATATCTGCTTTGTACAGTTCTTTTAACGGCATTTTAACCTCCTCCATGTCAACTGTCAACTGTACATATTTAATTTTATTGTATCTTGTTATATTTTGTATGAACTGTACACCGCCCCGAGTCCCTTTCGGGAGAGGGGGCGGTCTAGAAGCATTAAATTAAATTAAAATTAAAATTAAATGCAAATCATTTAGAAGTCTCCACAACATATGGCAGCAGGTACAGAGAATTTTGTAAAGAACTAAAACAGCCACATTAAAAGTGGTTCTCTGCTGTTTCCTCAGCCATAACCACTTCTCTTATTTTGAAACCTTGAGAAATAGGTGCTTCCTACCCGCTTCTTTGTGTAGCAACAGGTCTCTTTTGAAAGCTCCCACCAAATCCCCAAGTATAAAGAAAGGGTTTTCTATTGTTCGCAATTTACAGCTGGGTACATGTACCTATCTTGATCCCCCCCTCCCTTCCACAGTATTCTCATTTCCATGAATCTGTGAAGTTTTCTTTCTTTTTCTCAATTGATCATTTTTCTAAATCTAACTAAGGTTGAGCCTAATGAAGAGAAAGCTCAGGGGAGACATGGTAGTTCTCGTTCAATACTTGGAAGGCTGACCTAGGGAAGTGGGTGTTGATTTATTCTCCAGAGCACTTGAGGGCAGGACAGGATGCAATGGGCGGAAGCTTGTTCAGAGGGAGACTCAATCTGGACATAAGGAGAAGGTTCCTGACAGTGAGAATGATTCATTGATGGAGCAACTTGCCTCCCAGAGTTGTGGATGCTCCATCAGTGGAGGTATTCAAAAAAAAAAGAGAGAGAGAGATTGGGCAGCGATTTGTCTGGGATGCTGTAAGGACTACTGCTTGGGTAGGAGGTTGAACTAGAAGACCTCATGTTTGTTTTAAAAATGGGTGAACTGCCTTGTAAAAGTAATGGCAAGGAAAAGGAAAAGAGAGTGGAATGGGGTGGGGAGGGGACGGAAAGGAAAGGAAAAGAAAGGAAAGAAGAGGAAGGGAAGGGAAGGAAAAAAGGAAAGGAAACTTTCTGAATCCTAATTACAGTAAGTTTGGAGATTGTACATGATTCTAAAATCCAAAATTCAGTCAGTTTGCCTTTCAATGCAAATTAAATAAATTTATCCCCAGCCTTTATATTGTATAGATAATATTTAGGGTTCTTGTGAACTACGGTATTTAATTTCTCCTAGTTTTTAAGATTGGAATAAAGTTGTTTTTAACCTAGTATATTCTGTATAAATGAGTCCCATATTTCATTATACTTGTCCATACAAAGTCTATGTCCATAGGCAATCTGCTCATGTGACCAAAAAAATCATATAAATGTATTAGAAATATATACATACTTGTACTTGAATATTTGCATTAAATATATAGAGAAATATAACTTACAATGACATGTATTATATTTTCTTTTTCCTCTATGGAATTTCAATTTTTTTAGATTTCTTTTCTTTTTGACAATTGTTGTTGGGTGTTGCTTTTTCTTTATGCTATTATTTATTCATTACATTTATATGCTGCCCATCTCACTTTAAGCGACTCCAGATAGCTTATAACGCCATAAAAGCCAACATAAAACAATTAGAATATTAAAAACATGAATCATTTAAGATTTAAATATTCAAAGTTATTAGAGGTATAACCATTTGTTTAGTGACCATTTGAAGTTACAATGCCACTGAAAAAAGTGACATGACCATTTTTCACACTTTGTTATTGTTAGTGCAAAGTTGTGTCTGCCCCATCGTGACCCCATGGACAATGTTCCTCCAGGTCTTCCTGTCCTCTACCATCCACTGGTGTCCCTTTAAGTTCATGCCTACTGCTTCGGTGACTCCATCCAGCCACTTCATTCTCTGTTGTCCCCTTCTTCTTTTGCCCTCAGTTGTTCCCAGCATTAGACTCTTCTCCAGTGACTCCTTCCTTCTCATTAGGTGGCCAAAGTATTTGAGTTTCATCTTCAGGACCTGGCCTTCTAAAGAGCAGCCTGGGATGATCTCCTCTGGGACCAACCGGTTTCATTGCCTTGCAGTTCAAGGGACTCGCAGGAATCTTCTCCAGCACCAGAGTTCAAAAGCCTCAATTCTTTGGCACCTTTCTTATAGTCCAACTTTCACAGCCATACATTGCAACTGGGAAAACCATAGCCTTGATTTTACACACTTTTGTTGGCAGGGTGATGTCTCTGCTTTTTAGTATGTTGCCTAGTTTTGCCATAGCTTTCCTCCCCAGGAAACTTTCACACTTACCACCATTGTATATCCCGATGGTGACATGATCAAAATTTGGGCATTTGGCAACTGCCGTGTATTTATGATAGTTGCACTTCCCAGGGACACGTGATCACCAATTGAGACCTTCTCAGCCAGTTTCCACTAAGCAAAGTCAATGAAGGAAGTCACATTCACTTAATGACGGCAGGATTTACTTAACTGCTATGTGGCAAAAAGGTCATAAAGGGAGGCAAAACTCATTTAACAACTCCCTTGCCTAGCAATTGAAATGTTAGGTTAGGCTCAATTGTGGTTTTAAATCAGTGGTGACATTCAAATTTTTTTACTACCGGTTCTGTAGGTGTGGCTTGGTGAGCGTGGCAGAGGAAGGATAGTGCAAAATCCCCATTTCATCCCAAACAGCTGGGACTCGGGAGGCAGAGAATAGATGGGGGCGGGGCCAGTCAGAGGTGGTATTTACCGGTTCTCCGAACTACTCAAAATTTCCAAATGGTCAGAACCTGCTGAATACCACCTCTGTTGTACATTGAGAATTACCTATAATTAAAAAGCATAAATAAACAAATAAAATAAACACCAGACAGATTTGGGAACCCCAAATAGGAAAGAAGCTTCTTAACTAGCATTGCCTACTGCTACCCCTTTGCAACACCAGCCTGGGTCCCAGGCTGACAATCTTTAAATAATGGCGACCGGAAAAATACCCACCTCAGCAGCTATAGAGATTGCCTCTTTGAGGCTGAGCATTGATGGTGGGGTGGCTAAGTACCCTGGGAAGCAATTAGACATGGTATCCAAAGCCAGACCAAATGCTTCATCAAAGTTCCTTCTTGCCAAAGGACAGATAAAAATATCTAGCAGGCTCCTCAGCATGCTAAGCTTTCCTAGCACGAGCAAGGCAGGAGGGAAACTATGGCAGAAGGAGGAAATATGCTTGGGAAAAGTACATCCATCTAAACTGGACGTGCTGGCCTAGCATTCAAAAACTCCAGAAAGCTTTTGTTCGAATGGCTTTCTTGGAAAGAAGGTGGTGGGCGCAGATGGGGACGTGCTCTCAAAAATCCTTTCAATGGGAAGGTCTTCCTTTTATCCTGTCTTCTTGGCTTCCACCTGAGAAAGACCAAAGTCCAAGCAGATGCTTTAAAAGAAGCCTGGACCAAATGAGGAGAAGAGCTGAAGCCGAGAATTCAGAAACAGATGGGGAAGGAGAGCAGAAGCTCCCATGATAGCTACCAGCATTGATACTGCCAACTTGCAGGCCATCTGGCCAGCATTTCAAACCACGACAGCGAAAAGAGAAAAAGAAAAGGAAAGGAAAGAAAAAGAAAAGAAAAGAGAAAAGAAAAGAAAAGAGAAAAGAAAAGAGAAAAGAAAAGAGAAAAGAGAAAAGATAAGAAAAGAAAAGAAAAGAAAAGAAAAGAGAAAAGAAAGTCAGAACTGAAGAGGAATGAACGTCATGAGAGCAATGAGAGAGAGCTAACGGGACTTAAAGCTGAAACTCTAAATAAAATGTTCAAAAAGGGCTTTCCATACCAGCAAAGACTATAAAAAAAAACAATTAAGATGTAAACAAAGGCCAGAGCTTCTATTACTAAATTTCAGGCTTTCATATCAGTTCAGCATGCAACAGTTGCTAGCTATTTAATCAAAACTTAATTATGTCATCATTGATGCAACAGGCAGTTGCAGTTCCAGTTGATCTGATACAGTTCCAAATCTTTGTTTTGGTTCCGTTCCTTTAATTCCAGTTATTCCTGATATTCAACTCAGTTCAATTATAGCCTTTTGGTAAAAGCACTGAGCATTAATAAAGCAGACTGAGCTTTCTAATGCAAGATTTCAAAATCTGCATCTTCTTATAGAAGCATATTTGTGTATGTGTGTGCATGAGGGGGAGGCATTCCTTTAGGACATTTTAGCCCCATGTTTCATAAAGTGGCACAATCAAATTATCCTGCTTCAGGGACATTATGTGAAGACCCAGCTCTCTGAAGAAGGATCTAATGCTGGGAAAGATGGAGGCCCCAGGGATGGGCTGCTACGGCTTCACCCAGGTTCAGGAGAACCCGTAGCTAACGTTATGGCCCCTGGCTGGCCCTGTCCCGCCCACCCTGTCCCTCCCTTCCCACTCCTCCCTTCCCCTCCCAGGAGTCTCCACGTCGCCTGTTTTGGAAGCAAGGTAAGTGCAAAGCCTGCACAGAGCCTCGGGAAGGGGAAAAAATGGGCCTCCCAGAAGGCCTCCAGAGCCCAATAAGGCAGTTTTTGCCCTCCCAGAGGCTCAAGGAAACCCTCCACTGGGGAAGGAAAAACGGCCGCTCTGCCATGGTACAGGAGGCCAACTTGGCCACACCCACTATGGCCATGCCTACCCAGCAACCAGGCAGAGAACCAGTTGCTGAAATTTTTGAAGGTCATCCCTGATGGAAGGAAAGAAAAGATGGTGACCATCAGTAGCAACGTGAATGGACTCAGTTACAGTAGTGATGAATGCACCATTTGGAGACTTGAAAGTCCAGGTTAGGGAGAGATGATCAGGGGAAAAAATCTATCAAGTAGTTGCTAAGGGTCAACAACAACTTGGGGGTGCATAATCATCATTTCTAAAGTGGAGAGCAACCTTCTCATATGGAGAGCATACAAGGAGAGACTTTCCCCTCCCAAAATGACCCCAATAACATACAAGAAATATCCAGAAGTCTGTGTTTTCAGAAGTACCAGAAATTCTTTAGAAGGAACAAAATGAGGCCAAATGAAGATCATATCATGGCAACGGGATGCTGACTGATTGTAGACTTCTGAGAGAGAGAGAAAACCGCTCAAGGTGATCAGGGGATGGGGAGAAGTGTTCCCAATAGCCAACATATTATTGGAGGTCTCATCAAAGCTGATACACATGCTCACTTATGACTTTAATACCATTTATTTCTATTTCCACAGAAATCCCCCACTGTCATTCCCCACTCTATTGCTCCAAAGCTAAAAGAATCCTCTATGAAGCTTAACAATTAGCCTAAATGATTGAGGAATTAGATTTATTCATCTTCAAGAGGTTTGTAGGAGGGGCTGTCAGTGGTGAGCTTACATACAGTAGTGGGGTAGATCCTATACTTGCACTTTGATTTAATATGATCTCTCCAATTTGAATTACCAGAACCATTTAAGTAAAAGTAAAGTTCCCCTCGCTCATATGTGCTAGTCATTCCCAACTCTAGGGTGCTCATCTCTGTTTCAAAGCCGAAGAGTCAGCACTGTCCAACGAAGTCTCCCTGGTCATGTGGCTGGCATGACTAAACCCCAAAGGCGCACGGAACGCTGTTACCTTCCCACCAAAGTTGGTTCCAATTTTTCTACTTGCATTTTTATGTGCTTTCAAATTGCTAGGTTGGCAGAAGCTGGGACAAGTAATGGGAGCTCACTCAGTTACATGGCACTAAGGATTCAAACTGCCAAACTGCCAACCTTTTTGATAGACAATCTCAGCCACTGAGCCAGCCATTGAACCACCTTTAAAACTGATTTTTAATCTAACAGTTTATCCTTCCTTCTGAACCTAGTTTTTAATACTTTCATCCACTGTCCAGATCAGAGAAAACCTCTATGGATAGGTACTATAAAAAAGATGGACTAGTCAGTAGAAGATTGACGCCTCCCAAATTTTTAGTTCATGTACAACCTCCAAATTATGACAATCCATCCATCCTGAGGAGACATACTTTAAAGAAATACTACATTTGTTTTTTTAGCAATCATGTATATCCAGGAGACCTTAGTGGCCAATGTCACAAATAGAAAATCCAGATTTAAATTCCAATTTAAATGTTGGTTTGATTGTGAATGTATTGAAACGAATTGGTGGGCGGATGCAGGGTCTACAGAACCAGGAATAGTCATTCCTTGTTCGACCTTCTCTTGGAATCAAAAACATTTAATGGATGTTTTCTGTAAAAGAAAAAGCAAGGGGCTCAGCTGGCATAAATTACCCCAGACCCCCTCAAAAAATAAAACAAAGAAAAAACCTCTGCATTTTGGTACCTTGTAGCCAATTTTACCCCAGTATTTCCCTGGGACAATTAAACTAATGGCACCTGAGGTTTGGATTGAAATACAAGGTCCATTTAAGTGAGCCAACTCCTGAGTTAACTTAGATCATATTTCAGACTGGCCTCCAGCGCACTCTCTGAAACTTCCAAATGGATAGTGAAGAAAGCTTAAAAAAATGAATCATAGAACTAATCAATTCAGAGTTCTCGCATGAATCACAAATGATCAAGGTCAAATTCTCATATTTATGACCTAGTATGCAAAGGTCCAGGTCCCGTGAGAAGTCCACAATGCTGGGGAAAGTGGAAGATACAAGGAGGACAACCAGCAAGAAATGGATGGAGTCTAGTACAATATTGATGGGTGCACCACAGAGACACTTGAAGGGCCAGATGTCCCCTCATTCTGGAGTTCACTATATGTAGTGAAGGTCTATCTAAGTGATAACTAAGAGTGAACACTGAGTTAACATCATATAATCCATCTCTTAATCAATTAGTCAGCTAAGAAAATAGAAAAGCAATGAGAGATGATCTGACGCTAGCTCAATCTACAAGGATAGTTCTGGATTCTGGGTTTCAAAACTTGCTTCTTTACTGACTGGCAAATGAAAACTTTTCCCAGATTCCTGATGAATGAAGCCAATGAATTAAGTGCCAATCTGTAACAAAGAAGAAAAGCTTTTTCTCCTAAGTAAAAGCAGCAAGCTGCATGCCATATGCCTCCATGGGAAATTAACTGATTGGCTATTCAGGATAAGGCACTGATCAAAGAGCAAGCTGGGTTCAAGCTGGGTCAATCAACACTTCCTTAAGTGTTAATGTGCTGCACCATCTAGTGGAAAAATATTCTGACTACAAGGATCTCTTTAGTTCAACTTTTATTGGTTTGAAGGAAGCATTTGAGGCTGTGCTCAGGGGAAGGCTTTCATTTGTTGCAAGTTGTTTCTTTGATGGTATGATTTTATGATTTTATGAAAAAATCTCAGTGCAGGTCAAACGTTTTATTTACTTTTACATTAATTCCACAATTTAAGCTTTGTCCAAATCCGAATTCTATCCATTTCAGCTTGCAAACAAATTTGTTCTTTTGCAGATGGCAAACCCAACCAATGCATAATGTAACCAGATGAAGCATCCAAATTCTTCACTTATAACCTCATAGGGTAAGACTCATCATTAACTATGATAAAAGGAACACAGAGTATTGGTCTCCTCTAATAGTCTTGATTGTCACAACCATTTACCTGGAAGATGACTAACACCTGCATAGAGCAAATTAAGCGTTTAACTTTTCATCACTTTTCTATGCCAAAGAGTGGGAATAAATCAAAGCTGTCATTGATAAGGGCTACAGGCCTGTTCAGGCAATTTTGCATTTTGCCTGTAACAAAAATGCCATCTACAGTATGTACCACTGCTATAAACATCTTTACAGCTAAGGTGATTAGCTTTCTGCTACATGGATCACAAATCTTCAAATTCAATACTTATTTTTTTTATTCACCAATCTGTCATCAGTTACTTTCGAGGAAGGGTTACTACATGGCTCTGTACCTTTTACTGTTTAGAAACAGTTTTGGTATAGTTCTGTTTCATATCTCTCTCTCTCTCTCTCTCTCTCTCTCTCTCTCTCTCTCTCTCTCTCTCTCTCTCTCTCTCTCTCTCTCTCTCTCTCTCTCTCTCTCTCTCTCTCTCTCTCTCTCTCCATCTACACTTATTATAATTCTGTCTAAAAAATTTAGATCTTATTTTTATCTTATCTTTTTTCCCTCTGCAATAGCATATATGCAATAGATGGCGAACCTATGGCACACGGAGCCATATTTGCTGGCACACGATCCATCAGCTCTGGTGCACTTGTGAGTGCCGGCCAGCTGATTTTTGGCCTTCTGGAGGGCCGGGGATGGCCATTTTACCCTCCCCAGGCTTCAGGAAAGCCTTCAGGGGGGTTGGGGGTGTCCTGCACATCTGTGTGGGGCAGAGGATGCGTAAGTGGGTGGGGCACATTGAGTTGTGGGTGTAGGCATGCACACGCACATGATAGCATGTGTGCACACAATTTTGGCAAGCCTTTACAAAAAGGTTCCCCCATCACTGGTATATATCATCTCTGATATTTGACTATAAATAAAATTTACTCATTCCCAAGTTTCAGAAATTCACCTGAAAATTACTGCAAGTTCAAATAAAATTAAGAATTGGGAGGATCACAACATGTAATTAGTTGGAAAGGTAGACCTTGGGTCAATTAAACTAAATTGGATATTCTAATAATTTATCATCTCAAAAGAATAGAGTCAGTATTAATAGCTTCCCCCCCCCCCAGTTTTCCCAATAAAAATGATTGTGATAATGCCACTGAAAACTGTTGAGACCTTATCTTTCATCTCTAAGGCCAATGGTAACTGGCCAACAATCTTAGCTTTCCCAATCTGTTTTCAATCTTCCCCAAGTATCTTCCCCAAATTTCAGGTCTATGCCTGAATATATTGTCAATGCCAAGAGAGGCTGCTGCTAAGGTCAACTGACAGACAATTCAAAATATAACTTCCGTTGGTAAAAAGGAAGATGCTCTTGTTACAACATGCAGATACAAGCATTCAGTAAAAGTTGTTAGCAGTGAGAGTAAGAAGACTACAGTCATTCCACCAGATTTAGTTATTTTCAAGGGACTGTTTGGGAGTAATCTCTTACTATAATCTAGAAATAATTAACTTCCAAATTCTCCACTGGATCATTGGCACATAAAAACTGTGCTTCTATTTAGGAACACTATAGTCAATTCCTGAATGGCCAGTATTTCAGAGTTGCCAGGTTTAGACAGAATCTCTATTCTAAATGTCCTTGGACAAATGAACTAGCACTCATTTGCCAGCTGCCATTGGTGACAGGAATTGCATCTGGATTTAGGAAGGGGAAGAGGCTTCCAGATGAATTATAATCCAGTCTTAGTTGGCAACAGACTGAAGTTTGTTGATTAGATTTTGTACGATGAAATGATAGAACCCAGAGGCCATAAAGTCAATGGAATCACCTTCAAGCTCCAGGTACAAAGTCTTGTTTGCTGATGCCTCCTAAGAGTGTGATTTTCTCCACATATTGAACCAATAAGGAAAGCATAACAGTCTTGGGCTTACATCCTTCTTTCAGTGGAATAAAGAAATTATGGATCTCCAGGTGTTACTGAACCAGTGCTGCAGGTTCTGCACCAGGTAGAAAAAAATTATTTTGGCTATAAGATTGTAGATTGGTCTGCAATTTTCTGCTTATATCTGGCACTGGATTTATACCCCGGCTGTGTTTTACGCATATATACCATGACTTCAGACTGAAAGAAAGGTGGTATAAATTGCACCCCTGCACACTGCTTTACAGTTGTTAGTACAGAGCTCTTAAAATATCCACAGCCCCAGAGGGTAGAGGTGGGAGGAAGACCTAGATTAGACATCCAAGAAATAGACAAATGCAGAGATTTAAGAGAGGAATTTGGAGGCAAGTAAAAAAAAGCAAAGCAATTAAAGTATTGAAGCAGACAAACAATGAAGGATAGATGATGTTATTGTTTATTGTTGTTTTGATTTGCTTTTCCCTTTTCATCTTTCTTTTAAAGCATAGCAATTAAGGTATGAAGCGGGCAAAAGATGACGTGGATGATTCCTTTTTTGTTGTTGTTGTCTTTAGTTGCTTCTCTCTCTCTCTCTCTTTCTATCTCTCTTCTTTTTCTTCTTCTTCTCTTTTTCTTTCAGGTAGGTGACATGATTAGAAGTTAGACAGGAAAGAAAGAAAAAGTCTCTTAATGAAGGGTGACATAATTAAAGCTAGAATAAGTGATAGAAATAAGAGGAATATTAATGTATACATTTTTATTTTATAAAAGGAAAGTAATAATGAGAAAATATGGAATAATTGAATATATATAAAAATATCAACAGCCTCTCTGCATGTAGAAAACATACCTTCTAGATCAGGAGGAAGCTGGTGAAAGATACTTGTTACCCTTCCTTTCTGCTTCTTTCTCCATGCCACCCCCACCTCCCCCCAACAATTGACCTTATGTATTATAGTTTATGCTTTACTTGCAGTCAAAAATGTTACAGTGTACTGCCTTCTCTGTTGCATATTTAGAGGACCCTCCCCTCTTCTTAAATAGAGATATTAATTAATTTTAATTTGACACTGCCTTCTTTTTATTTCTTTTGTACATCTGACTTTCACATCTTCCCTACTTTCATATAACATCCAGCAGTGTAAGTAACGTCAAGACAGAAGCAGCCAACTGCCTTAGGCTTAGAGACACATGTGTCTCCAGTTAAGAGTCCCATCTTTAAAAATATGGTCATGGTTGGCTGTAGAATCTGTACCATCATCACCTGCCTATAGGTGAACCCAGATGATGCCCCAGGTAGCACAATAAGTGGAAGAGAAGGGACGGGCTGAAAATGGCTATGGATGAGCAAGGGAGACAGCATAAGTGCATACTGGTTAAATCAGGGAAGAGATGCAGAAATCACAAATGTGTTGCTGCCATCTAGCTGAGATGGTTCTAAGTCTGGACACCAAATTTTAGTGGGTGCCAAAATTGAAAACCCTTTGGGTCAGAGGGTGTTGCAGAAATCAGATCCAGAAAGCACACACAGATAACTGATTCAGCAGGATTCATTAACTTCTTTATATACCTAATAACCCATGAGTAAATGTACAATACCAATAGTGGATTCTCCAACGTGGTAGTAGTTACAGGCAAAACACAGGCAGAGACAAGATTGGTTTCAGTTCAGAGTTTAGAGCTTAATACAGACAAGACCAGACTAGATTCGTTTTAGAGCTGAGCACAAAGCTAAGCCATGCCCAGATTCCTTGTTTAAGTTTCTGTTTCAGCTCCAAATAGCCCTCATTGGCTGACTCAGTTGATATGCCTATACATTGGCTGACCCTTTTTTATCATGTCCTATTCCAGCCAGTCCCCAATGGCTGACCTGTTGCTATGTCCTATTCCAGTTCATGAATATTCTGACATTTCCAAAATACACAGCACAAACATACAATCTGATCATCTTTCCTCCTTTCGTAGGATGAAAACATCAGAGAAAACTAGAATAATTGTCTGGACCTGAAAACCATATGCATAAAGCTCAAAAACATTTTGAGATTCGTAACACATTTTGAAGAAGAACCAAACTATAGGGGGCTGCAGAATATGACTTTGCCTAGGATCACAAAATGCCTACAGCCAGCTATGCATCTAATGGTTATCTAGTTTTTTTTGCAACCCACTCTGAAAGCCTTCTTACTGTGCTCCACCATCAGCCCCCACTGATGCCATCCCATCCTGAGAATGCTTGGTGGTAACATGGCTTCCTCACATGTAGCCATTAGCCCTTTAAAATTGATGACTAACTTTGGGATGAGGTCCTAGAAAACAATGACAATAACAGCTGCTGCTGCTGCTTCTGCTTCTACTGCTTCTTCTTCTTCTTCTTTTCCTCCTCCTACTTCCTTCCTTCCTTTCTTCTCCTCCTCCTTCTCTTCTTCTCCTTCTCCTCCTCCTCCTTCTGCTTCTCCCTTCCTGCATCCTCTTTCTTCTTCAAAGTATGTTCCTATATATTTATCCCCTGCAGATTTTTCTTTCTTTCTTTCTTTCTTTCTTTCTTTCTTTCTTTCTTTCTTTCTTTCTTCCTTCCTTCCTTCCTTCCTTTCTTTCTTCCTTCCTTCCTTCCTTCCTTCCTTCCTTCCTTCCTTCCTTCTTTCTTTCTGTGTTTCTTTTTGCCATTCCATGTGCTTCCTTTTCCAATTCTGGCAGAAAATTTCTCTCATTAATAAACCAGACTTGCTCATTTGTCTTCTTGACTCCCTCCTCTCTCCCACTCAAACCTTTCTCCCTTAGCTCCTATAAGGGTACTTACAGTAAGTGCGTTTACGGTTACATGTCTGTGTTGTTCCAAATTTAATTCCCAGCACAATTCATTTTCTTTCTTTCTTTTTTCTTTGCTTTTTTTACTAAATTGAAATAAGCAAAAGTCTGCCAATCCACCAAAGTCCATTTTATTCAATCAGTAGACAAAAGTAAGGATGCTGGACAAACCTGGTTTGATTGTACGTGGTAATTTGCAACTCCCAGCTGGATATGTGGATTTGAGCACAGTTGTCCTTTGAACTGCATGCCTCTTGGATGTTTTATTTGGTTTTGTGCAGTTAGGATTGAAAGTTTAAAAGATTAAGAACAAATATGCATAGAGCTATGTGCATCTTCTGAGAAGATAGAACCACAAATGAATTTTAAAGAAAGTGTATACAAATTAAATATGTTTGGGGGCACTTTGGGGGTGGGGGTTAAAAGAAAGAAAGAAATCAGGATAGAACAGATTTAAAACTAAATGTATGCAAAACTGCCACCAACTCGAAATCAAGCAGTGCATCAATTTCCAGCCCTGTTAAAATGAATGGTATAATCCAGTGATGGCGAACCTTTTTTGGCTCGCGTGCCACAAGTGGGGGGAGTGCAGGGAGGTTGAGTGCGGGAGTGCCGCACCCATAATGCAACGCGCGACCCCCCCCCAGTGTGCATGCGCGCACAACGCGTGACCCCCCCCCCATTTTTTATTTTTTTTGCCCTCCCCAGGCTCCAGGGGCTTTATAAGAGCCTGGGGAGGGCGAAAAGAGCGTCCCCCGACCCCCCGGAGGCCTCCGGAGGCTTCAGGGACTGTCCGGAGGCTTCCCTGAAGCCTTCGGAGCGCTTAAAACCACCCTCCGAGCAAACCGGAAGTGACTTCCGGGTTGCTCGGAGGGTCGTTTTAAGCGCTCCGAAGGCATCAGGGAAGCCTCGGACGGTCCCTGAAGCCTTCGGAGCGCTTAAAACCACCCTCCGAGCAAACCGGAAATGACTTCCGGGTTGCTCGGAGGGTCGTTTTAAGCGCTCCGAAGGCATCAGGAAAGCCTCGGACGGTCCCTGAAGCCTTCGGAGCACTTAAAACCACCCTCCGAGCAAACCGGAAATGACTTCCGGGTTGCTCGGAGGGTCGTTTTAAGCGCTCCGAAGGCATCAGGGAAGCCTCGGACGGTCCCTGAAGCCTTCGGAGCGCTTAAAACCACCCTCCGAGCAAACCGGAAATGACTTCCGGGTTGCTCGGAGGGTGGTTTTAAGCGCTCCGAAGGCATCAGGGAAGCCTCGGACTGTCCCTGAAGCCTTCGGAACGCTTAAAACGACCCTCCGAGCAAACCGGAAGTGACTTCCGGGTTGCTCGGAGGGTCGTTTTAAGCGTTCCGAAGGCTTCAGGGACGGTCATTGAAGCCTCCGGAGGGCGGGGGAGGCTCTTTTCGCCCTCCCTAGGCTCCTATAAAGCCTCTGGAGCCTGGGGAAGGCGAAAAATAGCTTTTAAAAAGGTGAACTCAGCTGGCCAGCGCACGCATGCCATAGGTTCGCAATCATGGGTATAATCTCTAGCATAACTGGAAAAGACAGGGGTAATTGGGATAATAGAGACACTGAATAAACTCATATAAGCAAAATCTCTCTGAGAAGAGCAAGCATAGGTTTTTGGTTTGGGGGGGAGAACCCTCCCCAATGCTTGTTAACAGAAGAGAATAGAAACATTTTTAATGAATATGTCACTTGGAAGTTTTCAGGTTTATTGGAAGTATTGATATTTGTAAATGTTTTTAAGTGAAAGATTTTGGCTATATATCTATATCTCTCTATCTCTATCTCTATCTCTATCGCTATCTCTACCTACCTACCTATCTACCTACCTACCTACCTACCTACCTACCTACCTACACACACACACACACACATATTTAGCTCTCATCAGCTAGTCATACCCTTACTGGGATTAGAACTGATTAGAGCTGATAAGGAGGAGATCCTGTGGCTTAGTGGCTAATACATCTACCTAATATGTAATACAGCCCATGTTCTAATCCCAGTAAGGGTATGGCTAGCCGATGAGAGCTAAATAGCTTGAAATAGATCTATACTAGTCTCCCTTTATTTATTTATCAGCACAAATACAACACAAACATAGCAAAGGCAACATTAAAAAAAATGGTTTTCTGCCTGGATGGTTTTCTGTAATGAGCCGAAGGACAGAAAGGGGGAGTAGTGAGCTCCCTCCCATATTTGGGCACACCAGGGGTTGTAACACAAATACATACCTATTTCCCATGCTCAGCTGATAAGGATGTGAACTTGTTTCTCCAGTTTATATATATTCCCTTCAAGTTTGTCATCTTGTTCTGTTTGGACTGTGAATTATATTATTGCTATGTAATATTAACTTACTGGGGAAAAGTTTAAATTTCTTTCCTTCTTTTCTGATATAGGAAAATAGCTAAATAGCTAATAGCAATTCTACCTGGCATGCTGTTGTGAACAAACATGATTTTATTCTCCACACTCTGCCAAATGCCTCCTCCAATCTTCCTTTTCTTGATTTTTAGTTAGCCTGTTAATTTTTAGCCCAAGGAAAATAAAGTCTAACATAAAATACTCATTGATTAATTTTACATCCTGATGTCCAGCCAAAAATGGCTTTTAGGGCAGCTAAGAAAAATCAAAATAAGAATGGAAACAGAATTATGATTATATGAATTAATTTAAAACCCACATGCCTCAGCCCCCACCCCCACCCCATCTCAATGTCCATCTCGAGAGGCTATCCATAAACATCTGCTCAAAGGTATCTAAAATCATTAAGAAAGCTAAGAGAATTATCCAAGACATGTTGTTCTGCTGCTCTTGGGTTCATTTCTCCACTAAGTTCATCAAACCATTCTTAAAGTCACATAGAAATGTATTGTGGCCCAGCAGGAGCCGTTGGAGCTGCCACCAGACTCCAACAGTGAGGGTCCCTATGAGTCGGCTCTGGAGGATGTGGAGGACCCTGGACAGGGTTCCGACTCCGATCAGAGATCAGAGAGGCTGGTTGGCCACCAGGAGGCGCCTGAGGCATGGAGCAGTGGTGAAAGCCGAAGGGAGTGTGCTCCTGATGTCATGCCTTGGAGCAGTGGGGAGGAGACAAGGGACAGTGAGTCAAACGTCAGCAGTGAGTTGTTGTTGGATACTCGTCACTGAAGAGCTAATAGGCGTCAGGAACAGTTGCGCAGTTACAGGAGGTAATTGCACTCGGCTGATGGTAATTAGACTCCTCTCCAGACTATAAAAGGACTGCTTGTGCACACACCCTTTTGCAGAAGTCAACGCATGAACTAATGTGGGAGTACAGTCTTGTGAGCATGGCAGGCTGGATTGCTGCTAATGCTTATCAGTGCCAGGTTGTTATTAAGGCTTATCTGTGTTGGTTTACTGCCAAGGACCTGTCTGTCTGTCAATAAATCTTGTAAAGTATCTTTGGCTCGGAGTGGTTTGGTGTGGACGAAGGGCGGGGGGGGGTCAGAACAGAAACGTATTTAGATCACCAGCGCTAAGCCTCTTTATTCATCCCACAAAGCTCTTTCATAATGCAAAGAATGGGGATTGTCCAGTGGTTTTCTAATATAATGGATGTGAGGACATTTTGTTTTTAAAAATAAAGATCTCAATCTTACCTCTCTATGGCATGAACAAAAAATTCTCCTTGTTGCAAGGAGGCATTCACCATTGCTCTTGCTTACTCCTGGAGGGAGAGGGAGAGGGAGAGGAGGAAGAGAGATAGGAGGGAGGGAGGGAGGGAGAAGAGGGATGGAGAGGGAAGGAGAGGGAGAGGAGGGAGAGGGAGGGAGGGAGATAGAGATAGAGAGATTTGCCTTTATCCATAATAATAATAATAATAATAATAATAATAATAATAATAATAATAATAATAATAATAATAATAATACTTTAATTTATAGACCGCGCCCTTTCCTAAACAGGACTCGGGGCAGTGTACAGCCCTATTAAAAACAATGTGGATACAAAAATATAGATATACATAAATACATAGATAGACGGAGGAGGTAGGATATGCACTGTACAATAATACATTAAAATTCGACTAAAAATTAAAAATTACCCTTAAAAAACTACCCAAAATAAGATGTTTGCCAGGAGGTTGAAAGTGGGACTATAAATCAGCCAGGCCAGCTAATTGGAACAGGTGGGTCTTAAGTTCCTGTCGGAAGGAGCGGAGGTCGGTAGTAGTTCTGATATCGGGGGGGAGGTCATTCCAGAGGGTTGGGCCCATCACAGAGAAGGCTCTACTCCTGGGTGCCACCCGTTGACACTGCTTAGAGAAATCAGTCATGCGAGAGTTTGTGTTACTTCTCTAAGGATCTCATCCAGATCCGCCAGTTGTTCAAACCTAAATGTATATACATTAACTGTCACAACAAGGGCAAAAGTAAACCCAAGTAGATATGATGCTCTACTGGCATTGCCTGTCCCATTTATCATTTCACACCATGCAGGATATCCTGTAGCCAACTTCTCTTTTTCTCCTCTCTTTGTTTGAATAGAGTGCTCCCTGATCTAAGAACGGCTATCTCATCAATTATATCACCTAGTGGTCACACATCCTTATTAGCAGCAGAATATGAAGAAAGTTCTAGGCAGTCCAGTTTCTAACCCTCTTTGGGGAACCAGACCTTAAGAAATAATGGAGAGGGAAGGAACAGCTGTGCCAGCCCCACTGTGTTACTCGGCATCATAGTGGAAACACAGTTCACCTTATTTTACAGCTTGTTCTTCAACTGTTTAAACATTAAGCTGCCCATTAGATCTAAAGCTCATCTTTTAATGTACCTAGCAGTTAATGAATTTCTCAAGTGAAAACAAAGATGTTAAACAAAAGGTTTAATGAATGTTCTAATTATGGGAACTGGCTTAGCTATATCGAGATGCTTTTGACCTTCGGTCCAAACTGAGAAAGTACTCTGCCAAAGGAATGTCCCAGAAAACAAAGGTCAGTTTCTATCAAGAGATCTTTATCCGTTCCTGCAATCAACAACTCACGGCCAAGCTAAGTCCCACAACGGGAGCTTTTCATTTGCATGACCTTGAAGTCTCTGTTGTTTTGTCCTAGATCAGGCCACCGGTATAATGTCATAAAAGCGAGCAAAGCCCTTTGGAGGAGGAAAACAGTTGCTTTCCTATGCATGCAAAGCCAGAGGGGCAACATTGAACTCACTGCACATTTGGTAATTAGAAAGGAGGACAGAGCCAGGTTAATTAGCCTTGGTTTTTTTAGACATTATTAGATACTTTCACACTGGAATGGCAATGGGACCACATTTCTACCACCGGTTTTGTTGGAGGTAGGCTGAATGTTTTTAAGGAACATGCTACATGTAACCAAAGCCATCATACTTACATACATATACACCTGTGATGGCGAACCTATAGCGCACGTGCTGGAAGTGGCATGCAGAGCCATCTCTCCAGGCACGCCAGCTGTCACCCATTGCTTTTCCAGCATGTACAGGCGCGCCAGCCAGGGGGTCTTCTCATGCATGCCAGAAACTGGAAGACCAGGTGACTGACGCACATGCACATGCCGGAAACTGGAAGCTCAGCCTCCCAGATCATGCATGCATGCCGGGGAACTGCTCTTCCGGTTTCTGGCGTTCCCTGCACGCACCTGCCTGCTCCCGTTTTGGCACTTGGTGCTGAAAAGGTTCACCAACGCTAATATATACTATGATCAAGTCCTTGGTGAGGCAAAGGGGCTTGTGTGGGTAAATGAAATTGGGGCTAAGTCGTCAGACATGGATTTCTCAAGACATTCAGCAAATATGGTAGGCCCAATTGGCAAAAGAAAGCTCAGGACTGTATTGGTTGGAAACATGCCGAAGAGGCCTTCATCCTGCAGTGGATAGACAATGGCAGGAATGATAATCACACACACACACACACACACACACACACACACACACACACACCTGAGAGCAAGAATATCAAGGCAAGTACTGGATGCCCTCACCTTATGACCACACTTGAGCCCACAATTTCTGTTATTAAATGAGACAATTGTCAAGAGAATTTTGTGCCATTTTGTGACCTTTGATCCCACAGCTGTTAAGTGAATTGGGGCAGTTGTTAAGTTAGTAACACGGTTGTTAACTGTTAAGTGAATCTGGCTTCCCTGTTGACTTTGCTTGTCTGAAGGTCGCAAAAGAGGATTGCATGACTCAGGGACCCTGCAACCGTCATGAATATGAGCCAGTTGCCAAGGAACTAAATTTTGATCACGGGACCATGGGGATGCTGTAGCGGTCCTAAGTGTGAAAAATGGCCATGTCAATTTTTTTTCAGTGTTGATATAACTTTGAACAGTCACTAAATGAACAGTTGTACATGGAGGACTACCTATATAACTCTATAAATTGGTTTGATTTTCCAGCAAATTCCATTGCTGCTATTTATAGTACTTCTAACACAGTGGTGGGTTTCAAAATTTTTTAGAACCCCTTCTGTAGGTTGGCCTGCTTTGTGGGAGTAGCTTGCCGGCCATGTGACTGGGTGGGTTTGGCCAACTTGTAAAATGTGATGAAACTGACTTAACAACGCTCTTGCTTAGCAACTAAAATGTTGGCTCAGAAACTCTGGCATTGAAGCACACAAGTCTTAAAGCTGTCAAGTTACAAGACCCTTGCACCCCTAACCCTTTAGAGAAAAAAACCCAGTGGTGTTCAAACTTGACAGCTTTAAGACTTGCGGACTTCAACTCCCAGAATTCCTCCTCTCGCTCTTCATCTTGATGATGTGCGGACAGGCGGGAGGGGGAGGGAGCTGGCACCGGTTCTAAATGGCACTGTAGATTTGTGGAACCTCTTCTTTAGAAGAGGTTAGAACTGGCAGGAACCCACCCCTGCTCTAATACTGTTAACATTGTAAGCTACCCAGAGTCACCTTGTGGTTGGGGTAGGCATCAAATAAATGTAATAAATAAAATAAAAATAATAAACACTAATAATAATCATATATGATATTTGAGAATGATATGATAATCATATGATTATAATTAGTATTTATTACAGTATAGTGATGCAGTGATATTCAGGTAGATCACCAGTGCCAACTTGGCAAGTGTCTAAGAATTTTTGTGCTTTTTGTTCTGTTTCCTGCTGTTGAAGAATTAAGCCTGAGATGCACCCTCTAAGATTGGACCTCTAACCAGAGGTGGTATTCAGCCGGTTCGGACCGGTTCACCCGAACTGCTAGCGGAAATCATGGGTGAGCTCACCCACCCGCCTGCCCCAGCTCTATGCTGTCCTAATTAGGCACATTTTTGAGGCCAGGCAGACATGCAGAAGATGCGCACATGAGCAAAGTGCATGCACGGAAGGCTGGGTGCATGCGCAGAAGGGGAGCAAGCAGGCGTGCATGCAACAAACCGGTGGTAACAAAATGTGAAACCCACTGCTGCCCCTAACCTTTACTGGTCTTCGGTTGCCAGCTGCTAAATGAGATGAAAATTCATATGGGGGGGGGGGGCGGACAAAAAGGAAGGTTATGAAATATTTTACCAAATATTATTCCTGAAAAGAATATACGCCTTATCCCACAGCTCCTGTTTTCTATTGTTCATTTCCAAGGGCTCTGCTCTGCTGCCACATTTTCAGCCCCTCCGCTTCTTTCTATAACAAGGTCATTATGAACGTCATACGAAAATAGGTTGAATATTTTTCACGTCTCAGCATGTTTCTGCCTATGCCAGAAGTTTTGCTTGCCACCCAGTAAGGAGTTTTACAAGAGCCATGGAATGGGCATTTTAGAGCAAAGATTAAGAAGGGTGATGGAGGTGGTGAGGCGGAGGGTGATTTATTATATATGACATGCATTTCGGGTCCCTGCATTCGCGAAGGCCATGCCTGCCCGATCTGTGATGCCAGCTTGCATGCACCGTACAAAGACGAATAAATGAATAATTGTTTTGATAATATTAAACAGCATGTGTGATGTCGCAGAGCAACATCTGTTATTAACAGTATAAACAAAAGGAAAGGGTGTTTTTTTAAAGAAACTGATTACATGTCATTCCATGGAGTGGAACAATGCAGGGTGCCCAACACAGTGTGTTCTGTGATAGCCAAAAACAGGTTTTGTAAGCAGAAGCAAGTTTCATTTGGAAGGAAGTCCTAGCCTTAAATCCAAGACGGGGAAAAAAGGCAGAATCTAAACTTGTAATCAATGAAGAATATTTTACAATGTTGATTATATAAAGAAATAATGATATGTTTGGCAATAAAATAGTCGATAATGAATAGGAATAATGGATGGCTTCACTTCTGGGCTTTTTTTTTTACTTATAATTTTGTTTTGGTCCATGGGTACAGTAATTTCAATGAAGGTATGACTTGCAGAGTCATGTGCATATTTAAATATGAGTGTCTCTCAGTGTGCAAATTTAAATGGCTATTTAGACATAGCGGTACTAACCAAACCATTTAGAAAAAAGCAAAGACACGTAAGAGACAAATATATTACATCATTTGAGGTCAAAATGGAATTCTTCCTGCATCCCAACACAGACTCTTCACCTCTTTGTATGTAGAAAAAATGAAATCAATTCTTCCCAAGATCATATTTCTAGACATCGAAATGGCATGACTGGAAGGAAGTAGGAAGTCATACATTCTGGATACTGGAGTACAGAAAGCGTCCTCCAAAATGAGACCCACTAAAATAAATGGGTGTGATCCATAATCACAATGGTCCTGCCTGATCACTGATCATAGAGAAAGTTATTTCAAAGAAAAATGCTGTCCTGTGCCCTTTGTGTCTGTCGTGAGCAAAAAGTCTTTCAGCCACTAATTTTATCTAGCAGATGGTGGGGAAGGGAACTGCCTTGTGTTGACAAATTCCTGCCCCCAATTTCTGCACTGTCATTAGAATGGAGTAGATAGCACACATTTTACATGTTAATCCCGGTACCCAGGGGTGGTCTTCAAAAATTTTAGCAAGGGGTTCTCTGCCCGGTTGCTGGGTGGCCGTGGCCTAGTCGACCTTCTGCACCACAGTAGGGGGGGGCATTTTTGCCCTCCATGGGCTCCAGAGTTTTCCTCGAGCCTCTGGGAAGGCAATATGGCCTCCCCAGGCTCCGGAGACCCTCTGCAGGCCAGAAACAGGTTCATTTCTGGCCTTCCCGAACTTCCAGTAGGCCTGTTTTTTGCCCTCCCTGAGCCTCCCCATGTGTCCTGCTTCCAAAATGGGCCACATGGGTACTCCAGGGAGGGGAGGGGTGGGCAGGGCCAGCCAGAAGTGGGATTTGGGGGTTCTCTGAATTGCATAGAATCTTAGCTAGAATCTTAGCTCAGAATCCCTGAGAACCCCCAGCAGCCCACTCCTGCCGGTACCTCTTTTGTCACCATTCTGATTAATTATTCATATTTAGGTTTCATTCATGTGTAGGCTTCGCTGTATGATTTGTTGACTTTTAATTCCCAAAACTCTTCATTCCCCATCTTCATGGTTTTTTTTAAGATAATTAACTAGATAGCTACATGTGTACAAAACAAAGTCCTTGAAACAGGTAATAGTTCAGGTATACTTCAGCATAAAACTAGTCATACATAACACCATAACCCATTAATGCTGACTGAAATCTATGGTTTTTTTGGCTTTCACGACAATGGCCATGACTGGACGTTCTCAATGGAAGCACCCAGAATGTATAACACTTTTCTCAAAGGAAATCCATCATCACTCCTTACTGACTTGAATCAACAGATG
Source organism: Natrix helvetica (assembly GCF_964273705.1). Lineage (NCBI taxonomy): Eukaryota > Metazoa > Chordata > Lepidosauria > Squamata > Natricidae > Natrix > Natrix helvetica. The sequence goes on from NC_138552.1 coordinate 152,728,994, forward strand.
CATCTGAACAAACACACTCAAGACAATAATGGCTTCAGAACCAAGCTCCTCTTAGTTGCACTAGTATTGTATAGTTGCCTTCTTTTATATGTACAGTAGTTAAGTTTCAGTACTTATTTCCTTTAAGTGTTTTTTAATATTGTGTGTGTGTGTGTACATACATACATACATACATACATACATACATACACACATACATACATACACACACACACATTGGGATTGGGATTGGGATATACGGGAAAAGACCCAAATACAACAAGACCAGCATACCTATACCCATGGAAATCTACGAATATATGTGTGTGTGTGTGTGTGTGTGTACACACACACACACACACACACACCAGGGGTGGGTTCCTGCCAGTTCTAACCTCTTCTATAGAAAAGGTTCCACAAATCTACAGTGCTCTTTAGAACCGGTTCCAGCTCCCCCCTGCCCGTCCACACATCATCAAGATGAAGAGTGAGAGGAGGAATTCTGGGAGTTGAAGTCCACAAGTCTTAAAGCTGTCAAGTTGAAACACCCCTGGGGATTTTTTTCCCTAAAGGGTTAGGGGTGCAAGGGTCTTGTAACTTGACAGCTTTAAGACTTGCGTGCTTCAATGCCAGAGTTCCTGAGCAAGAGCTGTTAAGTGAGTTTCACCACATTTTACAAGTTGGCCATGCCCACCCAGTCACATGGCTGGCAAGCCACTCCCACCTGGTCACATGGCTGGCAAGCCACTCCCACCCAGTCACATGGCTGGCAAGTCACTTCCACAAAGCAGGCTACACCTACAGAAGAGTTTCTGAAATTTTTTGAAACCCACCACTGATACATACATACATACATACATACATACATGCATACATACATACATACAATAACCCACAATACACCCCCAAACAAACTCAACAGGGATTAGCAGCTACCCTTGAAAGAAGGAAGATGGAAGGAAGAATAGAATTTTCTGCCAGAATTAGAAAGGGAATATAAGATGGTAAAGAAGAAAAAGAAAAAGGAAGGAAGGAAGGAAGGAAGGAAGGAAGGAAGGAAGGAAGGAAGGAAGGAAGGAAGAAAAAACTCATAAAGGATAAACATTTATGAGTACATTTTGAAGAAGAAGGGGTGGGGAGAA